>NC_087513.1:127682643-127994653 GCF_963921805.1 Phalacrocorax carbo | reverse complement strand
ACTGTATTTGCTTGTTTTTTAAAATACGTCAGAATTGATTTTGAAAATATTGTGATATGTGAAGTGTGTGATCTGATGGCTGAGGTGAATTGCAGTTGTTCTGGTTTGTTATGGCAGCCTGCAGATCCCACTGTGCTATTGCAGCTCTTCTTTGCACATGTGTAGCTACCTCAGAACACCCCTCATCTGAGAAACAAAGAAGTACTTGAGGAACACAATATAAAATGCACGACTATTATTATTTTTAATTGGAGGCTGCCTGTCATGATACTTTTTTCCTTAGCCTAAGGAATTGCATTAATTTTCTGGGGTTTCCAAGTAAAAAAAATTTTTGGGAATGTCTAAGGACTTCTCAGTGTTGACATGGATTTCGTCTTTTCATAATGAATCTCGAGCAAGACCACAGTAAAAACTAATCAGAGCTGTGGAGGTGACCAGGGACTACTGCAGATTAAGCACAGAGTTATTTACATGGCCTGGGGACAGCTGAAAGATTCAGCACATGATCTTGTTTGACTTTTACAAGAAAAAAGAGAAACATGGTCAATAACAATGTTTAAACACTTACCTAACAAGCATTTTGAATTTGAAAGTTTCTAAGACGAGGGTATATTTGTGAAAAATCATTATATTTATGATATTAAGGTGATGCTAGCACATTAAGTCTCTTGGGGAAAATTTTTAATAGGGAATTATTTTCAAATATTCATCTGTAAATTGCCTGGTACACACTTATATTTTGAAGAGTTGCTACATCATTTGGAGACTAATTTTAATCCTTCTTTAAGTGTGCATCTCAGTACAGCATTAACTGTGGCGTTGCTATTAATACCTCTGTAATATATGTCACAAAAGCTGCTGGACAAGTTGGATGAGTCAAGCATTTCAAACTCAATAAGCATTTTTTTTTTGACCATGTTTTTTTAGACTATGCGAATGCTGTGTATTTTTCATGACTGTGATTAAAAATAACAGTACAAAATGAGGATCAGTTTAAATATAATAGGAGGAAGAAAAACAGAGAAAGGGAAAAATGTAGTTAAATGATATGTATGTACTTACATAATCATAATGCAAGTCTCAAAACCAATGTATGTGTCTGTAACAGCACCAGGAAAGGAAAAGCTTATATATGAATATATGTTTTCCATTTCATGGTCTTGGGGGGAGATTTAATTTCCAAATCTCAGACCTAGTGATTAGGGGGTTTTTGTGTATGTATTTGTTTGTTTTTCTGAGAATAGTTTTCCTAGTTCCTTTGCAAACAAGGGGTAAAGGAGGCCTTCTTTGAAATTACAAAGTAAATAGAAGAAAATAGAAAAATGGTGCTAGCTTTAGTGTTCATTATTACCAGATTAGAAGCATTCTTAACACTCTTTAAGCTATGTCATACGTATACTTACACTTAGACACAACGAATATATATGCCAGAGAGAAATGGTACAAAATTCCAACACCCTCCTGCAAATATAATGTGTTTGAAACCTTAAATGAATTAGGTTTTTTACGCAATTTCCTAATGAAGTCTGTAAGACACATAATAGGTAAATCTGAAGTCTGCTGCACTGAATTTTTATGAATATGTAATTACATGAAGATTAGAGGTAAAAAAAGAGCTCTATTATGAAAGTATGGACAACTCATGCTGATATAAGGGGTTTTATTGCCGCAACAACAAATGGTTCTCAGGTAGGGATTAATTCCTCTGTGTGCTTCCTGACTAAATAATTACTGATGTCTGAGGCATTGAAAGAGTTTGAGAGCCTCTATGCTGTGTGATGCTGGCTCATTTGTGCCTATTCTGGCAAAAGCTTCAGAAAATGAGACTCCACACCACCGTGTAGGAAGGCATACTGAAGCACAGTGTGGGTTTCAGTAAGCCAAAGATACAATAGAGGAAGACCACCTTCTGCCTATGAAATTTAAATTGTACGTACCATTCACAAACATGCTCTCAGTGTTTGTGTGCTTTACTGCATCAAAGCTGCTTCCCAGCTTCTTACCTGCTTGAGAAGGTAGAAGAGTCGAATAGCAAGAACGAAAAAGAGGTTGAGATGAGTCTGTTAGGTCTCAGTTTTGCAGACTTAACAGTCACCTGAATGACCCTCAGCATGTGGGAGGTCTTATTAACTTTAGCCATTCAAATTCTTCAAAATAAGCTTTTGTGTAAGTATTTCAGGATCAAAGTTTTAATACCTACAGCAAATCTGCCAAGACTATGGCAGTTAGCATAAAGTGGCGTTCGCTGACAGCTGCACGTCCATCTCTTCCTCCTTTTCCTAGTCAGGTTCAGATCTCACTGGGAGAGGCCTCAACAAACCCTTAAAGTGGCAAAACGAGACTACAAACCTTAATAAAAATGTATATAACTAAGAACAGAACTCAATGAGGAGAAATTCACTTTCTAGTGAACTGAAAGAAATTTGGAGAGGAAAAGAAATGAAAATTTTGGATGCCTCCTGAACTACCAGAATAGTACAGTTGTAGTAGGAATAGATGTTTTTTTTTTCCCCTGCATGAATATTAGCAATGCACAGTGCCTCATCTAATAACAAAAATGACTTTTTAGTGTGTGTGGGAAAGAAGCAAGATCAGAATTATTTCAAGAAATAGCTGTTTCACTGATTTGTTTTACTGGATTTATAAATCAATACTTAGGGTTTTTAAACATTAATTTACCTGTTCTCTGTAGATACTCTATTAATACCCTCTGAGAATTTTGATATATATACGCAGTACTTGATCAGATGCCTGGGAGAAGAAAAATGGCACTTTTGTGTAAACTCATACATCATATACAGCTTTGTCTTGCAGTTTTGCATGTTTTTGCTTTTTTTTTTTTTTTTAAAGAGCACACTAAATATTGTGGTTAGTGATTTTGAATACTTTAATAGGAGAGAGGTAGTGCTTTTTCAAGATAAATCAGGAGGGGGAAAAGCATGTTTTTGACAGCTTGTCATCTGAAATTATGAAAATTGACCTAATAATTCCTGTGTCAAAAGGGAACTGAATACACATAAAAGCTTATTTACATACACTGTTATTTTCTTTGTTCTTTAAAAACTATGTAAGTAGCCCAAGCTGTAAATGGTCACTTATCTTGAAGTAATAAGATATTGTATATGAAGGATTAGAAATGCATAGTTTAGGGATTTCTGAACCCACAGAAGACAAAAGGAATTATGAAGTAAGTGTGGGTAATAAGGAAAAGTGGTAAGGTTTAGAGTCCTTTTATTTGTCCTTCTAAAATACCACACCTGTGAAGTTCAATGTCTTTGCCAAAGGAAAGAAAGTATATTTTGGTATTACCACTACTTTGTGATACTTCATCTGCCATACATTTAATATATTGCAGTTATTAATTTTGATTAATAAAATTATTAATTAATACTGTAATATTCACATACATTGGATCAATGTTGTTTTTTAAATGCTAGCTATTATACATTTTTATTTCTTGGTTAACAGTATATTTGATTGTCACTGGACTAGATGCCTGGAGGTGACCAAGAGGAAGAACTAATTTAATACCACAACTAAAATATGTATGAATATGACAATGCATGGTCCATGCTTTAACCAATTTTCAGTTTTAAACCCATCTGTTTTTGAACTCAAATTCTTTCTGCCTTCTCCAGTGATCTGTTACACTCAGTCTTGTTATGGACAAAAAGGGGAACACTCATCATATGTAAGCCAAGAACAAAGCAGAGAACAGTTAAAATCTTAACCACCAGATATCAAAGTCAAGGAATTATTTTTAGTCCATATCTGATTGCTGCAGAAATGCATAGGAAAAAAAAGAGAGAATAATGCCAGTACAGGAAAAAATTATAATTTATACAATGTCATTAAAATCACTCTACACATACATTCTTGCATCCATGCCTTTCTTTGCTTTTATGCTCATCCTTCCACTGATCCTCTGAGTCATAAGGCCATTGATTTCAGTGCAAGTGGAGAGGTAGGGGAGTTTTGTTGTCACTATTTGGTACTGTGGAGATGCCTTTTCTTTTGGGATCACAGTAGGAAAGGCACTGACACTGAAACTAGTTAACTAGTTTATTGTATAAATAATAGAAGTAGTAGAAAAGAGGACAGCTATCTTTCATACCTGCTGGGAACCCTGTTTGCTGCAGCACTGGATGAGTCCCTTCTCATTGATCACAGCTATTTGTTGAGCAATATAAAAATTATATTTAATATTACTTCATACAATTGCACGGCATTAAAGAAAAGTAAAATAAATTAGACAATAGCCACCTCCTCTGTAGAAAAAACTGCTGTTACTGCTAAACAGATGAAAACGAAGCTCCAGGCAGGCCATGAGAAACCCCAAAAAAAGCTGGAAAGTCCTGAGACCTTGCATAACTAGCAGAAAGCTTGTGACCTTTTACTAGCAATGGCAATACTGTGCTATTTACCAGTCTTATAGTGTTCTACCAACCTGCTAGTCTTCATTGAGTTGGCTGGCTTGGTAGATGAAGGGGTGTACTGGGTCTGTGTGGCAAGGTTTTGGTGGCAGGAGGGGCTACAGGAGGGGCTTCTGTGAGAAGCTGCTAGAAGCTTCCTGTGTGTCCAACAGAGACAGTGCCAGCCGGCTCCAAGATGGACCAGCCACTGATCAAAGCTGAGCCCATTAGCAATGGTGGTATCGCCTCTGTGATAACATATTTAAGAACGGGGAACAAAAAAACCTGCACAATAATGATCTAAAGAGGAGAGATAATAAGTGAGAGAAACAACTATGTAGACATCAAGGTCAGTGAAGAAGGAGGGGGAGGAGGTGCTCCAGGTGCCAGAGCAGAGATTCCCCTGCAGCCCATGTTGAAGACCATGGTAAGGCAGGCTGTCCCTCTGCAGCCCATGGAGGTCCACATGCCAGCAGAGGGACATGCACCTAAAGGAGGCTGTGACCCTGTGGGAAGCCTATGCTGGAGCAGGCTCCTGGCAGGACCTGTGGACCCATAGAGGACTCCATGCTGGAGCAAGTTTTCTGGCAGAACTTGTGACCCTATGGGAGACCCCCACTGGATCAGTCTTTCCCTGAAGGACTGCAGTCCATGGAAAGGAATCATGCTAGAGCAGTTCGTGAAGAACTGCAGTCAGTGGGAAGGACTCACGTAGGACCCTAGATTGGGGCAGGGGAAGAGTGTGAAGAGTCCTCCCACTGAGGAGGAAGGAGTGGCAGAGACATGTGATGAACTGACCACAACACCCATTCCTGTTCGGCTGCAAGGGGAGAAGGTAGAGAAAATGAGGAGTGAAGTTGAGCTCATGAAGAAGGGAGGGTTGGGGGGAAAGTGTTTGAAGATTTGGTTTTATTTCTCCTCACCATACTTTGATTTTATTTGTTGTAAATTAAATTAATTTCCCCACGTTGAGTCTGTTTTGCCTGTGAAGGTAATTGCTGTCCTTATCTAGACCCATGAGTCTTTTGTCATATTTTTTTCTCTTCCTGTCCAGCTGAAGAGGGGGAGTGATAGAGTGGCTTAGTAAGTACCTGGCATCCAGCCAGGATCCACCCACCACAAGGGGAGAGCGGTGAATGGTGTTTACCTTGCCTTCAGTAAAGCTTTCAACACTCCCATAATGTCCTCATAGACAAGGTGACCAAAGACTATATAACTGTGGTGAGTTGAAAACTGGTTGAACTACTGATTTCAAAGTTTGTGACTGACAATGCAAAGTCCAATTGGAGGACAGTTACTAGTGAGGCACCCCAGGAGTTAATACTGGGACCAATACTGCTCAAGATCTTAAGTAGTGACCTGCATGGTGGCTCAGAGGGCACCTTCAGTGAGCTTGCAGAAGACACAAAATTGTGGAGAGTGGCTGCTACGCCAGGTGGTTGTACTTCTATGCACAGGGACCTCAACAGGCTGAAGAAATGGGTTGAGAGGAGCCTTGTGTAGTTCAGCAACGGGAAATGCCAAGCCCTGCCCCTGGGGAGGAATACCCATAGTCACTGGCACAGGCCAGGGCTAACCAGCTGGAAAGCATCTCTCCAGAGAAACACTGTAGAATCCTGGTGCACACCAAGTTGGACATGAGGTACCAATGTGCCCTTGTAGCAAAGAAGGCCAGTAGTGTCCCAGGTTATACGAGCCAGTGGGTTGCCAGCAAGGTGACATAGGTGATCCTGCCTCTCTACTGAGCCCTACTGAGACATAGCTGAAGTTCTGGGTCCAGTGCTAGGCTCCCCAGTACAAAAGAGGCAAGGACATATGGGACTGAGCCCAGTGAAGGGCCACAAAGACCATCTGGGGACTGGAGCATGTGTCATAGAAAAGAGACAGAGCTGGGACTGCTCAGCCTGGAGAGAGAAGGCTCACATGTGAATCTTGTCCTTGTGTGTAAATACCTGATGGCAGAAGTACAGGCAACAGAACCAGACTCTTCTAGTGGTGCCCAGTGACAGAACAGAAATCAATGGACACAAAATGAAACACAGAAAATACCACTTATAAGAAAAAAATTCTTTGCCAGGAGGATGGTCACATACTGCAACAGGTTGCTCATCAAAGTTGTGGAGTGTTCATCCTTGGAGTTATTAAAAACTCAGCTGCACATGATTGTAAGCAACCTGCTCTCACTCACCCTGCTCTGAGCAAGGGGTTGGACTAGGTGATCTCTGGAAATGCCCTCCAGACCCAGGTTATCTGTGATTTTGTGGTTTACTAAGCTTCACATCTACACTGACAACTTCAGTGGTATTGTTTTAATAAAAATATTTTATTTTAAAACTTTCTTGTCCAAAACCAAAGATTGTCTCTTATGTTTATCTTAAGACGTTTAATTCTACAATGAATGGAGAATAACTGTAGAATAACTTACAGAATAACTGTAAGAATAACTTATTCCATTTGTAGCCTGTGAATGCTAATGACTCCATGCATGATTTTATTTTTCCTTTTACATTCCCTTATAAAGGACTTGTTACATCATTAATTAATTCCTAATAGCTGGGAATGTCATGAAGTGGATATATATTCAGTAGGAAATTAAGATATTCAACATACTTTTTTCCTGAAAACTTTAAATTGTCACAGACATGTTTTAAGATACCAAGGAACTGAGGAACTGAAAACCATGTGCTAGTTCTTACTCTGCTATTATGTTATTCCAATAAAGGTCAAAAAGCATAGGTGAAGGTTAAGAGAACACTTCAGTAGTAACTGAAACTCAATTACTTTAATTTCTTTAATTACTTAATTGAAAACTTTTAAATTATCCTTTGTCATTCTCTCCAAGTATAAAAAGAAAAACACTAGCTACAGTATATATATATTAAAAAAGGTAAAACTTTGCATTACCGATGGAGAATAAAAGTTGGCACTTTAAAATAATGTTGGTTAGTATAAAAGTTTTGAGATTTTTTTTTTGCCAACCCTGTACTTCTTCTCCACTGATGGTTGCCGCCTAGAACACTGAGAAATATCCACTTTGGCACACATTTTTACCTCTCTGTTAATTTTTGGCCTGGTTTCAGATTACTTTCATTTTTTTGCAATTTGTATTTCATTAGTTCAAGAAATTGTCAGGCAGTACCCTTCAGAACAACTTTGGTTATTGTGCTGGGTTTTTTTACACTTTGGTTTTATGACTTTTTGATGTATCTGTATTTACACATTTGGAGCAGGTATTCAAACCCACCTAATTAATATCACAGAATAACAGAATCACAGAACAGAACAGCAGGGATTGGAAGGGACCTCTGGAGATCATCTTGTCCAACCCCGTGCTTGAGCAGGCACACCCAGAGCAGGGGGCACAGGAGCGCATCCAGGCAGATTTTGAATGTCTCCAGGGAAGGAGACTCCACAGCCTCCCTGGGCAGCCTGTGCCACTGCTCTGGCACCCTCACAGGAAAGAAGTTTGTCCTCATATTCAGGTGGAACTTCCTGTGTTCCAGCTTGTGCCCATCGCCCCTTGTCCTGTCGTTGGGCAAAACTGAAGAGTCCGGCCTCATCCTCTTGACACCCACCCTTCATATAAATATATAAGCATTGATAAGATACTCCCTTAGTCTTCTCTCTTCTCCAGGCTGAACAAACCCAGGTGTCTCAGCCTTTCCTCATAAGGGAGATGCTCCTGTCCCCTGATCATCTTTGTAGTTCTCCACTGGACTTGCTCAAGCAGTTCCATGTCCTTCTTAAACTGGTGGGCCCAAAACTGGACACAGTACTCCAAATGTGGTCTCACTAGGTAGAGGTAGGATAACCCCCCTCGACCTGCTGGCCACACTCCTTTTTATGTGCCCCAGGATACTGTTAGCCTTCTTGGCCACAAGGGCACAGTGCTGGCTCATGGTCAGCTTTTTGTCCACCAGCCCTCCCAGGTCCTTCTCAACAGAGCTGCTTTCCAGTAGTTCAGCCCGTACTGGTGCATGGGGTTGTTCCTCCCCAAGTGCAGGACCTTGCGCTTGCTCTTGTTGAATTTCATCAGGCCCAGCTCTCCAGCCTGTCCAGGTCTTGCTGGATGGCAGCACAGCCTTCTGGTGTATCAGCCACTCCTCCCAGCTTGGTATCATCAGTGATATCTCCCATTCATTTTTATTAAATATTATTTTATACTTTGGGTACAGATGAGATTGATGGAATGGTAAATAATGGCTTGATCTTAAAAAAATATATGTAGCAGATTTACTCTTTGAGAAAGGGTATCACACATATGAAGTACTTTTATCAATACAGGCATTGCCTCACATTTATAAAAAGCATGTTAAAAGTGCTGAACTGATACAGCTATCAAAGTGAAGATCCAGCTGAATATTGTAAAGACCTTTAAAAGACTTGAAATGATCCTACTGCTGAAAACCAATTTCTGATTTTCATACTGGGTAACAGCAAACTGCCTGTAACACTTCACTCACAGGTATCTTCAGATTCTGAATTCATGTAAGCTAATGATCCTTGTAAAACGGTCAGTGAGATACAGTGAATTAGCTTGTATGTCTGTGAAAGTGCTATTTTTTTGCTTTCACCATCCTACAGTATTTCTTCTAATTTATTATATTTCGATTATTGTTGTTGTTATTACTATTATATTATTGTAATGTACTAGAATTAACAGGTAACATCCTGAGTCTCTAGCTAATTATACTTCATTGATCTACGAGTGGGTGAAAGACAGAGTTTTCCTGCCACTGAAAGGGGCAAGGTACCGGGATTGCCTTGCAGAAACTTACTAGAATTTATGGAGATCACGCATTTGTTCCGTTGCCATTTTTATGCCATTAAGGGTATTGTTTTGTGTTTTTTTTTAAGTTCAATTCTTTCATTAATTGTTTCCAAAACCAAAAGACAAAATCCATTATCTTTGCAAGCTTGATGACTGTATCATCTGAAAGGTTTGGTGAGCTGAAAAACCAGACATATTTAAAGCAGCATCTCTTGTCTTTGTTTGAGATGCATCTGTTCAAGTAACTTGTTTAGCAGTGATAGCTTGGCTGTTGTCCAGCAATTTAATTAGCACTTGCTTACCTAATCTCTTATAGCAGAAATATTATTACTGAATTCAAGGACTCTGAAAATCCCATACCTGACAAAGCAGGCTTAATAATGAAAATCACTGTGTTTTTACCTTGTATTTGTCTTGGCAAGAACACCTACTAGAACACATACATTTTTCACTAGCTAGAAGCGTGCAGTTCAGAGTTGCAGTCCCTGAGTTGTTCACTCTTCAGAAAAACAGAATTGAGCAGGAATTAAAATTGAATGAAAACTGGAGGGGGAGTTGCAGAGAAGGACAAAGTGTACAACAGAGCATCGTTTTCTAGACAGATGTTAATTTGTTTCTCACTAGGTGAAACCGATCTGCTGTAATGTATTTGTGTGTGGATTTTGGAGTGGTTTTGAGCAGAATATCTGTGAAGCACTGAGGGTTGACTCCAGCCTCTGGGTTGGTACCATTGTGTGATTTCTTCACACAGGCTAGCTAGCTTGACTCCTGCTTGACAGCTGTTGAGAACTGATTTTTGGACACTTGTAGTCATGGGATGGGGGGCAGTCATTTCATGTTTTGCAGAAAGGAGAGGGAACATGCTCAACCAGTGGTTCTCAGAAGCAATGCCACCTTGGTTTTGTCTCTTCCCCTCCAACTCTCTTCTTGGCAGGGGTGTGGGCAAAGGGATGAGGAAGTATATTATTAGTGAGTATGTATGAACCACAAAACTAAAAAGATGAGATATGGTTTTCTTTCACTGGGAAACTGGGGATTACTCTTTCCTTTCAGCAAAAAGGAAAAGTCTGTTCGCAAACATGAGTATGTGCTCTGCTATACAAGTGCTGACTGTCTGTCTTAGAAATTGTAGTGATTATTATCTGTGGCTATGCAGCACAACACCCCTTCGTGTTTTCCTACTCTTGTTGCAGGACCCATCGCAGTTCATAACCTAGTATCATTGGATAAACTGGCAACAAGCTTGGTATTCACCCATCTGTTCTGTAATTTGTCTTTGTTCATTAGCTTCTGTGCAGGCAGATGATCTGTCCCTGCAGCAGAGGTGCACATCACAGCAGGGGCAGGTGGTGCTGTTGCCACCTCAAGGTGAGGTCTCCCCTCCCAGGATTCAGTGCTCAGGGTCTCCATCTGCATACAGAGGCAATTTAGTCACCACCTAATACCTAATTTTAAGTGTTTAATTTTTGTGTTCCAGGTTTGTCCCCTCACAGACCCTCTTTCTCTATTGAGTCGACAGGAAACCAAGCTTCTGTTAGGCACCCAAATTACATACCTAAAGGAGACAGTCTGAGTAGCCCCAAAGTATTAATTTTCCATATGTTTTACAATATATGAATTGGATCATTCTTAAGAACCATGCCTTGGTAAAATGAAGGAAATATACTGCCAAAAACATTGTTGTCTCTCTCTTACAAGTGCATCTCTCATTTCTTTCAAAGTGCTGTATTGGGATTCACTGCTTCTGTGGGTGTACTTTTGCAGTAGGTCTAAAATGTCACTAATATATCCTAATGCTCAAACAGAGAATGAAAATCATATATGTAATTATACTCTTGAAGTGATCTCAAATTCTGCTAGGCAGCATATCAGATTTTCAGTTATGCATCTGTAGTTGCGAATCTGTTTAGTTAGGAACACAAGGGAAAAAACAAGCAAAGGAAACATAATAACATTTTTCTATAGACTGTACAGACTGTAGTATAAACTTGAATTGTTTTAATCAAACTGGAGAATCCCTTAAAGGAAATAACTGAATATAGTCTGATGTGACCGTATTGAGGATCGATAAAGATACTGATAAAAAATTCTTTCAGGATTTATTAAAATTAGGAAGGTTGTGTTTTTCTTCCGACAAAGCTATACCCATCTGATAGAGGCCAACTTGTAGCATCAGTTGCTGAAGCAATAATTTTCATTGCTGCTGTTCTGTAATTTCATCTTTAAAGTACACTTGTTCCAAGGTTTTAAATGTATCTTCAAAAGATAAAGCATTGTTCTGTTAATACAATTTTATGCTACAAATATGCTTTTTGTTACTACTAGTAATATCCCACATGTTCAAATGGGAGTGTTCCTTGTACTACAGTGATCAAGATATACATTGATGAGTCAAATTGGTTTTTTCCTCTTCTGCATTTCAGAGTGTAAGAGATGACCATAAAGTGGCTGTAGGGCTTTTACAAATTGCTAGTCACAAAAAAGAGAAAATACATGAGGTTCACTTGCACAAAGAAGTGCAAATATAAACTGACCACAGATAAATATAAAGTATAAATTAAATTTGGGCTATGAATTACAGGATAGTTTCTAAACACTAGAGGAAGGAGATTATAAAGTATTTTACAGCAGGAGTTTCAGAAAAAAAGTATTTAAGTGGTCTTGAGACAGGAATTGGTATAAGAATCTCTACTTCCTCCACTGCTTGAGCTGATAGACAACTAGAACCATTGACCCAGAAGACATGGCCCAGTCCTGCTGTTAAGAACAGAATTTTATTAAGGAAGAGAAAAAGTGGGCTTTTTTTTCTTTTTTCAAAATCTGTACCTAGTAAGCACAATTTACAAAGTGTCTAGGTGTAGTTTTACTCTCTGATACAACTTGATGGATTTAATTTTAATTTGTGTATGCTTCTTTTTATTTAGTATTTGAGTAGATATTGCATATTTTCATGTGAAATATTATTTTCATTACCCTCCAGTATCTCTACATGTTCGTTTTGGTGAAATGGACCTTATGATGTCAAGAGTTGTCTAATAAAAGATAAAAAATGCATTTATATGCAGATTAAATTAAAAGCTAAGCAGCTGTAGGGAGCTCAAGAAAAAGACTGAAATATTAATTTATGAAATCTTCGGTTTCTTATTTATTGTTTGGGTGATTTTTCATTACCATATGTTTACTATGTAACTTTTTACATTCTAACATTTTAGAGTTTAATTTTGATGTCTTTCATCTGCAGTGGTTAATTATTTTACTGTTACATTACAGAGTCATCTTTACAATAGGGCCTAGTTCACAAAGGAATTAATAATTCTCCATGTTTGAATGCCTTGATGGGACAAGATATTCAAATAGTTCTTTTAAACATGCTTTCCACAATAGACCTTCAGGATATTTCAGGCTGGAAACAAAATATCTGGCACATAACACTGTTAGTTAGTTCTAAAAACTTTTTTCTATTTCCTTGTCAAGATATTTACTTGTATCATACTAAGAATTATCTGATATTCTAATGAAAATTTTTCATTGCAGACAATATTTAGTAACTTTATAGCGCTTTGTTGGATATCTGGGGGAAAGGGAGAAACCAAGCATAAGAATCCCTTAAAAAGAAAGTGGAGAAGCCAAAGATGAAGTGAACACCTGTTATATGAATTAATTTTCTTGTCAAGCTGAAAATTTCTGATATGCCTGGAAAACAAAGAACAGAAAACCATTATATTTCTAAGGCCTTTTTGCCAAAGTGAAACCCCGCTCTCACATGAGCGTGCCTGGCGCTTAGTAATTTGCCCTTTTCTGACAGTTTAACTATACTTGGCTGCAGTGGGCTCCTCTCTTTTTTAGACAAACACATATTTTAATACTTTTGACAGCTAGCTGGTCTGTATTTCATCTGTAGTGCTGATCCCCTCCAGCAACATCAGAACAGGCAATATGTAAGACAGCAGTGGAGAGTTGTATACCTGGCATCTCTGTAATGGATTAGATGCAAAATCTGAATGTCCTCTTTCCCACTAATCAGAAGCCACACTCCAATACAGACAGGACAGTCAAAAGCAGTGCGCTGAGAGGGAAGGAGAAAAGCATTCCATCAGAGGCCAACCGGTTTCTTGTTGCAGTCTGTATGCAGGTAGTCGAGTGACTCCAGACTGAGCGTTGAGTCGGGGAACTTCTTTATAGAGGAGGAGCTTTCAAATGAGAGGAAAGCAGGGATTTTTACTGGATAAGGCAAGTCCATAGGCTGGTAATACAATTTTGTGGAGGAGGGTTCATTTTAATATCTGGATTTGTTATGAATAACAATGACCATTTTGTTGCAAAAAAAAAAAGAGAAAAATTTCAAGTCTAGTAAATGTTTTGTTTCAAGCGCTGATATTTGACATTAAATTCTATGTTGTTGTGCAGTATTATGAATAAAAAATATAATTATTTCAAAAGGAAAAGTGAAAATATTTTTGAGTTTAATGTTTAATATAGTCCGTTTCTTTTATTTTCCAACTTCTTTAAAAAAATAATTTTGATTAAGATTGATCCAATTTTACAAGCAGCCTGATTTCAGTGAATTGAACAGATAATTCTGCTGAAGCTCCTGCAGTTATCTCTTCTTCAAAAAGCTGAAGAAACTAGCTACTCGTAGAGATAGGGTGAGATGCTGAATAGCAGAAAGTAGAAAAGAAGCTCTTAGGTTTCTAATTCCACTTTTATGTGGGGGCTATAATGCATAAATGGAATAAAATGTTTTTTGAAAATGTGACCCATCTAAAACATAGCTTTATACATGCATATATAAGTTTGAACTGCGTGATTATTGTTATTAGCAGGCATCTAGAAGATGAAAGAGAAATCCAGAAGGGATCAGTTTAGTACTATGTTTTTTTCCTCTGAGAGATGGTATTTTCCAGGAAAAATATCAGTTCTGCTCTGCAGATATTCTGTTAACACTGGAAAAGAGATCCAATCAATGAAGTGTGAAGCAAAAGGATTTTAATCCTGCTCTCAGTACAAATCTCAATGTGGCCTTAAGTATGGGGTTACTAATAACATTTTTATAATAATAAAAAGTCATATAATCTAGAGTTTATATATAATCATGTAAAGTGTTCCAAATTAATTATGACACCTGGATTTTAATATTGATCATTCAATTCCTACAGTTAAAAATAGCCTTTCCTTCTTTCTTCTGTTACCATTTACAAAATCACTTCTGAGGAAAGAGAAAAGAAGACTCCTGAGGATGAAGGCTCCCATTTATTTGCTCTATTACATGTGTGAAAAGATGCAACATATGCCATACAGTGAGGTTTAATCCTATTAAATTTCACATGTACTACACAGGGAACATGTTTCAGTTTTGTTTTTATTTCCTTGCCTACCTTTCTTGGTTAGTGACATGTTAAAGAACTGATTTGCAATTGCCATTTCAGGAGGCATATAATCTTACATTAGATTTTTTTTTTATTTCGTCTTGCTGTTTGGAGCTCTGGGTGTCATAATATGAATTTTTCTAAATAAAAATAATCCTTTAGAAAAATGTTGGCCTTAATTTCAAAGGTTAGCTGAAAGAAAAAGAGATTAGTATGAAAATCTTCCACATCAGGGTCATTCATATTAATCAGCTCTTTTCTGTAAAGCTATAATCTTTTTATTCGTGCTGGTGGAAGGCTTTGTTTGCTATGGTTGAGCCACAAACAAAATTAAACCTTTTCCTCAGGCATGTTTATTTCCATTAAAGATCAAGCCTTAGAGAAAGGTGGTAGTTACACTGCTGATGACCCTTATGTTGTGGAGATGCACAAAGCCAAATTAGCCAGGTGATATAACCCAAAATAGTATTTATTCTAATCAAAAGTGGTCTAGTACTCTGATGAACATCAGTAAACCACAGGTTGAGGGTGCCAGTGGGAATTAATACTACACAGCTGACTTAAGAATTCGTAAGCTTTAGAATGGTGACCTAAGCTGTGCAGTCACCCCCCCAATAAAACAAGGGCTCTCAACCTTGAGGAGTTACCTTGGGCTCCATCCTGACCCAAGGGGAGAGTCCCTGACTGCAGACCTGCTGCTCCAAGGAGGACCGACTCCATTTGCCCCCTGGCAGGACTCCATTTATACCCTCATTGAATCTGACTTGTGGTTATATATGGTCATGTCCATGTCGTATTAGCTGAGGGTTCTGTCTACTGGCAACTGTGTATGTGACAGCAGCGTCAGGAAGGCAGCAAGGGCATGAAAGTAAGTTCATGAACATAAGGGTGCAAAAAGTATCAGCAGCTGCTTTGTTTCAACAGTTGGAAAGCCACGGTCTTTATCAGGGCAGGTGCACCTACCACAACGTATAAGAGCTAAGTTTACTTACAGCCTGCAGCATAGCAGTGTAGAAAACATTGCTCAGCTGGAGATAATTTTACTTTCAAAGACAAGTTTCCCTTGATATTAAGAAGACTGTATTGAGGAGAGCTTGATAAATATTATTTCTCAGTCTGTTTACAAACCCCAGTGTAAAATGAGACTCCAGTGTCAAATTGGAGACACATATGACTTCTCCTACTGTTTAGCTAATGTGCCAAAAAATACTATGTGAACAGCCACCCTGAGCTACTGGAGCGGCACTAATTTATTACCATAAAATGGAACAATGAATGGCATTAGTCACAAAATCCTGGGGGAGGTGTGTGAAAAAATGAATGAGGAGTTGATGTAACTTCTCTGCTTTCAGAGACTGAGCTGATCTTCGAAAGGGAACTAGAAATTATGCATTACTTGGAGATGCCTGTGCTGACAGTTGTGAGCTTTGCAGCTCTCAGACTGGAAGCTGTGCAGTCTCATTAGCACAGAGTGGCTCCCAACCTGAAGTACAAAACTTAACAGCTTGTGCACTCTACTGTGCTAATATTGGGCTGTTTCATGTCCAGTCAACTCAGGCCAGGCTGAAGTGAGCCAATTTCACCCTGGCTTATAAATCTATGTACTGTTGTGTTGTTTGTTTTTTTTTCAGTCGGGATAGGTATGAATATTTACACAGGGAAAAGAAAAGAAAAGAAAAGAAAAGAAAAGAAAAGAAAAGAAAAGAAAAGAAAAGAAAAGAAAAGAAAAGAAAAGAAAAGAAAAGAAAAGAAAAGAAAAGAAAAGAAAAGAAAAGAAAAGAAAAGAAAAGAAAAGAAAAGAAAAGAAAAGAAAAGAAAAGAAAAGAAAAGAAAAGAAAAGAAAAGAAAAGAAAAGAAAAGAAAAGAAAAGAAAAGAAAAGAAAAAAGAAAAGAAAAGAAAGCATGTATATATATATATGTATGTTTACATATGTTTGTTTTTTTTTCCCTGGCTTCTTTGAGAGTCCTGGTAGACTGTTCTTCTCCTGCTGTATCCCCATTTCAGGCAGTTACCCTGGTGTTTAAACACCTGTTGAAGCAACTGCAATGTCCCAAGTATTTTAATTTGAAGGCATAGAAACTGCAGGAAGTCCAAGCAAAGTGAATACCTTGAATATCCAAAAGATTCTTGTACTCATGTGAAATTTCCTCCCCATATTTGAATTGCTAGAAATTCAGAAGTGACTGTTGCAATTTTAGGCTCTTCCGTATCTTCTTACATCTTTCTACCAGAAATTGCAGTCCTCTCCAGAAGGAAAATAAGGGAGAGACCTTAAGCTTAACACATCATAAAGCAGTCAAATATGTTGATGCATAAACTTAGTGTTAGAACATTTTCTAAATTGATGTGTTTTATTTGCCACAGAAAAGGAAATTTGTGGAGATATTATGAACTCTGAGGAACTTTATTTGGGTTTTTTGAATTTATATAAAAAATACTTGGATGCTGAGGAGAAAAAACCAAAACAAAACAATGAGGAGCAGTTCAAGCACTGGAGTTCATAAACAAACATGCAAACTTTATTAACTATGTTGCTTTTTCATATGTCTTCTCTGCCTTGCAGGATTATCCAGTCTTGGTTCTCTCTGATACTTTTAATATACTCTTTTTTGTACTTTATTCCCCTTAGTTTTATTCCTTTTAGTTGGGGAGATAAAAAGAGGGAAGCGGTTTCCTTTTTTCTGACAGAAAAAGTCCCTAGTCCTTTTTTCCTCTCAGTCTAGACATATAAACACAAATTCATCTTTGGCTGTATGGATGATGGGATCTATGTCTATTTGTCTACTTCAGTCACGTCTCCTCTTTTCTGGCATAACTATCAGCCTACATTCCACATGTTGCCTTCCTATGGTATTAGCAGCAGGCTATGACACCAGTGACCCTCAAATTGCACAACTTCAGTTTGCACTCAGATTTCACTCTCATCAGTATTCCTTACACTGTGCAGCAAAATTCATCATTAATAATTAAATTGTGTATTTAAGTGTACATATATGTGCAGAGGAGGACAGTGAGAATAGCTAGAAGGTCAATTAGTTACTAAATTGAACAATCCCTGAAGAAATTTTAAATAATCACAGATCAAAATCTATTTCAGCTCTGTGACCTTATCTTGGAAAATATACTGGTGTTTCTTCACCTCAGTTCATTTTAGGTAGCAAAAAGGCTGCACAGAGATCAAACAGAATGAAGCATCATTCAATAAAAGTTACTCTCAGTGGAATATTTGGGTTATAAGGTGCTATTACAACCTTTTCTAATTTCATTGAATTAATTTATAAAAATGTTCATTCCTTCAGTGACTGGAAAGGCACAGTATGAGTTTGTAGGCCAGTTTCTTTAGTTTTAAACATAGACATTTCTATGTAATTTTCTATACTAGTGGAGTTTTAAACATATCAGAAAAGGTGTTTACTTTTTAAAAATAGCTCAGTTTTTCGTGTAACTCAAGTACGACCATATGTTATACAATTAACTAAAGGTGTAGAAAGAAATTTCTTATGATGTTTATCCAGTGCAGTCACACCTAGTGCCTACTCTGGACTAAAGAAACATCTTCATCCTTAGACATGCATGTGAGTATTAGGCTTAACTGAAAGCATAGTTTATTATACTTACTTTTGTTTACTTTAGGGTGTTTTGCATTTCACAGGAAAAAAAATTTCTTCCTTTAAAGATAAAAAAGACAGGATGGGGATGTGGGTGGAATATTGCTACCATTTATATGATGCTATAATTCCTAGTCCTGTTGGTCTTGTGTGCCAGGCTTCTTTGGACAATATGTCCCATAAGGATCCATCTAATGACTAAGGAAGAGCAGACTAATGTCTCCTAGAAAATAGTTACAGGTCAGCTAAGGAATGTCTCTAGTCTGTGGAAAAGAATGAACCATGAGATTCAATTTTATTCTAAGCAAAGGGATAGTGATCTGAAGATCAGAGTTGTAATTTTTACTCTTGAAAGCATTTTTAAGGAAAAATTAAGATTTAGGACAGATAAAAACAGTTAAAACAGGGATTTTGTTGTTGCTGTCTGTTGATGAAGGTAACTATGCTGAACATAATAAACAAAGACGACAGCAATAACAAAAAGATCCCCCAGCCTTAATCAGAGATTTTTGTCTTGATGTCAACTTTATCTATGAATTTAATCTCAGTTTTGGCACATGAATTACTATCTACAGAACTTTACTCTCTCTCTAGAGATATTGGTGCTTCTTGCCCTATGTTGTTTCTGTCTATGGTTAGTTACCACTTCTTTCCTAGCAAATTCTGTCCCTTCTCCTAGCCAAATCGTTACACCAAAAAAGAAAAACCTTCCCTTTAGTATCTTGATGTTTATCAACAAATATAGGAAGTTCATGAGTACCACATAAATATCACACAAATGTTGATTATGTGGGTTAAACACCCAGGAAAAAGTCTGAAATTGGAGAACACAGGTGGACTGAACCTGCCTTAAGAAATTTCAATAAGCATTCAGTATGCACTTTGTCTGTCTGTCTGGCATGTGAACTTATAACTATAGAGACAGTACAAGATTACTTTTTTTTAATATATAGATTTATTTTCTGTTCAGTGGAATTTATAAGGTTTAAGTTTTCAATAAGTGTCTGCTACATTACATAGCTTTAGAGTGAAGAGCAGTTGAAACATACCTTTTGAAATTGTTTTGACACAATCTGTGGAATTTCATTTTGATGTTGTGCTGGTTTTGGCTGGGATAGAGTTAGTTCTCTTCACATGAGCTAGTATGGGGCTATTGAAACAACTATTGAAGTAAATCAGCATTAAATTGCCGTTTGTTTTTTTTTTTTCTTTTTTACCTTGGAAGTTGTGATTTGGATGTCCGAAGTCCAAATCCTTTCTCCTGTGCAACTTTCATGCTGTATTATACATCTAGTGGTATAATTCAGTTTTCATCATTCATCAAGAGGTTTTATGGCTGCAAGGATTTTATATGAGATGGCCAATAAGAATTGTGACAGCTATGGCAAATATGAGCCATCTCACCTGAGCATGAGTCCCAATGGCACCGTAGGGAAAAAAACAGTTCCATGATCAAATAAATATTCTGTGTATGTTCATTAAACCTGAATGAAAAAAATTATTTTATAATGTATCAAAAATTTGTCTTTCAGTTGAAGATGACAATTTTTTTCTAACTGAAAGTGTTCTCAGTATTTCATTCCAAAAATAGTTCCATTGTATTCGTTGAGTCAGGATGCAAAAATGTAATTGAATATAAGAATGTATTTTGTTTGCTTTATCTAGCAAGTCTTAATTTTGTTTTGGATGTATTCTAGGATATAGTATTAGGAGAAAATATTTTTATTTCACCTTTGAAACTCAATGCATCTAGACACATCAGTGTGTTTACCTAATCCACAAAGGTACCTGAGGTAGCTTTTTATCTGAGTCTTGTGGGATTTGGATTCTTAACTCAATTAAATCCATTCTATTTCTTCAGATTTGTTTCATCCAAAATATTCATGTTAAGCTTTAAAGTAAGCTTTGGTGAAAGGAGCAAAGTTTTCTTCTCAAACTCAAATAGTAATGATTTTCATTTCCTTTTCCTAATGAGATTAAAGCACTGAACTACTGTATTACTCTGGTGACCTCTTTCTCTTTGGTAAGCTGTCTCAAGTGTTGCAAACATGTGGCATATGGGAGCAGAGGAAATGTCAAACTGGGGAGCAAAGATTTACAAAATTTAATATCTTTCATAAGCTTAGCTTCTAGACTTAATATGGACAAAAAAAAAAAAGGACTGAAAATGCCAGATGCTATAATAATATGAGTTCTTCTAAAACAGAAAAAACAGTGTACAAACAGATTTATAACGACTTTTTGTAATCCATGGAGTGCAGATTTACTGTAGTTAATATTTTCTCTTTAAAGTTCAGTTAACATTGTTGTTCCTTGCTAAGTCTTTCATGAGGTTCCTATTGGCTTTAAACTACCATGCTTTGTACTTGGTAACATCTGCAGGAAAAGAGCATATATCATAAAAATGTCTTCAATTAAAATTAATTTCTATTTCATAAGAAAATATGTTCTTTCTTTAGTGGTTTGATGATAAATTGTCCCAGTGTTGCACATATATAGAAACTTTTCTTGTAGTTTCGTGGAACATGCATACGTTTCCCTCCCTGCCCCCCCACCCCACCCCATTATATTCCACTTTTGGTAGTCATTAAGTAACAGTATTTTTAATATAAAAGGGGACTTATTTTAATTATCAAATCCCAAAACAACAATGGCTAAGTTTCTTACTTTGGCTAGTATGTGTTTTCTAATTGTTATGGTACTGGGTGCTGTATTGTGTGCTGGCAGTAAGCTTCAGGGTAATGTCAAAAATTTATTTTTCCATTGAGCCATTCACACTTAAAATTATAAAGAGCTCTTGGGATTAAAAAGAAATCCAAAAGAGAAGGAAAATGTGTCCCTTTCTGAACCTTGGTTACTTCTATACATATACACAAAAATATATATGTATACTGAAAATTTAGCAATACCTGTTATCAGCGTATACTTTTTGCAATTTTTTAAGATATGTAATTGCACAAGATAGAATAGACTTACCTCTGTTAAAAAGGACAACTGTTTTAAACTGTGTCACCTACTGAAGGGACAGCTACAAGGAGGGTGCAGTTTGTGGTGTTTTTTTCCCATTGTTAAGCATTATTTATCCCTCTCCAGTGGTAGGGCGATACAGATCCTGGTCTGACCTATTCTGTGGGAAAATCCTCTTGTCCCCCAACGCAACGGTGCTCATTGCCAGGCCACACATTGCAGCCATGACAGCCACAACCAGGCCATAAAGAACCTGCCCTTCCAGACCTCCCTGCCCCCATACCTCCCTCCCTCCTGCCAGGCTCAGCCTTTGGGTCCACCTCTGCTCTACTTACCTGCCCAAGAACATCTGTGGGGAGAAGACGTTGTTCTCTCCTCAAGTGTTTAAAATGTTTTTGGAGTGTCTCAATACCACTGATGATTACCGGAGCCTTACTTAATGGATTCCTGATGGCACCATACATTTGTATAAACTTATTGGTATAAATATTGACATCATATCCCTGTCCAAGAACACTGTAATTACTAGGTCAGCTCTTTTGCATGTAAGTCCACACCCAGTTGATCAAATTGAAGCAGTGATGTGCACTGAAGATTATTTAAAAATTCTTGTCAACTTTGGGAGAAATAAATAACTTTGTCGTAAGGAATAAAGAAAAAAACCTTCCTAGAACTGCTTTAGGCTCTTAAATGTTATACTGTATTTTAACTTCTATTTAAATGCAGTTATAGACACAAATGTCTATGAGACACATGTGTCTACAGTTTGATTCTAGTAAGACTGCCTGAGGCAATAAATAGTAATCAAAATCACTAGGAGTCGTGTGCAGTTAACGTATACTTTGACAAATAATATTGATATTGTCAATCCAAGATCACAGTTTCAATATATTAAGTCTCTCCCAGTATTTTAAGAGTTAAAGCAAAGCAGAACAGAATAATAAACAGAAATATGTAATTATTTTTTTAATATGTACTATTGCTGGCAACCTCATGGCCTATGTATACTTAATTTTATGGTTAGAACTTTTAATCTTTGAAACTTTAAAGTAAAAAATAATCCTTTGATTCAAAGTCTGTTTGAAACAAATAGTCTTTCTTTGGGTCTCAGCTCTTCTGTAGTACTCACTGCAATTCTTTTTATTTCTGCACAGTCCAAGCCACATAGACATGATAATGCAGCTGAAGAAATTTCCACCAGTTAAGTCGCAGCAACAAGGTGTTTGCACTCTCCTGTGCACATGTTGCAATTTGATTAATTTTAATCCTTTTGTATTACGAACTAATCTCACTGGATTTTAGCATATTTAGTCCAAGTGGAGAGTCTTCACATATTTAGTTATCACAGTTCAGCTGATATTCAGTAACATGTTTGTGATATTCAGCAGTTTTGTTCTTCATAGAAAAAAAGTTTAAGAGTATAAAGTGCAGCTGCTACTCAAGTGCTACTGCAATTCCAACATGAAGAATTCCTTGCTCTTCCTCATAATCTCCAAAATTAAGCTACTGGAGAACATAATGATTTTTTCAAAAGCAGTTTCAGTAATAAAAGTTCATGGAAAAGATTAAATAATTTGCCATCTGCTATCTAACAGGATACACCAGTATGGCCCAGAGATTCTGTTTTCTTGGAAATCTTATTTCTAAGAGACATCCTTATGTGTACTTGTTCAGTTTATAGAAATTAATGTAACCACTTCCCATGGTGGTTTCTCTTCAGGGTAGGTTACTATTTTGTTTTAGTAATTTGCAGTTCCAGAGGGAAATCTAAGACCAATACATACCAGACTTCATTTCCTCACATAGTAAGGTTGAGATTCCATACCTAAACCATATAGTGAATAATAGAAATTGGATGACAGTGGCACTGAGTAGAAGTTATCTTTCAAAATAAATAATACTGTGTTTGGGGAGCAGGAAGAAAAGAGACTTGTATTCTTAAGGTCCAGAAAGAACTGCAGATACTCTAGTATAGCTGCATAAGAGGATGTAGAACTGTCCTTAAGTAAAGATGTGTAGTAAATATAACAAACATGAGACAAGTAATTTCAAATTGGCACTGATCATTAATACAGTTTAATATCAGGCTTTGGAAATTTATCTAGTAAACAAACTCTTGTGCTTTGTGGCTGTTGATTACATTATGCTGCCACCTCTATGCTGTATCTGTAAGCATACAGGCGGTTGCCGAGTTGAAAATGAATAATTGAAAGAAGGTAGCACACAGAAGCACACAGAAGATTAGGGACCTGTGTACTGGGTCTGGCTGGGATGGAGTTATTTTTATTCATAGAAGCCTGTATGTTCCCGTGTTTTGGAGCTGTGACTAGAACAGTGTTGATAACACACCGGTGTTCTGACTATTGCTGATCAGTGCTTGCACCACATCAAGGCTTCTCTTCTTCCTATTCTACTCTTCAAGGCAACTATGCTTGAGGGTGGGGGCTAGAGGCTGGGAGAGGACACTGTCAGAACAGCTGACCCGAATTGGCCAAAGGGATTTTTCACACCAAATAGCATCATGCTTAGAAATAAAAATTAGGAGGTTTTGTCTTTCAAGGTAGCCATTGCTCAGAGACTAGGTGGGTATTGTTCTGCTGTTTCATGTTAGTGCAGTATTCTAAAGCCAAGAAATACAGCATTAGTTTTAATGAAGGATAATAATTTTAAACAATTTATGACAAACCATAGCTTTCTTTTCTTATTACTCCTCTTCCTCCTGTGGCTGAGTGCATTTGCCAAGATTCTTCAACTACCAAATCTGCCACTTTTAAAACTTCTCTGAGCTGGGGCTAGGAAAATTGCAATTTTTAGGAACTAATTTTTTTTAATGTATGATGGTATCCAAAACAATTTTTCTGTCTCCCTCAAATGTCCTTCAACATCTTTTTCCCTTACTGGCATCCCCTCATACCAGCAACTACCCACTTCTAGACTGAGAATGAAAAAGTTTGTATAGTACAACATATTTTTTACAAGAGTTTCCAAGAGCCTGAAAAATGGTATTTCAAAATGAAAATGCTATCTCAAACAGAAGTGCAGCATTGTAATGTGCAAAGCTGTAATAGCAATCTTAGTGAAAAAGGAAATTTAAACATGTATAAAATATACTTGATGTGGTCATTTGAAGACATTAGTACTAATGATAAACCCATATTCTTTTCATGTTTCCAATTTTATACTCATACTTTTTTGAAAGTACAAAATCTAAGTGGTCTAAGAATAGAACTGACCATGGTTTCTTTCTCATCTCCATAGTGTGTTACATTTCTAAGCCCTGCTCTTCATTCCTGTCAGAGTTCATTTTTTAAGCAAATAAAAGGATATGCAAACCAAAAATAGACAATCTTCACATTTCCTCATAATGAGAACACACACTAGAATAGCGTGTGTTATGTTCCATAGACTTAATTGGCTCAGGCACCGTAATGAGTATGTTATAAAGGATAAAATCTTGGTTTTTTTTTTTTCCTTTGTCTAATGCTAGCTAGTCCAAGCAAAAAGCAAGAAGAAACAACCAGGGTAAAAACTGATAATTCAGAAGAGACTGTGATTTTGATAGTAAAATATTGTTGTGAAAACTGTTTTAAAGAAAATAATCTTGAGTCATGCATCACTTGATAAATGTTGGAAAAGTTGTCTTATGAACAACCAGTGAAGGGAAGCCTGTTTTCTTGACAGATTATGCCCCATACTTTGTCGCCCTACGCAAAAGTCTTAGCTGCACTGCTAACATATCCTTTGTTCGCTTTCTCTACCCAGCATATTTACACTCCCTACATACTACATCTTATTTCTGTATCCACTAATGCCCTCCTTGACAAGTTCCCAGCTTTAGGAACAAAAACTGGTGCTTTCTCGCTTACGTACCCACTTTACACAATTTATAAGATCAGTTCTTTGTCAGATTTGGTTGCAAATGCCTATGCATTTGAAAACCCCAAAGTGTCTGACAAATAAACAGAAGGCACAGTGACATTGCGTAAACTTCTCTGTAGGTAATTACATTAAGAACAGAAAGAAAACCACAGATAAACAGGAAAAAATCTGGTTTTTTTATTTTATTAAATATTATTAAGTGCAATAAATTTAGGAGAATTTACTGTTATTATTATAAATGTTTTGGAACTGTTTTCATCTGTCAGATCTAAATTGTTTAGATGCCTGGAATTCAGATTTCCACCAATGTATTGGAAACTTAAAGAGCTCTACTAACTGTGAAACCTATAAATTAAATTGGAGCTTTTGCATAATGCCAGGCTGTAGCAGTGGACCCAGGAGCTATTAGCTTTAATTTTTTGTCATTTTCAGCACTGAATTGTGCCTTGAAAGCAATACATATGATCCTGAATAATGAAGGGGAAGACCTTCTCAGTAAAGTTAAATATTCTGAGTGCTGGATCCTATCAGCAGGTACAGCCTGCAAGAAGCTTGTTTATCCAGCAGAACTGTCTCATTATTAGGACAGTGATGTAGTGTGGTTTGTTTCATACCCTGGAATCACTCAAGGAAATAAATGAATGAATGATATTCCTCCTGGACACCGTATTGTGCTATTATGTGTAGCAATAACTGGCAGCATATTAAAATAGAGATCAGAGACTACAACCATTCATTTGAAGGCAGTTCTGAAATATCAAAGCTGTTGAATTATTCAAGTATTTTCCAATTTATAAAATAAAATAAAAGATGATTGACTGCTTGATGATGTGACAATAGAATTAAAAACATTGAAAAGTCTAGAGTATATTTTTTTTTCCCCACAGTTGTTGTGAACCAGCATAAATATAGAAGATGATTGTGTGTTGGTAGCAGCCATAACTAAGAAAACACTAGGTGTTTTCTATGGTCAGTTCCTTACAATAATGACTTATACTCAAAGAAAAGAAAGAAAATCCAGTCAAAAGAGAAATAGACCACAGTTAGAATACAAAACTGAATAGAAATCTCTAATCTATTTAACATTAACAAGTCTGAATGAACATTAAGCCTTTGCTCTCCTCTGTTCTTATTTATGAAGGCCGTAACACAAGTGTTTAATATGCAAAGATGTAATATTTTTAAGGTGCCAATGTCAATAGAAAAATCTAGACTTCTATGAATGTAAAAGGCATTATGAATATAGTTAGTCCTTAAGTCTTTGAAAATGTAACTTTATGTGCTTCAAGGAATTTGGAAATCGGGATTTTAATTAGGTTTCTGACCTGTCCAAGTTTCCTGAGACTGAAAAATGCGTGTGTGCTCTATATACCACATGCAGAGTGAACATAGGAAATGTCAGTTACAGTGCATGCATGCTGTCATCTCTCTGAATGTTCACAGTAATCTCATTTTTAAGGATATGACAGTCTACTTTTCTTTCCATTATTTGGTTTTAAGCGCCCATTTATATTCCTCAGTTACAGTGGAATAGGAGCATTCTAAGCACAGAAAGACAGTTATCTCCTGAAATATCACTGTTATCACAAAATATCACAGAAGGGTGTCTGTGTCTTGTGATGAGAATGATGAACTTCTGTTATATCTGTCAAAATTGCATTATCACCTTTTCCTGGATGAAGGCACATTGGCTGAGCAGTAGTATGAGGTATTTCCTGGAAGATTTTTAAGGTATTAAACTTTCCAGCTGTAATAAGGTTAACACAGTTGTAAGTAACTTGAATGTCAGCGTTGGCAGAGTTTAACTGCTATAATATTTCTGTAAGCAGGAAGAGAAACACTATCATGTTCACTTCATTGAAAGACTAGGTTGAGAAGAGGACACGTTTCCTTAAGATTATCACTGAATGTAACTGTAATAAATCACAGAATTACAGAATGGTTGAGTTTGGAGGGGATCTCTGGAGATCATCTGGTCTAACCACCCTGCTCAAGCAGGGCCACCTAGAAACGGTTGTCTAGCACCATGTTTAGCTGGCTTTTGAATATGTTCAAGGATATAATATATTCATATAAATTATATATATTATATACATTATATTTTATATTGTACATTATATTATTCTTACATTATATTATCTCTATTATCAACATTCCATATAGCTATCTATAATATACAGAGATAATATAATAAAAATATAGAGATATACTCCACAACCTGCCTAGGAAACCTGTTCCAATCCTGAGTCACGCTTAGAATAAAAAAGTGCTTCCCAATGTTCAGAAATAGCCTCCTGTGTTTCAATTGTGCCCATGGCCACTTGTCCTGTCTCTGGGCACCAGTGAAAAGAGCCTGGCTCTGTCCTCTTTGCACCCTCCCTTCAGTTATTTATGTTCATTAATAAGATCCCTTCTCTTCACTAGGCTAAACAGTCTCAGGTCCCAGCCTGTGCTCATAGGAGAGAAGCTCCAGTCCCTTAATCATCTTTGTGGCCCTTTGTTGGACTCTCTCCAGTCTGTCCATGTCTCTCTCGTATTTAGGAGCCCAGAACTGGACACAGTACTCCAGGTGTGGCCTCACTGGTCCTGAGAGGAAGGATCACCTCCCTTGACCTGCTGGCAGTACTTTGACTAATGCAATACTGTGACTAATGTAGCTCAGCATACGTTTCTTTTTGCCGCAAGGGCACATCTCTGGTTCATATTCAACTTGGTGTTCCTCAGGACCGTCAGGTCCTTTTCTGCCAAGGTGCTTTCCAGCTGGGTATCCCCCAGCACATCTTGGTGGTTGTGGTTGTTCCTCCCCAGGTGCAGGACTTTGCACTTCTCCTTGTTGAACTTAATGAGGTTCCTGTCAGCCCATTTCTTTACCCTGTTTAGGACCCTCTGGATGGCAGTGTGACTTGCGGGTGTATCAGCCACTCCTTTCAGTTTTGTGTCATCAGCAAACTTGCTGAAGGTACAGTCTGCCCCATCATCCAGATCATTACTGAAGATGTTAAACAGGACTGGACCCAGTATTGACCCCTGGGGTATACCACTAGATAAAACATAATACATATCCGTAATATTACGAGCATGCCAGTATTTATATCTGCTTGAGTTGATACTCTCTTAAGCTATTTGGGGGGACATACTGATGTGGTTACTGTCAACAAATGACCAAATAGTTCAGCAGATAGTTACCTTAAAATGTGATATCGGTTGTACATTGCAAAATGAAGCCTTAATGAGAAATTTTAGACAATTTAGGAATTTAGGAGGTTTTAATTTGTATTTTTTTTCCACAGAAATGGCATCCAATTTATATATTTGAAATAATTACTTCACAGAGCATTAATGTAAATACAAAGCCAACATATTCGATCTATTGTTGACATTCTTCTGAAAACTCAGGAACTGAACTTTGATAATGATAATTTTCAGAAGCTTGGTAATGCTGTCTCTGTTTTTGCATGTGGGTATAGAATACCTACTAGCATGTTTGCCTAACCCTACTAAACTCGACTACACTTAGCACTTTTTTATGAGGAATAACATGCTGAAATAAAGTCAAGGATATTTGCTCTGCATAGATAATCCTTCAGTCAGTACAAAGGCTTGGAACAGAATTGGTGTTATTCTGCAATATGTTCTCATGGATTCATCAAGCTCAAGGAACCGGGAACACTTAGAACTGAATATCCTGAGAGAGAAAACATGACTAGCAGACTAATATTATAAACCAAAGTGTACTAACTTAATTAGGCATTGAAAGGCAAGATTACAGTTTGATAATAAAGTATGATGAAGAAGCTATTACCTGGAAACTTACGTAATGGAATTAACACTGCTTAGAAGTGCCTGTTAATTCATTTTTGGCACGGGGATTTAGAAGCAGAGAGAAATAGAATCAGATCAGAGAGAGAATGCTCTTTCAGAAAGGTAAAAAATGAAATGATCAAAGATTTAAATGAATTCTGAAATAAATGGAAGTCAGTTTCTTGAGTCCTATGGGGAAGCTAATAGCGTAGCCTTGTCTCCATTCACTTCAATTTCTGTAAAAGTACATCTATATCTTATGAGGGCCTTGTAAAGGTTACTAATTTTTAGGGAATGTTGGGTAGGAAAATTGGAACAGGGTCATATTATTGTCCCTTCCTGGTTTTACAAGTAAATGCAGGAGGAGACAATCCAAAGATATATTAAATATTTCCCTATGTGAATTCTGTTCACAATGCAAATTGATTCTAAAGGTTTTTTTTCTTTTTTTCCTCCATCTTTCAATGTTGTATCAATTTAGCTTATTACTTACATAGTGGTGTGTGGAGATATTTGTGTCTTTCTTATTTTGCTATGCATAATAAGTACTGTGGTATTATCCAAATGTAAATCTCAAAAATCGCTGACTGGCATGCTATTCTCCCAAATAAGGGATGAAAACATTGCCTATGTTTAAAGTGCTAGTACTGCTTTATCTTGCATAGAAGCTTGAATTCTCTGCTAAAGTCAGTATTCAACCAACTCTAGGGTGAGAGGCATTTGATGTGACTTCAGCTTTTTGAAAATTGATTTTCTAAGCTAGCTAGCTGTCCAAGCTCTTTTAAAGTTAATAAAAAGAAGTGACAAATTCAAAGACCAAATATTTATATGAGTCACAGATATGAATTTTAAGATGAAATAAATTGTCCTTTGGATGTACTGACTGCGTTCTACTGACTGGATCGGGGGCCTGATTAACTATCTCAGGCTGGACACCAAGCTTTTAAGTGAATGAACCTCATGGTAAATTTCCATGGTTGAAATTCCTTAAGAAAAAATCCATAGCCTTTTGTTAAGGAAGTCGTTGTAGAAGGTATCTGTTCTCATTTGTCATTTTTGTATTCTTAGCTCAAAATAACGGGGAAGAGGGAAGGAATTTGAGTGGTTTTTTGGTTTTGGCATTTGGATTTGTTGGTGGGGTTGAGAAAGTCAAACAAATCCAGTATTTCTTTCTGGTAAACAATAATAACTGTTAGGATATAATACTGTGCAATAAATAATGTGGGATAGTATTGATTATTGATAGTGATTGACATTATTCAACTGGTGGCGAATATGAAAATTATTCTAGAATTTTTGCTAATCAGAACAGGAAAAAACAAAAATATTATTAATTCAAATTAATTTGTAATTCACTTCTAGAAAACCAGGAAATCCAAGTAAAGTCTGCTTAACTTGCTCTTGAATAAGCCATTAAAAATACTGACAGGTATTTTCCTGGCAGTATTTTTTTGCACATTCTCTCTTTTTGCTCTTATTGTTAAGATAGTTGCTTCTCCTCCTTCAAATATAACCTAGACTTTCACACTTTTCGGTTCAGGCCACAGCTCCTTGTCCTAACATCTTCTGAGGCTGAGTAACACCTTTCAGTTACATGGTTATCCTGAAGGTATTTGATTGATGCAATTTACAGATTATGACACCCTGTGTACCACATGGCCTCTGTGTTGCACTAATTTTACTCCAGTATTTTATAACCAGTCATGCTGGAGTTCCACAAAAGAAAAGAGAGCAATTGTTCAGTTATCTCAGAAATTATCTACATTTAACACAAAATCTCATAACTCTGTTCTGTGTGGACAAGTACATGACATTAATGGTGTGAAAATGCAGTTAATTTTTCAGGGATCAAAAGAATAGTGCTAGTCACTCAATGGACCTTTTCTCAAATGCAATGTTTCCCCACGATAAAGGTTGCTGTGTGAACAGTGCTGACACCTTTGATAATCTCTTGTTGTTTTCTCTTCTCTTTTAGCTGATGGATGCACTGACTGGTCTGTGGATTACAAGAAATATCAAGTTCTAGTGGGAGAACCTGTTCGTATAAAATGTGCACTCTTTTATGGATATATTAGAGCTAATTACTCCCTAGCCCAAAGTGCTGGACTTAGTTTGATGTGGTACAAAAGCTCCGGACCTGGAGATTTTGAGGAACCTATAGCTTTTGATGGAACTAGAATGAGCAAAGAAGAAGACTCCATTTGGTTCCGACCGACAGTGGTACAAGACAGTGGGCTCTATGCATGTGTTATAAGGTATTATATTTTAATATACTGCATTTTAATGAACCAGATATGAAGCAAGTCTCTTAATAGTGAGACTTTTGTGCCAAAGAAAAATGTTTTCTGAGCATGTTCCTTTTTCATCTCTTTCCGCTATTCCCTTCCCTGAAGCATTTCATGCTTAAGTAGAAATTACCACTGAATGTCTTGAACATTTTAAATTGTTGGGTGTTTTGGGTTTTTTTTTGCTTGTTTTTGTTTTTTTTTTTAATAAATTTAGGTCATTTACAGCAAAATTTATAATTTTTAAGATAGGTGGGACTGGATGCATAAGTCATGTGTTCCTGCTTCTGATTCTGGTTTAACTCTTACAGTCACTATCCTAGAGTAAAAAGTTGGGATTTTTCTCATTCAGATTTAATTTTTTATGGATTTTATTAAATGGTTTAATTTAATTCACTTATTTCTGTAAAAAATTTGATGTAGTTGCATCAAGGAAAATGGAAGGTGAAATTTCAGCATTTTTACAGATATACATCCTCTAGAATCACATCTGGCTTAACCTGATAATAGAGGCTGGGTGCCAGATATCTTCCAAAGGTATTTAACCTTCTGATGCATCAAACTTTATCACCATAAATTGGACTAGAATCTACTTCCTCCTTTCTGAAACAGGTGTTCAGCTTCATTCTGCATCTTTAAAATGGTTTGCACTGAGATATCGTTTCCAGCCCTTTGCGGTCAAAAAGATCATCCAGGCACTTTCATATTCTCACAGCCTTATACTAGATTTTCATTTGATGTGAAATTATGCAAATTTGAATCTGTACACAGAAAGTACAGAGAAGTGTTGCTACTAATTGTTCAAAGGTTTGAGACAATTGGTTATTGCAGCTAATTGAACAGATGAAGCAGTGTTCCTCTCTGTATGCATTTCTATAAAAATGGTCTTGCTACTCATACACAACAGAAAAAAAATCAAAAAGAAAGGGTAAAGCAACTGAGTGGCTAGAAAAGGAAAGCACGATGAAGCTATTCCAATGTTGCAAGGAAAATAAGGAAATTGTTTTACCAGCACCTGGAGATATTTAGTGTCTACTACTTTTTTTTGGAGGCAGGGGTCAGACATGGAATGTTCTCTGTTTTGTGTGGTGAAGGATATTTTTACCTGATTATGTGTTTTCAAAAACATCTGTTCTTTGAGCTCTTTACATAACCTGTAAGATGTTTTATATCACATCATTTGTTCAATAGCATTTTGAACATGGTTCTTCTTCTGATTATGGTTTTCATTAAAAGAAAAACAAAAAACTACATGCTAAGCTACTTAAAGAAAATATTTAGTTATGTTTAGCTTAATATTTTTTCAGACAAGTGTGCAACAGTAGCCATGAAAATGGCAAGTTTTGTCAATTATTTCATAGTGCTAATTAAAATACCATAATTAATCCCCTCTGTTTAGAAAAAGAATACCTTAAATATTTGACATTGCACTTTCCAGCAAGTATAGATAAATGTTGAATTTAGATAATCAGACGTACTTTCAAATGTGTTTATCGTGTCAACCTGTATTCTTGCTTTTTCTAAATGGATTTCTTTCTAATCTGGAGGTAGGTGAGGGCATATTCTAATTGCTTTAAACTACATTCTGCTTTCTTAGCACACAATTTCAAGTTGTCAGCGCTTATACATGCAGATTGATTATAGATTTTAAAAAATACAGTGCTAATTAGCTTGTGATTCTGCATACTCTTATGAACCTTTCACCTTGAGAAGACCCACTAAAATAAGCAAGTATTGGTTAAAGGGTTGGTACTAAGAAGTCTGTGCTTGTTATATTAGTGCTTCAGTTTTAGACTTGTTGGATGGAACCTTTCAAGTGTATGATTAAGATGGTTATTGGTAGAAAACACAATCCTCACTTCAGTATCAGAGGAATATATTCTTTTATGCCTGTTTTGTGCATACAGTCAAAAGTTACTTTCAACTAGTTTTGAATGCCCATTTAGAAGCAAGTTTAAAACATAATACTTTTTGTTCCCAAGATAAACATGTATTTGGTATTTTAAACTGAAATAGATAAACTGAATTACTCAGCAATATAACGGTTCCCTTTTTTTCCCTTGTTCCTTCAGATTCTTACACTATAAAGTGATCATCTGACAAAAAATATAAGGGCTGAACTGGCGCCATCTGTCAAAACTGTGTAATCTAACTGTACTTCCACAGTTATTGTTACAGAAATATCTAGGAAAACCTCTCACATCAAGTAGCTGTCTACTGCTCTTTACAGCTCTTTAGTCTTATCACTAAAATCAGAATACTCAGCCCCACTGCCACTCTGTGTTTGGATACTGGTAGAATATACCAAAGAATCTGGAGAGAGATTAGTGAACAAGAACTGTAATTTCTTTCAAGGAACAAAGTGAAGATTGCAGGGATGGGATTTAGGAGTTTTTTCTTACAGATTTGAAATTTTTGTTTATTTTAATGATCAGGCCTTTGAATGCCTTCAGAATTGTGTTATAAGCTATTTTAGTTTCGAAGACCCAATTGAGAAGCTCAGTTAAGAGGCTTAAAATTATGTAGTAGCAAACATGTTCAATGTGATGCTTGCAATAACTTGAGTAGGAAAGCAGGGAGATGTACCTATGAGGTAATGAGGGCAAGCAGTAAAGGGTAAATGGGCAAAAGCAGAACTGCGCTTCGAATAAATGGCTCTGCCTAGCTTTTATTTCAAGCTTATTTGAAGGGGTGGACCAGATCAGTACTTACTATTTTCTTTGCTCAGAAGCTCCTTACTTCATAGTTCTGTGCCTTTGCTACCTGTGCCAACAGCAAGGAAGAAAAATTATAACTATTGCAGGGGATACGTGCAGAACAACATACTGGAACAGACTGTATGGCACTAAATGAACAATATTAAAACAGTAGTTAGTGGACCAAGCTAATTTCTACAGTGACTACATTGCAGTAGAAACATGGAGTTTCATTGAGTAAAAACATTCACATTTTCAGTGAAATTAACCTAGGGATGATAGTGAAGGCTGGCTCTTTTTCCTTCAGAGGCAAAGAAATGACCTTCATCCTCATTCATTACTGTTCGCAATACTCTTGCCTTTAATTTCTTTTCCCTGCTTTTCTTCCTATGGGAAGCTGGCTGCCATAAAGGAATTGAGAAAATCAAGACTGAGCCTTATTTTCAAGGCACTGCTGCACACCCATAGCTGGAGAATTGGAGATAGTCAGCTAGAAATAGCTTTCAGATTACTATGGTCAATACAAGGACTATGAGCTGATCAGTGGGAAATGTATGGGCTTATGCCCTGCTTTCGAGGAAGAAAATAGTTTGTTTCAGGCACAGCACTTCTGCATTCTTCGTGCTGCAATTTTAAGGAAGCGCAATGTATATTAAGTCTTTCACATGCATCATATGGTTGCTTGTTGTTTATCATATATGGACAGTAAATATAACTAGTCAAGTTGCACAAAGGGTTAATGTATATATTCAACTCAAACTCCCAGAAATTATGTGTATGTATATACCTGGCATAACAGTAAGTACTGAGTAGTTTCTGTCAAACTTTCTCCCTCCTTTGATGCTGCAAAAAAGCTGAAACATTGTTGTGTTCAAACTGGCATTTCCTGCATGTTTCCATCTTTTCCTTCCCTGCCTCGAAACTTCTATTACCGTATCTCCAGTAATAGCCCAACCTAACATCAGCTCGGGTCAATGGGGCCCAAGAGGAAGGCTGGGCTGGGATTTATGCTGAAGTGCTAAAATGCGGTATATTACAAAAGACGAAATAGGATTTTATGATACATTCAGTCAGAGTTTTGTATTGCTATGTCAACTAAATGGTGTTCAGAAATGATCTTTATCACCACATATAGTGTATGTAGCAATTCAGACATGTTTCTGAAGCTGAATATGCTCTTACTAATGACTTTGTTGTTTTAAAACTCATGTTTTAAAATGAGGTTGCCTTTACATCTCTAACTAGAAATTCTCACTTTAGAGCTAGAAGTAATGTATTTTCCCTTGTAGAAATCAGACATCTTCCTTTGTCCTCCATTTGTCCTTAATAATGATGGTGGTAGAAGACCATTTACTTTTCTGTAGGTGAGTCTTTCTGCAGACTTATGTGTTTGGATGTTTACGAACATTAATTGCTTTGGTAAGCTGAAATATTTACTGGAGAAAAATGCATACAAGCAATGAAGTCTTGTTCAAAAACATGAGAGCACCTATAAAATAAGCATAAGATCCAGACAGAAATAGGTAACAACAGAAGTTTAAATAATGCATTATGAATTACATTACAGATAAAAAACCTTCTCCAACTTTAACACTTGAAATAAATTCATTATGTTTTAGCCATAAAAATACTGCCTATAGTTCACTCAATGATGTTAATCTCTGAAGTTTCAAATTCAGATCTGACTGCCAGGTTCAAACTGGGAATAACAGCAACTATGGAGATGGTTCAAATCTATTTGCAGCCCCATCAGTGACAAACCTGAGCATCTGCTTGAGAAGCTTCAACTGTTTCTATTGATCACACAGAATCTATCATTTTAGACAGAGATGAAGACTGAAATATAGTGAAGCATATAGAATTTTCTGGTGGAAGGAAGGAAGGCAGGAAGGAAGGAAGGAAGGCAGGAAGGCAGGCAGGGAGGAAAGGAGGAAGGAAGGGAGGGAGGAAGGAAGGAAGGGAGGGAGGGAGGAAGGGACGGAGGGACGGATGGAGGGAGGAGTCAGATTATTGTTCAGTCCTGTATTTAGCTCCATTGCCCTTGCTATGGCATTGCACACCTGAAGGTAGTGGCTTCAAATACAAGAGTGTTTCTAACTAATTTTTTAAGGTGAGATTTTAAACTTCGCTCTTTAACTTTGCTGTTTTAAATATCTTTGCTCAACTTCATAGCAGCTGTGGGTTTTGTTTTTGTTTACACATAGATATACACATACATCCACACATACAGACATTATGTTCTGAATCACATAACTTCCCTGCCATACAGTTCAGTTAGTATATAATTTTATATTTGAGACAGAAATAAAATAGAATACCTTTAGAGATATTTTAAATAAAATAACATTAATTTTCTCCTTTAAAATTTCAACTCAAACTGCTTCAGTTTTTCTTTGAAAAGCATCAGAGTGTAGGAGAATATGAAATTTTTTTTTTTTCCCCTAGGCATGGTTAGAAACCTGAGATTGCTGTGAATTTATGCAAAATATTCCTTTATCTTTGTCATAAGAAAATGAATTTTCATTTTAGATAGCATCAATTTCTTCTGTTAGGTAGGATGTGTTCCTGTGCTGATCATCTTCAAATACAAAAATATTGATTTGCTGTAGTTTAACAGATCTAGTTGTGACAGATCATGTCAATTGTAGCTTAACCAATGTAACTATTTAACTGTTTGTTTATGTATGGCTAGTTAAAATAATTGTACTTGGATGAATGATGCATTATCATCAATCAGCACATAGCTATTTTGTGAAATAAACATGAGACAATAAATATGAAGTTTAAAATAACAGCACAAACAATTTATTTTTAGAGACAATTCCCTTAGACTTTGTTTGTTTTTAAAGAGGCTATGGAGCCCAACCATCCCTGGCAGTAACTTGTTGAATTACCAGCATTCTTTCAGCTATTACAAAGTCTTGTTCTATTCATTTTGAGAAGAATATCTATTTCTATATATATATCATTCTATTGGTTCCTAGAAACCATACATGGCACATCTTCATAGTATGTATGCACATAATTTTTTAATATATTATCAGAAATCCTGAATACAGAATGTATAAGGAAATCTTTGCTTTAGTGAAGGAAACAGTGAACAAAAAAGAAATACAATTATTTTTTTATAAACCTTGAGCAAGCACCATTTCTTCATCATCTTGAATAATGTAAAACATGTTTACAAATGGGAATTACCATTTCTTGGTACCAACCATTTTTCAAATCTGACTGTAGGAAGGGCTTTTACCCTGATCATATATACTTCGAAATATTTCTATTTCTTTATGCAGTTTGTACCAATTGTTATCTTAAGAAAAGAGTAAGTGTGCAGATGTTAAATCTGAATTAAAAAAAAACAACCAAAACCCAAACCAACAAAAAAGAGAAAGCATCTGAAAATTAAGCCTTACAGTAGTTTATCTTACAAGTTCAAAAACATGGTGTTACCTAGATCTACATGGCATCCCTGGTTACAATTCATTGTGTTACTAGCAAAAAAAAATCTGCCAATGGATGAGAGACATAAGCTTCCTTAAAGGAAGAGCAAATGTGCTAGCAATACACAGAAATAACTGTCAGAAGAGCCTGCTATTCTATTAATTGCTTTAAGTACCGTCACAGTGGTAAAGTAATTAACAGAAAAAGAGCACTAGAAACAGATTTAAAAGTACTCCAAAGTAGTTTGGAATGCAGTTACACAGATTTCATGATTTGTGTTTACTGGGATGCTTTTGAGTGAAGTCACCAAGTCCTGGTTTAGCGCATTGGCCCACCCAAAGAAAGAAGTTCTGTAAGCTTTTAGCTTATATATAAGCATTTATAGCCATATGGCAAGAAAACTGAGGGGATGGAAAAGGAAAACAGAAAAAAAAATAAGGATGGAGATGTCTGCACCATTTGAGTTATTTAAATGTTTGAAACACCATTACAGGTCTTCGTACACAAGTCAACAAATCTGACAGCCTCTTGAAGTGGTGTGCAAGTTCAGCAGAACATTTATTGCACACAGGAGATAGACTTTTCTTAGTCCCCTCCTTCATGTTGATTTGGTTTGTAGAGAGCAGGTGAGGCAACTGACTGTGCCTTCATTATTCTTACACATTTGTAACCTTGACTGAGCTTTTTCCAAGGTCTTTTTGTTCTGTGAAAATGTTTGGTAACCATAACAAGGAATTGTGTTGATCAAGGTTTGATCCATCTCCTTTTGAAATATAGACTTGGTAGACTAGCCAGACATCCATGGATTTTTTCATTGCGACTTAGGGATGCCTTGATGAGAAGAAAAAGCCTAACATTAGGAATTTATGCAGGTTGGGCTGCTGGAGCTTACATTAAGTGTCCTGTACAGATGGAAAAAGCAGTTGCTAGTTCCTAGAAATAAATGACATCTGGGATTTTCTTGAAGTTGATGCTTGTTGGAAGTCAGGCAATTGAAATCTACTAATTTTCCATTCCCCCTGTCCTTCTGACCCTGCAGGAGGTCAGCTGTCTGACATTAACATCTTTATTGTACATGATAAATACCTTTCACGTGCATTAGGACAAAACAAGTGCCTAATACTGAAGACATAAACAGGTGAGTGTAGGGTACCTCTTCTCATTGTAAGTTGATATAAGCTATGCATAATGCGAAATCACAGTGTGTGTTTGCTATTTGCTTGGCTTGGTAAGAATATCACACTAAAAAACAGACAAGGAAACATGGTGAGTAGATAAAAGAGCATTATGACCTTTACAGTGGGTAGAGTTAGGATTTTAAGTGAAGAGTCTTGGTGGAGTAGATGCAAGCAAGGCTGAGGACTAAAAGAGTTAGTCTAGAGAATTTTTAGGTAAGACTTCATTAAAGGATATATTAATTATACTGAGGGGAAATAAGTAATGCTTGTACTTCTGCAGAATAGGAGAAGGATGTTGATATTGGAAAAGAAGAAATTTGTGTATTTGACTGAGCAGAAGGCTTTGTTAATATCAGATTTTGGCAGCTCTGAACTTACAGGAATGACATAGACAATGCTTGAGGAGAGAATGGTTTGAAGAAAAGCCTTCTATGTGATATCATTTTTCTTTTACTACTAGTTCTTTTGTTGTTGAGATATTTCTTGAAATACAGCAATGTAACAAATAATTTAATCTGATTATTGCTTCCACTATTTTATTAGAGGTTTGTTTGGTGTTTTGTTTTTTTCCCCTAAGAGTACTTTTAGCAAACCAGTTTCGCTTGACCTTTGATTGTCAAGGTTCTTCTTGTCACAATTAAATTAATAATTCTGACCAAAAAAGTAACACTTCAGATTTCCTTTCTGCATAATAGTAAAATATGACTGTGATGTTTGTTTTTGCAGCTGTAATTTAAGAAGGAAAAGTCCTAACTTGTAGTCAGGTTGCATTAATATGCGTGCTTGCAGTAAGAAACTCAACTTCTCTTTTGTTAAAGAGTAGGCAGTATTTTGCCTGTTTTACGCTCTCCTGCTAACTTCATCCATCTTAGCGTATAGGAGAAGGAGAAAATACAGATAAAGCTAATTCCATATAACAGATACTTAAGTCATAGGTAGAAAATTTTCTTCAGGCACTAGAGAAAATAGAAGACAAAGGCAAAGAACTAGAATGAGTTGCACATATTTTCAAAACAATGGCTTCTAATTTTTCCTTTGTCCCCAAAATTTGTTTATATTTTTTTATTATTGTTTCCTCTAAGAGATTTCAAAATGAATGAGCTGTACAGATAGCAATAACATGGGTCTCCTACCTTTTATACGTCTGTTTAAGTTTGCTTCTAACATCTTATTTCAAATTGTATTTTGAATCTCTGTCCTGCAAATGCTTACCTCTGTGTACAAAAACAGCCTGTGGGCTTCAAAATCAGTTTAAGCATCTAGATGCTAAATAACTGCATGTGATTTGTTTCCTTTTTAATTCCCATTGCTCTCAGGCCAGAGAGCAATTTAGCTGATGTTAAAATATAGCTAAAGCTTGATTCAGTTACACAGGAATAGGTGTCTAATACTATTTTAGAGGCACTAGGAAAATTTTCAGACTTTTACAAGGGAATGACATATATGGCACTGGATCTGGAGGAGGTGGAACGTGAGATACATTTGGGCAAGCCACATGCACTACACACCCACTCTTAGATAAATAAAATTAGCTTTTTGTGGCTTTTCAGCTAAACCATTTGCTAGGCTCTAGCAGCTGGACTGATTGGTACAGTAGGAGTTTAGACACAGCACACAGGTATGTGAATGCAAGTGGATCACAGAACTGAAATGTCTTAAACTGAATCCCCAACTAAATTAACTTCATTTGTGTATTCATATCACATACGCTGAAATGCACTGGCTGATGTGAAAGTTAAGGGACATATCTCTGTACTTAGAGCTATGTCTTGAGACTGACATTTTAAAATATTAAACTTATCTGAAGAGTCTATAATGTAAGAATGAAATGTGATTGAATTAATTTATAATCTAAATTCTTCTGAAATGCAAATCTAAAATAGTGGTTGAGGCTCCCAAAATTAATCAAACTGACTTAAAAGCCATCAGTTCAACAAACAAGACTCTTTCTCGGTAATTAGATTAACATTTCCAAGGTTTCCACAAATAAATATTACAAATGCTCCTTTAGAAAAGGGAAGGAAAAGCAGCAGCTGAGATTCTTTAGTCAGACTCCAAGAAGCATCAAATATTAGATGATCTGTGGTGAAGTCTTGCATGACTCTTTCAGAAGGGTTGAATCTGAAAAGGAGTGTGTGCCATAAGCCAGAAAGGTTACAAATACTGCAGAGAGACCGAAGAGAACCTTCGTACTGACTACTTTCTGGTGCCACTACGGTAGGAATGAGTAAAGATGGAAAGAAGATGCTATGTTTTCAGGATGTCTTTCGATCAGCCTTTGCTTCCCACAGCAATTAGACTATTATTTCCCCCAAAGACTGACCTAAGGCAGTCCTAGCAGCACTCAGAAGTTCCTTCATGATCCTCGTTCTGATCCTTGCTTCTCTCTCTTGTCCCTTCATTATTCAGAGAAAGGCACCCAATATTACCAGAAATGAAGAAGAGGTTTTGTGGCCCCAGTATATAGAAGATTGGGAAGGTGGAGGCCTCTGCCCCTTTTCCTCTTCCTTTCAAGCTTCTCCTCTGTTTTGATCAAATCACAAAAAAGTCCTGTGACTTTCTCTTTATCTGATATAGGAAAAAAGGAGAAACATCTTTTTTGCAAGTCTTCAGGACGGGGCTTTATTATTTGATAAGGAGATGTTCATGTGTGCTATGGAAAATTCAGTAAATGTAAAAGCATGGCATGGTGATAAAAATTTTAAAAAGAGAAAAAAGTTTGGTGGTTTTATTTTATTTCTTACCTATGAGGAGAGATATTCCAAGAAAATTTAGATGCAAACCAGGTGGACATTTGGAAACTTGTTACAGACAAAGCAAAGTCACTGAGGGTGAAAACAGTGGTAAAAGTATCAATGAAAAATAAGTAGACTGTAGTGAAATAAAATTTATATTTTCATTTACGTTTTCCAGTATGTCTAACAGATTCTTTTTTTGGCAGTCCAGTAAATAGTTTTACTGAAATTCTGGCTCCTAGTCAGAAATTTTCAGGTGTAGTGTGTTTTGGGAATTTTTTGCTTATAGGTTTGGTTTTTATAAAAGAAATTTAATGGTAATATTATTATTCCAGAGAAAATCTTGAAAGCAGTGAATCATTAAACAAAATCCAAGAACTCGAGAAGGCTTATAAGATATCTCTCAACTCATACACATGGCTCCAGGTTTCTCTGTATGTTTTTTTTCTGGGGTTCTTTTTTTGGTGAGGGGGTGAGAAGTACCAGGTTCTCATTTGCAAGACATATGAGGAAAATTAATAAACTAATTAGCTATGCTACATGAGCAAAATACAAAGTTCTAAAGGTAAGACCAAAAAAATAATAAAGGGAATAACTGGGAAATTAAAAAGCTGCTGTTTATTTTGAGGACTTACCTCACTGATTTGGAACATCAAAAATCTTGTCCCTATCTTTTTGGAAGAAAAATAATGTCTCTTATCACAAAGCTAGAGCAGCATGAGTTACAAGGAGTGGGCTAAACAAGTGAAGAAGAAATTTAAGAATAAGTGTATTAGTCTGTAGAGTCTTGAAGGCAAGCTATAAATATTCTTCTGTTCAAAGGCCTTGTTCTGACTTAATTTTGTTTTGCTTGTTTTATTTTCAGTCTCTAAAGTCTTAAAATAATAAAGAAATCCCTCTGTTTTTCTAATCATGTCTCTAAACAATTTTTGAGTGGATTATATTGATGAAGCCTGTGAATTTATCTATTTTCACCATAGCAAGGTTTTCTTATATAGAATTATTTTAAACAGTAAAGGCTATTAACATGCATTATCCTCGTTTGTAAGGGTATCTTCCAATAGTCACAGAACAGGTGCTAAGGCAAGTCTCTGTTATATACACATTTTGAAATTAACTATATACATAAAATATTAAAATAATATATGTAATAATAAACTACTAGTAGTGGAAAGACGATGCATCACTGTTCTGCTAAAAATGACATTTAGCATTTATGTGGGGTTTTTTGTTTCCTATTCAAAATGTAAATTACATGCTGCCCATCTCACTGAAATTATATAGTTCATTATTAACACTCTTGCTGAAGAAAAATGAGGAACCAGACACTCAAGATAGTAAATGTCTTGCAAAAACAGTTAATGGATGTTATTACATTTGTATATTCCTGGCAATGAGAAAGAGAGGGATTTGGATTAAATATTTCTTTAAAATATTTTGGTCAATAATAATTTGTTTTAGTAACATCCATTCTCAAATGTTCATGTCCAGTAAAGTACATATAGATAAGATATTTGACCCAAACAGTTCATGATCTCATTATAAGATAGCTGATAGCTGCTGACCATGGAGGGAACTGGAGGAAAAAAGCAATGGATACTCATTTATGCAGTCTGTATGTTAATGAAATATGGCTTTGGAAACGTAGGGCATGAGGGGAAGCAAGTTACTTACTGAGTTTGGCAATGTCAAACAGCAGATTTTCCATAGAAGTGCTGATGCACATGAATCAATAGTCTAGTGCGGAAAGGGTAGAGTACTTGGAGAAGTCATGAGAGACCTCAAAGTGACTTCAGGTTTTGTTTGCTAGAAGTAATAAAATGAGATCTTGTAACACCTAAACCATTTTGATTCAAAGAATTTTTATCTTTCTTGTTCTAACATGATAAAGTCAGAGTTCACATGTAAGCATAAATAAAGATCCATGTTTGCAATGACCATATTTCATAATGAATTGTTTCATCAGTTCCAGTGTTGACTGTAGAATGACCAAAGTTTAACTCTTTTGCAGTAATATATCCAGAATTGCTGGTAGCCTTCAATCGGTGAATTTACAAATTATCTTTTTAGTGTCTTCTAGACATAAAGCTTACAAGCAGACTTAGCAAGTAAAAATTATTTGTAATACTGAAAATAATATTGTGCAGTGAAAATAATATTGTGCAGATATTCCCACTATAGAGGAAAACTAATGACATTTTCATGCTTGGTGCTTGCTTAGTGCTACCATCTGTCAAAGTAACATAGCCTGGTGCTGCTAATTACAAAGGTGACGAGACTGACTCAGCAGATCTTGAGGTATTTAATTGCAGATGCTGAGAAGATGATCAAAGGTCAAGTTTGTCCCTATAATCTTAATTCAGCCTTTTAATACAGGAAGTATTATGATATAGCCTTTGATTAGCCTTGAGTGCCAAATTTGGACTTTGTTTAGAAAATTAATCAAGACCGGGCGGTGAGGAGGGCTCCTGTTTTCACCTATTGGAAACGTGAATGTGTGCGTGTAAATACACACACACATGTATCCATAGCTGCACACCAGCATATATATATATATTTGTAGTCAACCAAGAAAGAAAATTAAATGTAAGATGGAATGGTCAGAATACAGTCGATGAGGACATGCTAATAAACTGGATTTAGTTTTTGTCTCTCACTTAGGCTGCTTATCTGAATATGGCCAAGTCATTGGAATGACTTTGGCCTTTCTCTTTTGGGGACTGCACTGTGGGTTTGGGCTCTCTTTTTTCCAGGCTGCACTGAAATGAACACCTATAAGATAGCTTTGATACAAAGATAATGATAACAATTAATCAAATTAAATTTGTCAGTCAGCATTAAATCTTTATAATATGACCTTTCAATGATTTTGGCATTTTTCAGCCTTGCGTGCTAAATCTTGACATAAACTATTTAAATTACATGGCAACATATAAGGAGATAAAGTGGCCTTTTTGGTTTAGCTGTTTTATCTGGATTCTTTTTCATACATATACCTGTTGTCTGAGAGTAAAAAAAGAACTCAAAGTTTTATATTTCATGCAATCGTGTAATGAAATTTAATTAGAAGTTTGTATGTAAAAAATAAATACACTTTTTAAAAAGTACTCTAAAAAGGAAATTTAAAATGATAGGGTTTTGCCTGACATGTTAAGTTGCTTTATGATAGCTTTGGAGAATGGAAAATGGTTATGTACTCCTTTTTCAGTTATTTACAACATGTAGTGAAATGAACAAGTAGTGGACAGTTATGGGTTTTTTTTTCCCCTTTCAAACAAGTCCTTCCACTTTCAAGCACAAGGTGAACTGGATAGATTTAGCAGCGAGGAATAATCAACTACATAGTCAGCTTCATTTCTGTGATGTTCTTGAGATTTAAGATCAAGTTGGCTGGCTTCTAAGGGCAGAGAGTACAGATTAAAGTTCATCACCTTCAACTCTGGCTTATTAAAGTGACAGAGAGATTGCTCAAATGAGCACAAGTGCTAATGCCTTTTAAGTGACATTTCCATGACATGTTTTTGTTGTGGGGTTAATTTTTTTTCCTCCTGAAATGTCTGTCTATCTTTTCTAGATATGGCAATTAACGCCATTCAGTATAATCAGCTTGGTTCAGTTTTTTGTCCCAGGTGTAGGTCTGCCTCCAACATTCATTCTAACTCTACTGTGTTTTTGTGAAGTTTTATGACAACATGACAAGCGAAGGGAATCCTTTCCAATGTGTGGCACCCAGCTTTAGGCCAAGGCCAGGCAGGTTGAGGATTTTTGTATGGTATTAGTCAGGCTTCAGATTACAAAATCAATGCCCAAATAAGATGCCTACCACAACTACATGAAGGGGGGAAAAAATGTCCAATAGATGAGACATCAGCAGTTTATCTCTTGGTCTTACTATGTGTTGTAGCACCCAAAACATATCCTAATAATAGATGGGACAATATTTCAATAAAGGCTTCTGGAGCACTGCAGGGAGAAGTGTTGGCAGTTGTAAGATATTAGGAAAGATAGAAGTGATTTTTCTTCTATAGTAGGCAGGTCAGCCTCAGCCAGGACGTGGGGGAGAAGACAGAGGAGTGATCCAGGAAGGGAAAGTGTGCCACAGGTATCAACTGTTGGAAAGAGGAGTGTGGAGGTGTTTTGGCACCCCAAGAGAGGCCTTTTCAATGCTTAAGGGCAACATTTAAGAAACTGTAGGTTTTCACCTGTGTAGAGGAGCTGCCATTGACCTCATTTCCAGTTCTTCTTACTTCATCTGTTATTCTGCATTGTCATATTTAACGTTGTGCTCCCTCATTCAAAAGTGGGCTTTGGTTACTGTTTCCTGATGCAGCAAGAGCTATTCCCCCCGCCCCCCCCCCAATCCCCCAATTTCTAGTAAAGGTGCTTCTGCATTTTTGCTGCCTTAATAACTGGAACTCTTCTCCTTCATGCAGAGATTAGAATATGAAGATAAATATATATAATATACATGTATGCATATGTATATGCAGCTTAATAGGATTAATAACTTTAAGGCCCAGGTTCACAGCTACTCTCAATCTAGATGTTGTGAAAATTATTCTTACATGGTACAAGTAGCAGCCAGTAACCCCCAGCTGTTATATGTTATTAAATGAGAGCACATTGTCAAATACACCCTCACGGTTGTGTCTTTACAGAGAATATGTAAATGACAGTCAGAGGCAGTTTCTGTATGTGTGACATTATATCTGCTAAAATAACTGTGGTTCATTGTATCTTCAGTATTTAAAGTACAACTATTAATATTCACACAAGGCATTCAAACTTGTGTTCATTAATAGTGTTACATACTAAAAGCAGGTTTGCTAATAACATCTTTGCTTTTGGCTACAGATTTCTTGTATCTTTTCGTTTTTGTGGCTTCTTGGCAAAATACAAGGTCTTATAAAATTAGTTTTATTTCAGCATAATATTTACAATTAAGGCAAATGAAAAATAAAACCCAAAACCTCACCTTTTAATGAAAATGTGCTTTCAGATATGCTTTTCCCTCAGTGCTGGGGGAAAGAAAGGTAAGGTGCCTAGACCTCCTGGCTTTGTATCTGTTTAGGACCTGAAAAGAACAGGTCCCCAGTCTCAGCAAACACCAGGTCTTTCTACTGGAATGCAGATAAGGGACGCATGGGGTGCAGCATCCTGCAGTATGTTGCTGCATAACATTAATAATAAAGTGTAAAAATCAGAAGATGAGGATTCTGAACAAACATCTTTACTTAATTCACTACAGGAGCACTGGATATGCAATATCCCAGGACTGACAGGCATTAGTTTTCGCCACGTCTCCCCGATGAGCTGGAAAGGAGTATCTTGAGAGTGTGCACTTAAAGCCTTTTTTTTTGGTGCAGCATTAGTTTAACAACTGTATCTGCTGTCCTGGCTTCAAGGTCCCTGAATCTCCTTTACTTTAGGAATAATTTTCCCCAATAAGCAAGGGGCTATGCTATTACCAAAATGTAGAAAATATGAGCACTTTTCAATAGAAAACTGTTCCCTCTGAAAATATCTGAGGTATGACTGAGATTCTGTCTTCTTGGTCACTGGAAATCAGCTGATAACTCCAGTGGGAGCTAGATTTGCAGTTATCAGCTCATATTATAAGCTGTAGAGCTGCTAAAAATACATACATATTCTTTACAAAAATATTATTTTCTTTTATAATCACTAATGTGTTTTCATTTGAAGCATAATTCAAGTGTTGCTGGTAATGTCCTTGTTAACCACAGAGAGTCTTAACGTGAATGTAGAGGTACTCAGTTAAGCAGCTGGAACTCAGGAATTGAGTCTACATAAGGTATATGCAATAACTTACTGTATTACCATATACATGGAGTAAGCTAAGATATTTTAGCTGCTCATGCAGTCATTTCAAGTACATGTCATTTAATGGTCATGTTCACTCGGTCAAGGTTTATTTGAGAGGACTTAATCTAAGAATAGAAAATTTCAGGTAACTGTCCAGTGAAAACAACTATCTCTTTTTGAATTGTTTGGCTCAAGTTTTCAGGACAGGGCAGAAAAAGGAAAAAATTTCCCTGTGAGACTGCAGTCAAATATTCTAGTTTGAAAGGTGAAAGGTTAATGAAAAACTTGGATAGTGCAGTGATAAAACTATGAGCTTATAAGGAATGAAATCTTTGGTATTCAGTTCAGGATATGCAGTGAGTAAAATCAAGACCTGCATACTGAGTGGTAAGATAGAAAGAAAGATGAGATTAGAGCACATTTACTGGGGATTGTACATCCACTGTACATCCAGAGTACCAAATAAGAAAAGGAGATAGCTGAGTGGAGGAAAGACAGGGGAAAAAGAAATGTGCTCATGCTATTTAAAGATAAGATTGTAATATAGGCACACAGGATGGCAGCATTAAGGAAACTTTAATTACTGCATTCCTTTACATCTAATTTTTTTACTTCAAATTTTTGTTCATGCATTTTAAATCTACAGCTTGCATCATAGTAGAATTGTGTGGTTTTAATTTTAACGGGCTGTGTATACTTTGTTAAAATTAATACGTCATCTCAGACTTCTGTCCTGTGAATTTTGCCCTAGGCTCTATAGCACTATAGGTAGAAAAATTATAAAAAATTGTATAGCTTTAATGTTATCCAAAATGATATTGAGTCCTTGTCCTTCTTAAAAAGTTCTCCACAATGGTCATGAAATTTAATAGCGACACATGCAGCTTTCCCATTTCTAAGTTGTATTGTCTTAGGCCACCATGTAAGAATGAGTGGGGCATGTGCCCTGGGGCAGGCACAGTCAAGACCAGTAGTGACACTGAGGGGATCTCCCCACTGCAGAGCACTGACTGCTACATGGCGAAATACCTTCTCCCCGCAAGATTTCCTTCACAGTAAAATTGCTTTCAGGTTTGGAAAGTGACAGTCCCTTTTCCTGCTGACAGCAATGTTGTATTGATCCAGTCATCACTTAAAATGAGAAGAACGGCTTCAGATAAGTGGGCGATCTACTGGACTATTATGATACACTGACAGTAAATAGTTATTTGTGCTTATTGAAATTGCTAATTTTTCCATTTGTATCTCAAGTGCTGAAACCAAAGCAGCCTGCAGGCTCCCAGGAACACCTTCTCAAGGTCAAGTTTGTTCATTATTTAAGGGGTGATATATTAGAACAGTTGTCTGGCCTGAAGTATTGCCCCTTGCTTTTGAAAAACTGTTCAGTTTTTCCACTAAGAATAGTTTCCCTTATCACAGTAGATTTTTGGGTTTTTTTGTTTGTTTGTTTGTTTGTGGTTTTTTTTGTGGGAATGTTTATTTATTTAGGAAATAATTCTAAAACTGTACAGGCCCCAGCATTAGACTTTTTGGTCACAGGGAGTTTTCAGCAGGGTATAAATGAAACCAGGGACACTGTTAACCTCTCATATTGTTCACCAGAGAGAAAAATACCTAGTTGTTAATTAGAGCAATAAACCAGCAGCATATGTAATAATATACAATTTGTTTAGAGTGGTACTTTTAAGCTGTACTTTCTTATTCTTTATGAGAAAAATCCTCCCACGTCCTCAAATCTTGTGGGTGTTCAGTGCATGAGGAAAATTGGCAAAGGTCAAATGAAATGAAATCAGCTAAAATAGAGGAGTTTGGAAGAATTTTTTCTCCCTTTTTCTAACATGAGCCTTTATTCAAAATAAGATGACCAATGAGATTAATCAGTAAATACTGTTTCTGTAGACTTGATATGTTCTGAAAATATGACTTGCACCAGCTTTCATGACAGTAATATTCTGTCAGTGAAAAAAAGTAAGCTAAAATTGCATGGACCAAATAATGTGAGAAAAATATGTTATGATCCAGACTTTTCTGAGGCATTCTTCAAGCACCGCAAATCAGAGTCCTCCAGTCCCACCATGGCAGAACAGGCATGGCTGTTTTCTGGACGAGTTAAGCTGTGCTGAACAGTGGGTCCCTGTTGTGTCTCACATATAAGACTTGACATAAAGTGATCTACACAGGACAGCAGGTGTTGTCTTATGTGGGATTTGGGGGGTGTCCAAGCATGTATGTCTTCCCTCTAAAGTGATGGGATGGGGGAGTAAAAATGTGGATGAGGCTCTATAGCAGACTGTAACATAGCAGCATAACATTGTTGCATGTAACAAAGCAGCAAATATTGCATGAAAACCTTAACTTTGGGAAACTACAGTGAATCCTACTGTCAGTCACTCTTCTCAAAATCTCTGAACTGTGACTTTAAATGACCAGTCTGCTTGTGTTTCAGTCCTTTGCTGCCACTGAGATCATCAGTATGTGGTACTTTGACCACCATGTTTTACTCTTTGGTGTTTAAAAAATGCATCAAAGAAATTTAATGAGTGACAGAATAACTATTATAGACTCTCTTGTTTTAGCAATGTGAGGACTGCTGAAGGGGAGGTAATGTTTTTGAGTGAACAGCTACATAAGTAGTAAAGTTTTAAGCATTTTATATGCACTAACATCTAACTCTCTCTGATTTTTCAATAGTTCTATCTGGAAGAGGTGTAAGAACCAAATTTATGTTTGTTGAAGCACCGTATATCAAATTCGCAAATTTTGTAAATTAAAATAAGGAAACAATATATATTGGTACTTGTAAATTTGAATTGCATCATGGATATTATTTCTTTTAAAAGTACAGGTAATCACTGTGAGTAGGATGATGATTTTTATTTTTCTGTCACCAAAAAAAGGAGAAAATATTTAGTGTAAGGGGACCATAATCTGCTACTGAAAAACTATTATGCAACAATTGATAGAAATTGGTAAGGAAGTAATTTTCGTGTGTTGAGAGTGATTTTGATGTTGCAATATAGTTAGCAATCACAATCAAATGTGGGTGATTTACTCAACCTGTGCTACACTCTCAGAATTGTTGCAATTTATTTTTCTATTCTCATTTTAAGTGTTTACAAGGTCTATTTTTTCAGTCATTTCAGCTTCATTAATTAGCAAATTACCACTTCAGTTAATAGAAATTTAAGGGGTTTGACATGCAGAGTATGTCAAAAAGCTCTTTCAGTATTTACAGTATTTGTGATCCTAGCTAGGTCATGAACTTTATATGAATTAATGCATCTAGATAAATTATGGAAGTTGAAATTATAGAAAAAAATCTATATCCTCACAGAATCACAGGTTGGAAGGGACCTCAGGGATCATCTAGTCCAACCTTTCTAAGAAGAGCACAGTCTAAACAAGATGGCCCAGCACCCTGTCCAGACGAATTTTGAAAGTGTCCAGCGTGGCTGAGTCAACCACTTCCCTGGGGAGATTATTCCAATGGTGACTGTCCTCGCTGTGAAGAATTTTCCTCTCATGTCCAATCAGAATCTCCCCAAGAGCAACTTGTGTCCATTCCCCCTTGTCCTCTCCATGGGACTCCGTGTCAAAAAGGAGTCTCCATCTTCTTTGTAGCTGCCCCTTAAGTACTGGTACATTGTAATGGGATCCCCTCTAAGCCTCCTTTCCTCAAGGCTGAACAAACCCAGTTGTCCCAGCCTATCCTCATATGGCAGCCTTCCCAGTCCTTTGATCATCTTGGTGGCCCTTCTCTGGACCCCTTCCAGCCTATCCACATCCTTTTTGTATAGCGGGGACCAGAACTGGACACAGTGCTCCAGATGTGGCCTGACAAGCGCTGAGTAGAGCGGGATGATGACTTCTTTATCCCTGCTGGTGATGCCCTTTTTGATGCAACCCAGCATCCTGTTGGCCTCCTTGGCTGCAGCAGCACACTGTTCCCTCATGTTGAGCTTTCTGTCCACCAGGACCCCCAGGCCCCTTCCCACAGAGCTGCTCTCCAGCCAGGTGGATCCCAGTCTGTGCTGCACTCCTGGATTATATTTTCCCAGGTGCATGATCTTACACTTTTTCTTGTTGAACTTCATAACGTTCTTGCTGGCCAACTCCTCCAGCCTATACAGATCTCCCTGCAAAGCAGCTCTCCCTTCTGGAGTGTCTACTTCTCCACTCAACTTGGTGTCGTCAGCAAACTTCATCAGGCTACACTTGATGCCGTTATCCAGATCACTTATAAAGATGTTGAATAACCTTGGGCCCAATATCGATCAGTGGGGTCTCCACTAGTGACAGGTTGCCAGTTTGAGAAAGAGCTATTTACCACCACCCTTTGGGTGCGGCCTGTCAGCCAGTTCCCCACCCACTGCACAGAGCACTTGTCTAGGCCATAACGCATTAATTTCTCCAGGAGGAGGCTGTGGGGGACAGTATCAAAGGCCTTGGAGAAGTCCAGGTAAACAATGTCCACTGCCCGCCCCATGTCAACCAGGCAAGTCACTTTGTCATAGAAGGCCACCAGGTTTGTCAAGCACAATCTGCCTTTAGTGAAGCCATGTTGGCTTTTCCCAATCATGTGCTTCAATTGACTTGTGATGGCCCCAGGAGGATTCGTTCCATAACTTTCCTAGGGATTGAATTAAGGCTGATGGGCCTATAGTTACCTGGATCCTCCCTTGAGTCCTTCTTGTAGATAGGGGTAACATTTAACTTTCTCTAGTCCTCTGGGACATCCCCCATTCTCCATGACTTCTCGAAGATTATGGAGAGTGGCCTTCCGATGACATCATCCACCCTTGGGTGGATGGCGTCAGGGCCCATTGATTTGTAGGGGTCAAGCTCCCGTAGTAATTCATATACCAACTCTTCCTTCATTGATGGTGGGTCGGTGTTTGGATCAACTAGCAATTTCATTCCCAAAGCCTGGGACCCAACAGTGCTGGTAAAGACAGAGGTGAAGAAAGTGTTGAGGACCTCTGCCTTTTCAGCATTGTTGGTGATTGACTCTCCTATTCTGTTTAACAGTGGGCCTATATTTTCCTTCTTTTTCTGCTTATGGTTGACATGTCTGAAGCAACCTTTCTTGTTATTTTTCACATCTACAGCGAGTTTCAATTCAAGCTGGGCTTTTGTTTTTCTAATTGCATCTCTGCAAGCTCTGGCTATGCCCTTATAGCTCTCGATGGATAATTGCCCACTTCTCCATCTCTGTTTGCTTCCCTTTTGGATTTGAGTAGACCCAGGAGGTCATGGTTGAGCCAAGGGAGCCTCTTGCTCCGATTACTTCCCTTTCCTTTATAGGGGATAAACTGTTTTTGTGCTTCCAATAGAGAGTTCTTGAAGAACTCCCAGCACTCGCCAGCTCCTTTGTCTTCTATGGAAGCATCCCATGGAATCTCTCCTAACTAAGCTCTGAGTGAACTGAAGTTTGTTCTAAAATCCAGAACCCTTGTCTTAGCACTGACCTTCAGCACACTCAGCAGCATCCTGTACTCCACAATATTATGATCACTGCAGCCAAGGCTATCACATCTTCTTCAAAATGAGCCACAACTCCAAAGATCACAACAAATAGGGATATATAATTAATTTTATTTATATGTACTGAGAATTCCTATGTTTACCACTGTATCTCTATATGATTTAGATTTAGGTAGTCCTGTGAGGAGCAGGGAGCTGGACTCCATCCTTATGGGTCCCTTCCAACTTGAGATATTCTATGATCTCTGTGGAATTTTCTTCCTATAGGCTTGAAGATACATATTTTCTCCTCAGAGACAATTAAAATGATGCCTCCCCTTTTTACTCTTTTAAGACTCAGAGAATAGGCGGTATGAGCAGGTATTATTATCATCTGTAAATCTGGCAAGTTAGCTTCTTGCTAGCAATAAATGGCTTCATTTGGAGAACTGACCAACCTCTTCAAATAGTAACATAAAATGTTTCCCGTTCTCTGGGTTATGTATAGGTAAGGAGGGAGAGGAGTATACATATGTTTAGAATTCTCGGTAGAGTATATATGTTCTTAACACACACTGAAATAGGGACAGTTGCAGGTATTCTCTTCTACTCCAGAGCCCATTAGTTCTTCCAGCATGTAGTACTCTCATAGAAGAAAGATGGTTCAAGCAATGATTGAAGTGATTTAAGCAGTGATTTAAGAAGATTGGAGATTATTGTCTTATTTAATTGTAATGATTTTGAATGAGCTTTGGGGAATGTGAAAACATATTTTAACCGTATCTTAATCATGCCTTCAAAATAATTTTATTTTAAATAAAGGAAACAAAACAAAAATATCTGGCTAAACGTCTAGTAATATATTGTGGAAAACAAAGTCTGATCATTTATTCACTGCTGTTTTGAGTCCAAGTGAAATCAAGAATGCAGTATATTAAGTTCAAAGTAATGTAATATGAAAACAGCTATTTCACAAGACCATACTGTGATCCAAGTTTTTCTGCTTTCCTTTATGGTGCAAACACTTCTATAGTTGCCACTATTACACACTTGAGAAACTTGCAGTGAATTTTAAAACTTTTGTTTTCCAGAAAGTTTAAGTGTGTATTCAAGTCTATAAATATGTAGTTACTTGATTATTATTATATATATAATTTTTAATGATGAAATATTAGGAGCTCAGTTGAAAGAAAGTATATGTTGAAGTGCACCAATTATGTAATATCCAGCAGGGGTAATTAATAAACTAAATTACCTCCAGGAAAATGTGGGGATAAGGTTGAGAACCTTGATAGACAGCAGTCAGAGATAACCCTACTGTGTTAGCACTGTGTATTTGTAACTGGTTGTTTAAACATTTCAATCCTTTTTCTAGCCATTACAGGTTTCTATTTTCTAGAGAAAGTATATAATTATTCCTGGCAGATTTATGGAAGTGAGACATTTGGCAGATGATAAATTAAGTAGTTGTAAACACTGATTTTAATTCTCATATGCAGAGCCTCTTTCAGAAATTGAATATTTAATCTCATCCTATATGCATTAAAACTTCTAGAACAGAGCATGCATCACGTGTACAGGGTAAGGAACTCTGCCTAGGAGTGCAGTGACTAAAAAGGTCTATGGAGTCATTGTAAATAATGCTCAAACATAAGCTCCTGTTTTATTTCTGCATCTATTACCTGAAATATGTGACAGAGGATGGGAACATCAAGTAGGATGGCTCAGCAAAAGGCAGGATGAGGTTCAGTGATAGGAAATTTGAGCTATGTGCACTCAGGCTAGGAACAATGACTCATTTACGACTATTATATTTGGAGTTTGCTTACTGTTTTGGTAAATTGTTCATTTGCTGGAACATTTAAATTGAGTAAAATTATCTTTGTAAAATGCATACTAAATCTCAAACAGAAGCTACATTCCAGTACTGAAATAATGCATTTCGTAGTGTACATCATGCAGGTGGTTAGACTACAGGATTATAGTATGATCCCTTCTGATGTTAAAAAATATAAAATCTTTGAAAATGGAACAACAGCTTTTATTTCTCAAAATGCACCTTATTAGGAAACAGATCCTTCCCTGAGAAGAAGCCTAAAATATGTGTATCTAGGAAACCTAACAAAGAACTTTGATAGGCCTGAAGAAAGTGAACAAGCATGATGCTGTGGAATAGTTCTTTTGTGTTCTTGTGCTAAATGAATATTAATGTGTGACCAGTAGCCTTATTATTCATTCTTCATTGCTTTTTCATTCAATCTGTTTTTTAATAGTGCAGTAAAGGAGGACATGATGTATGTATGATAACATCTAAAAGTCTAGTTATACAGGATGAAGAAAGAAAAAAAATTATAAACAGCAAAAAGGAAATGTTCCAAAGAATTCTGGGACATAGAATATATTTCCATACATCGTCTGAACAACTTCAGGAGTTCTAAGGCAAATCCTTGCAAATATTTACCAGATCCTGAACTGTACTCATTTGTCCCACGTAGTGTTATATGTAAGGTAGCCTATGGAGTTTTGAAATGAAACAAATAATACAGATAGAATGAATGAGGTTAATTCATTCTGATTTTATCTGAGAATTTACTCTTTTTTCTTCCACATGTGAAAGTAAGTGCAAGGGACAAAAATAATGTGAAATCAATGAAGAAATCTTATGTATGCAGATAGATTAATCTTTTGAGATTGGATTGTGGAGAACATTGCAGATTATGGATTGTGTCACTATCACATCACATTTAAAGCTTTGAAAATAAGAAAGGGAGCTTCTAAAAAGAGAAAGCTTATAAGATCATGTTGCCCATAAGTATTTTATTTCTGTCAGAGTAGCAGTAAAATTCATGACGATGGAATGTGTAGGGAACAAAGGGCTTTATTCATTGATTAAATGTCTTGGCTTTGGTCTAGTACTTAATCAAATTCCAAAACAATTTATTGCCTAGCATACCCAAAAACCATGAATATTATCCTTTCATCTTACTAGTACAGACAAAACAAATTCTAAAATTTCTGGAGTCACCAAGCTGAAAAACTCGAGCATTTTAGTATATACATTTATAGTGTGTGTATACATACATTTGTCTGTGTACATAAAAGTCAAGATAAGTTTGTGCTATCATGATGCTTCAATAAAGAAAATTACGCTCCTTAAGAGCAATTCTCTACTTCTGTTATCATATTTCTCATTAGCAATGTTCAATGTTTGTAGCTGAAAAGTTAAAAAAATCACAGTACACACTACATAACACTGGACTTGAAGATCCCCTTGAACATACCGGAGTACCCCAAAAAAGATATAAAGCATGTACCATGGAAATTAGTGTATGTGATGTGCTAAGAACAAGAAATTAGTGTTAGGCTTTGTGTCTCTTGCAGTTACACTTATAAACTGTTGACATTGAGGTGTTCGCAAGCAAAAGATCCTAATCCACTGTAACTAAACTCTGTGGCAGCTGACATGTTATACCAAATGGGGATATGACTTGTAATGACAGCCTTGATCTTAAGAGCATAGGACACAAAAAAATGAGATAGATAAAGGTTACCGTTAAGAGCAAAAGTACACTGACTTTTGCAGGATGAGAGAGCAGGTGGAGAAGGGTTAATAGAAGCCATGTTTCCTGGGTCCTGATGCACCTTGGTATGCTGCATAAAATGGTGCAATTGCACCAGAAAAGAAAACAGAGTGTAAAGTTCTTGTTCTATTAATATAGGAGATGTTCTGAAGACTCCTAAGAGCATGTCTAGCAATGCAGGCTATAATGTGAGTGTGGTTTTCCTGCCTCTGATTTGTCATCAGTTTAGATTAGATCACAGAATAACAGATTCAGAATCACAGAATGGCTGAGCTTCAAGGAATCTCTGGAGGTCATCTGGTCCATACTCCTTGCTCAAGCTGGGCCACCTAGAGCTTGTTGCCCAGGACCATGTCCATATCACTTAAAATTATCTCCAAGGATGAAGTCTCCACTACCTTCCTGAGCAATCCATGCCAGGATTCTGTCACCCTCTCAGTAGAAAACTGTTTCCTGATGTTCAGACAGAACCTCCTGTGTTTCAGTTTGTATCCATTATCTCTTTTCCTGTGACTGGGCATCACTGAAAGAGCCTGCCTCTGTCCTCTTCTCACCCTCCCTTCAGGTATTTGCATACATCAGTGAGATCCCCCTGAGCCTTCTCTTCTCCAAGCTAAACAGTCCCAGCTCTCTCAGCCTTTCCTCCTATGTGAGGTGCTGTAATCCCTTAATCATCTTAACAGACCTTTGCTGGACCATCTCCAGTGTGTTCATGTCTGTCTTGTACTGGGGAGCCCAGAACTGGACACAGTACTCCAGGTGTGGCCTCACCAGTGCTGAGTAGAGGGGAAGGATCGCCTTCCTCAGCCTGCTGGCAATACTTTGTCTAATGCTGCTGAGGATAAAATTGGCCTTTTTTTGCCCCAAGGGCACATTGCTGGTTCATATACAACTTGGTGTTCCGCAGGACCATCAGGTCCTTTTCTGCCAAGACGCTTTTCAGCTGGGTATTCCCCCCAGACATCTTGGTGCATGCGATTGTTCCTCCCCAGGTGCAGGACTTTGCAATTCTCCTTGTTGGACTAGATAATGTAGACCTGATATGAATAAGATTATTATGGACATATGGGTAGTTTTTGTTTATTGTGGGGGTCGTTTGTTTTGGTTTTGGTTGTTGCTATTTTTTAAAGAAAATGTTCAATTACTATGGCTAAGTGTTCTCTGAATAAAACAAATTTGTGGTTGCCTCTCTTCCCTCCTCTACCAAACGAAGAGATAAAATGGGAAGAACAGATTTAAAGAAAAAATTAGGCATTTTTTTTTTCTGTCATGTTCTAGAACATAGTTAAGGACAGGGTTCCCACCTTAAAAGAAAAGGAAGACATGTCGCAGGGTTAAGTGCTTGGGAATTATTTGCTGTAACCTCCACTCAAAGCAGCACAAGTTTGCCTAGAATGAAAGGATCTTTGATTTGGTTGGAGTTTTAATGGAATGAAAGTATTCCTGCAGATTGCCCATTTGTTAAACAAAATAACTAAAAGCTTATTGTCCTTCTCCTAACACCTGTCTGTTATTTTATTCTGCAGTTTCCCAATATGTTCTTAAGGGGCTCTGCTTCACTCAGTTGTTTATCAAAGGAGCTCTGTTCTTTCTATTCCTCTTCTTTCCCTCTGTCATGAAAGCTTAATTCTGTGCCAAAGAATGAAGTAAACAGCGCCCTATCAATCAAAAAGGCCTTCCTGTGCAAGTACTTTTATTTTTTTCCTACAAAGTTTCAAACTCTTCTCTGTCAGTAATTAAAATCACTAAAGAAACACAGATGATTTTGAAAAATGAAACAGGGCCACATCACGTTTAAAAGTTTGATTATCTGTTTTGCAGTCATAACCTTCTGGTAAAATAATGATCACACACTTATAGTTCTGCCTGTGCATCATCAGTCTCTGATCTAAAGTCTGTAACACCTTCTCTGATCATCTTGCCTCTCTAATCTTTGGTCTGTGTTTTCCAATAAGGACTTTCATTACCTTACTAAAAAGCTTTTTGGAAGGTGTTTCAAAAGTAGCAAACATGAAAAAGAGAAATTTTGTGTTCAGAAGAACACCGAGAAATTTCAGAATTACTTTAGGCAACACTTCAGTGGTTCAAGAAAACTAATCACTAAGCTACTAAAGCTAACACTAACCAAAAAGAGTGAAAATGGGGAGGAGAGTTTTGAAACTTTTTCTCCCCAATATATACAGTCATTATACTATCAATCTAAATGGTATTTTCTAATTGTGTGATATTACGGCATCTATTTCTGTGATAGAAGCATTTTAGAGTTTTAATAGTTCCAAAGGTTACAATTTCTACAATTCCTGAAATTGTTTAATAATGTAAATTAGTTAAAAGCATATTTCAATAACAAATTGTTAATGATTCTTTGCACATATGGGTTTTTTTAAAATTTAGAAATAGTTGAACTTGGTTCTGTCAGTTGCCAGTTCTCATGTGCACCAATTTCACCCCAAAAATCATTAAAGTAACCCTCAAAGTATCTTCTAAAATAAAGTAGAAAAGACAAAAAATACAATGATTTCTTGTTTGCCTTTGTTGTTCATGCTTACAAGTAAATGTTAAAAACTGTGATTAAGAATATTTCAACTGATGAAACATTCTAAACCAGGAAATAAAACAGAAACCGCATTTATTTTATTAATGACTATTTTTTGGTCTAATTAATTTTAAGCCTTATAGTCCCTCTTTGACTTTAATGTGACCAGAATAAATCACTTTCTTTTTTATATGTCCTATAGCTGTCACCTTCCTATCCCTTTTTTTGCCAAATATATAAATGGCAAAAAATGGGTTGTTTTAAATATAGTAGTTCTGCTTTTCCAAGAGAACTACAAGGTGGTATTTACCAAATCTGCACATAATCATTAAATGCAACATAAAATTACAGAATCACAGGTTGGAAGGGACCTCAGGGATCATCTAGTCCAACCTTTCTAAGAAGAGCACAGTCTAGGCAAGATGGCCCAGCACCCTGTCCAGACGAATTTTGAAAGTGTCCAGCATGGCCGAGTCAGCCACTTCCCTGGGGAGATTATTCCAATGGTGACTGTCCTCACTGTGAAGAATTTTCCTCTTGTCACTTTTAAAACTTTATTTGGAAACCAGAGAATGTTCGGGTTTTTCCGTGATGTCTCTGGTTCAAAATAACTCCAGAGAAATAAATTGGTGAACAAGCTGAAATTTTGTAGAGAAAGACCATCTTTAAGACTAGAGAGAACAACTCCTAAAATGTGTTCTCCTCATGACAACATGACCAAATTCTAAACGAATGGTTCTAACAGCTTTAATATTAGACCTGAAATAAAATAAAAAAATCTTTGTACGTTTTAGCTCTGCAAAGTGTCAGTGTAAAAAAGTTTGGGGTTTTTTTTTAGTCACATACAAGAACTATTTTGGTCCTTACCTGGTTCTGTATGGTTTTAAGTTTTACTTCCATATATCACCTTTGAGTTAGTATTCTCAAAGGATTATAAAAACAGAGCTATGATCTATATTGTAAAAATATTTTTTGAGTGGGACAACTTTCAGTAATTGTCAACAGCTGATAATTAAAAACAGAGGGAAATTTAATACTGGTCTCTTAGGATTTTTCATGAAAGTATGAGCTCAAATTAAAGGATTCTGCCACAAATACAAGTTCCAATAGATGAGATTCAAGATGAGTGAGTGTTTGAAGAATGCATCATCTGAAATCAGTACTTCTTTCTTTCTTCAGCCAAAAAATGAAACATATTGGCATATTCTATGTCTTTACCCTTAAGAAAAATGTTTTACATGGGAAAAAAATAATTTTATTGAAATGAAATACCAGCAATATCTTTTATATATGTATGCATGTATATATGTATGCATGTATATATATGTGCGTGTTTTTATACATGCATTTTAATATAGATACATGTGTATGTGTGAAAAAAATACATTAGGTAGTGGCTTCTTTATTAGTTTGTTCCTTGCTTCTCAAGCATAGCTTTGTATTAATCCGTGTATTAACTATTGATTTGCAACAACAACAAAAAAGTAGGTGTTATTATGTCAAAATATAATTGCTATTATAACTTTTTAATGTTTTGGTGTTACAACTAGGTCTTTAAGGAATAGCATAATTTTATGGTTCAGCACTCTTTCCGAGAACTATTGCAAGAAAAGTAGGAAATACTAAAAGAATATTGATATGTATTTGCTTTGTTATGGAAGGCTGTTAATGGATTTTTGAGAGAAACTTTTCTTGTACATTTTTAGTCATTATTTACAGAATTATGCAGGTTGACGCATCTTTGGGGTGACTGGATAATTGTTTATATGGTTTCTTAAAAAAAAACATAAACCCCATAGCTTTCAATAAGTGATGAGGAATGTACTTATAGGTGTATGATAGACTGATAATATACATAACATGAACATTACTCATGAAAAATCACACTGTTCGAATAGGCTGCAATGGGCTAATAGTCTTCTATTGTACTCAGAAATAAATGAGATGGTCAAATCCTTGCAAATTTATCCATTATTAAATTTCACTTTGAGCAGGGGTTTGGATTTGATGACCTCTGAGGGCTGACATAAATTATGATTACATTAATCCATTGACAGAGTGAATATCGCTCCTTTTCTGTTTTTTAAAAAGGTGATGCTCACCCCAAGCTGCAAAGAATTTTGACTTGCTTTTCTCTAGTTTCCCCAAAATGAAACTATTTCAGGTTCTGCCTACTCCTAAATGCTCTTAAAGGATTGCTTCTGACTACAAATAATGCAGGGCAGTAGGGTTTAATGTAGAGCAAAGCAGTGGGTTGTGTGGATCTGACATGTACATGTACATGTTAATACATGTACTTCTGGGCCTCGATTTTAGCCTAAATGCAGTCTGGCACCTTGGACTGAACTTCTGTTGGTGGTGGTCAGATCACATTAAGTGTGATCTTGGAGCAATCTTTCAGCTTGGGTTTTCTCTGGAAGAGCCTAGTTTGTACCCTCTGAGACTGCAATAGACATGATCAAAAAGTTATCTTTGAAACTGCACTCTTGATCCAAATTAGAATTCTAACATAGGTGTGCTCTTCTTCTCCTTCCCTCATCTCTGGAACTCCTTTTCCTCATTTTGATGTTAACTACGTCACCTATCTGAAGACTTTTGAAATACTACTGCTGCTAGTTTGTTGTCTTGATGACACCACCACCTACTTATCTTTTCTTCCTCTAAATAATATAGTAGTTATACTTCTCTGACCTTGCACTTTTTAGCCATGTTATATCTATTACTTTTGCTCTTAATTTTTTATCAGTTCTGTCCTGGAGTACTTGTTTACCTGTACTTGTGCATAGGAACACAGTCATTCAAAATTTCCCCCCTCACTCCAAAACCCTATTAAAACTCATAAAACTCCATTAATGCATACTGTAACTTGCATCTTAATCATGGCTAGATAAGTTCCAAACTAGGATTACTTAACAGTTTAAAACATGGTTTTGTGAGAGGAATATGATATTCAGAGTGAAAATATGCTAATTTTAATTATTTATGTGTGCCATCGTAAAACTTACAATTTTTAATTATTTATTGCTGCAGCTGAGATTGCAGCTGCACATAGGACCATTTCCTGTAACACCTTTTTCCAGAATAGTTTCAGCTAACCTCAATTCAGCAATGAGTTTGAGAAGCTCAAGCTATTCTTTGAGCATGTGCTTTTTCACATTGCCTACAATGTTGGATATTGCTTTCAGACAGAGAAGCAGTCAGTTTATGTAATGACTTCAGTAAGAAATTGTTGTGTCCTGTGGCAAAAGGAAGAGATTTTATTTAAGCTCTACTGCTTGGGTTATTACTCAAGTTTAACTTGTTGGCATGTTTTAAAATAAGTCTGTTTGTTAAGATGAGATAAATGCTAAAGTATTTAGCTCTTCTTTTATTCTCATTTTCATGTTAATATATTTTCTTCCAATTTTACTTAATGGTTATTCTTTAGCAATACAACTAACCCAAGTAATCTTCTGCTGTGGCAGTTGACACAGTTTTATACTAACAGTGCTTCATTGATTATTTTGTTTCTGTTTGTATTTTTGGTCTATTGGAAAAAACCAGAGGTTTATAGCTGTGATAGACCTGAGCTGTAATTCTCACTGAGCCTACATCTGGGTGATTGCAGACAAGCCACTTGACCTCAATATGCCTCAATTAACCCAGCAGCAAAATTGGGTAAACATCAAAATCTCATTGAAAAGCAGCTGCTGCATCTAAATTGAATTGTCTAAAATTGCATTGTGACAGCATTGCCACTGGGTCTCTGAAGACCTGAATTTTAATTGTTTTTCAGTCATAATGCTACATGAAAATGGCCCTATAAAGCGAGCAAATAATCATGTCTCCATAGTTTTGCAATGACATTGCCTGTATAGTCAATGGGGGCATTTAGAGCAAATCTATAAAGTGACTATGATAAATTTTTCTTACATTTTCAAATTTTGTCATAACCATTTGTATGTATATTTACTTGCAACCCCTTGCAAGTGTGTTTTAATAATTTTGGATCAGATAGCAGCAATTTCATCTTTAATTCATCATGCAACCTTAAGAAATTGATGGATCTTAAGGGCAACCTAGAAAACATGAAGATTAAAAGAAGTTTTATGAGTTTTTGAAAAATGAATGGCTCAATCTTGGGAAATATTCCATGACAGTTATTGCTTTTCCCCTTGATTTGAACATACTTCTTTTCCAGTTTGTAATATCTGTTCCTTCAAGTATTTTTTAGGCAAGGTGAGATGTTCTTCACTTGAGCTGTTCCATGAAACCTATAATAAAAGGCTGTAGCTGGAGTATGACTGCAGCTTTTTTCCAGTAATGGTGGAGCCCACACTTCTGAAGTCACGAATGGCCTGGGTGTTGTCTCTCCTGGCACAAGCATTAACAATGTTTTGACAGGACCTGAGTTAACATCCTAAAGGAAATTTTTTTTATTGTATTGAATTTTAAATTCTGATTTATTTTTTTTTTAAATATGTATTCAGGCTTGTCTGTCTCATACAGTCCTTCCATAGGAGTGTAATTTAGGATTTTGGCCACTACTTCCCTCAGCATACTGAAGATCCTGTGCTACTCTGGGATCTTTCAGGATCAGCCACTTGGAAAATAATTGCTATTAATAATGATCACTCCTGTATTCCTCTCTGCCACTAAAAAGAGATCCTTAACTTACTCAGTAAACCTTAAAGACAGGTTTAAATCTGGATTTGTCACACAGGACACTTTATTCAGACACAATGGCTAATAACAAACATATATATTATCTTTTTTTCTCATGATGAAATTAGTAGTGCTAGGTGAAGTCAAACTATCCAACATGCCCAGAATCCTCCTTTTTTCTATTATTGGTATACTCTTAAGCATTGCATCATGATTTTTGCCTCCTAATTATCTTTTCTTGTGAATCACTTATTATAATGAATACACTCATTATCTTTTATCCGTATGTAATGCATATTCTCAAGTGCCAGTCCACACAGTAGCAGCTGTATAGGCAATACACATTTAATACCAAACTTGGCTATTTCCCACTCTATATATTGTCTTTGAATTATCATCAGGACCTTTGTGAAATGCATGATTTTGTGAGTCACTTGATAACCTATAGAAAATTTTATTTCATACAATCAAAAATATATACTTTGTCTTTTCATCACAGGTCACAGATCTTCTGAGGTTATCAGTCAATTATTGTCACTCAATATATTTTGTAAAAGCAATCACATGAGGGAAATATTATGTTTGTTTCAGCATGGAGCCAGCTTTATTGTGTGGAACTGCCTGTGTGTGAAAAACAATTTTATTGTTGTTTCCTATCAACGATCTGCTTACCTATATAGTAGCAGAGAGATCAAATACCTTTTTATGTTCTAAAAGTTAAATAAAATGTCTAATTATGAAAGTCAAAGGTACAGCATACACCTGCCTGTGTACAAGTTCAATTTTTCAATGTTATATTCTGTTCTACTGTATTTACTAATCACTAATGTAGTCACAGTCATATCATATTAACAAAAATAAAAATATATTCCTGATAGGACTTGGTAAGCAACCTTTATGTTAACTGTAAAAGAAGTTAAGTATTTGGCATTTGGTCTCTTCTCATGCAAAAAAACCCACTGTGCACAGTATCCTTGATATAATGGGTACATGGAAAAAAGATTTCTGAAATCTCAGTACAAGAATCTTAAAAATAACTTGTATTTAGTAACGTAAACAAAACAATAATTAGTAAATCTAGAATAGGGCAGAAGAACAATATGGCCCTTTGGCAACAAAAAGTTCAAGATTATACTATTCCGTGTCTGGCAATACAGACTGCTTCAGGTAATCTGAAAAAATAGAAATATCTGATTACCAAATAGTTAATAAAATGAAGCTTAATTTGGCCTGAATTAATTATTTGTACAAAGCCACTTATGTAGAGCCAAAACTATACAGCAGTTCCAAAGGGACACACAATAGAGAAAATCAGTACATCTATGAATCTATGCTCTGCATGGACACTTCTTGTAACATTTTGCTTTTGATTATTTTTCTCTTCTGAGTGATGGAAATTATTGGAAGGAGTTAGAGAATTATCCAGAATCTGACTGTCCTGCACTGAGAAGTGTGTGTGCAAGGGTGGGTGAGGATGAATGTTTCACTGGATGGCTATATCAAAGACGGAATAGGAAACTTAGTTAATTCCCCACCAGTTTATAGACTCACTTCATGACATGCATTTGAGATGATGGTGCCTTAAAAAGACTTAGTAGGTAATGATACATCTATGATCTAGCTATTTATCTATTCATTCTTCCTCTTCCTCCCTATACATAAATGGGATCAGACAACTAAGAATGAATGAGAAGTGTGAAGAGTTACTTCATTTCCTATATGAGTTTCAGACCATGTTTCTTTTCTCTTACTGCAAAGAAACCTGGACAGCATTAGCCACAGAGCATCCTTTTGCTAGATTTTCCCACCACAGATGGAGGCTATGGGCACTACAGACCCTGACAAGCTCCCCACCCTTTGCTCTGAGATGTGAGGACCTCCTTGAATTTGCAATCCCCCTCTGTGCCTGGGGTTTTCTGGGGGAGAGCAGTGCCCATCCACACCAATGAGGCATCTGTTTGGAGCCCTCAAAGCCCCCAGACTACCTTAGCTAGTAGTATGACACCCACTTAGTCAGATCCCAAATGGCCCTTTGGAAACCCCTCTGCACACCTGTGTTGATAGGTTCTGTTTTATCACTCCTGGATCCTGCCCCCCTCATCACTTTGGTGGGCGAGCTTCTCCTGCCTGTGAATACCATGGCTTAGGTAATGGCTTTATTAGCTCAGGAGTATAAAATAGAAAATCTGCTTGGAGCAGTAGGTGTAAACTCATGGCATTGCTCACAGGATCTCCTGTCTCATGCCTGTCCTGCAGGAAGAAGACAACCCTGGGGCACACATGTATTGAGTACTCTGCTTTGTATTTCCTTCCAGTTTTCTCTGGGAGCTTTTGTTGGGTTGCTGGTTGTGCTTTTCTCCTTTTTTTTTTTTTTATTTTTCATTTCCCTTTGAAAGGCTATCATCTCTTGCATCTCCTTCTTGCCTTAAAAAGCTGGCCCACAATAGGACAAAAAGGAGGAAACTTGGGTTAGGGGGGCAGGAGTGGGGAGATCCCACAGTCTCACTTCCGTTGTCTTCGCATGTCATGTCCTTGGGCATCACTAATATTTCATTTTTCACTCTCACCCCTCTTATTTTTTCCTATTTTACCTCCAACAATGATTCAGTTTCTCCAAGCTGCTTTTCCATTCCCAGTTTGAGGAATGAGGGGAGATAATACAGAACTACTGTGTACAGCCTGATTCCTGTCCCTAACTGGGAAAATCAACAGGAGCTGCAGTCACAAGTGTATGCTCAGGGAAGAATAATGGCAGAAGAAACAGTTTTCGTGGAGCACCATACACAAGCACAGAGTTTTATATATATAGTGAGCATAGACTTCTGCAAAAGTAGACAGCAGCCCAGCAAGCAAAGCTTTTTCTAGTGCTTATTAAATTCTGTTGCTTTGCAGGATATCTTTCATGATTTTAGTTGGTTCTAACTGTGACTTTCTCCTGTCCTAATGGAAAGAACCAGTGAGTAGTTCTCAAGATTTTGTAATTATTATTATTATTTAAGAAAAAGAAACAAAGAAAATGAAACAGAAGTATGTAGTGGACAAAAGTTATTCAGATGCTAGTGATTTTGTTGCTTAGTTTTCTAGGCAGTCTGATACAATAAATTATCAAAGTTGTTTTTTTTTTTTTAAAAAAAAGGAACATCTTATCTTCATTTAAGCCATCTTTAAAGACTTCTAGTTCAAAAAATCCATGTGAAGAGTGCTCAGAACTGCCCACATTTTGTATTTAGTAGTTGAAGAATCCTAAATTGCTAATGGTTTTAACACTATAGCAAAACTTTCTCAAAAATTTTGTTTGGTAGTGCAGTGAACAAATACTCTCAGCACCAATTATCATTAGTAATAGTAATTTGTGCTATACAGTACCTCGCAGATAAGGATCTGCAAGTCTTTCACAGACAAACTTCACTTGTGCATGAAGTAGATAGGCTGGGATAAACAGAGGCATATGATAAAGTCTCCTTATTTTCTTAGAGAAAACACAATGAAAAGTGAGACTACATGCCAAGTCTCCATTTTTAAATACCATGAAACTTCAAAATGCAATGTACAGAATGGCCTGATGTGATTTTAGCTGGAGAAATAGCAGAAATTAATTAACACTTACCTTTTGCTGAGTTTTTATGATTCTTCCTGATAGTTTAAAAAGAAACAGTATTGAGATATTTTTCCTGTAAATGTTACATATTTTCATGAAGAAATTTTATTATAATTGTATTCTTCAATATTTTTTAAAGTATGTGTTCTCAAAATATGCAAATAGCAAGTAATAATATATTTTTAAAAAAGAAAATAGTGAGATGTATGATTCCCCTTTATAAAATATTCAAATTCTCTGTTCTGATGACTGCAAGAATCTTGTCTTCTTTAAACTGCAAAGAAATAGTGCTCTCATTCACTATATTCTCATTTGAGGTCTATGTTTTGTGAATGAGTTTCACATTATGAAAGTTAACTGATTCTGATGTCCCGCCTGCTGAACTTTGTGGCTTCTCTCCAACCAGGTCTTCTTGGTTTTTTAGTCCATTTACAGTTTTTATATATAACATTTAAAGAGTTTCTTTCACTGTATGTGATTGATCCCTTTGTGCTTGGCACTGGTGAGGCCGCACCCTCAAATATTGTGTTCGGTTTTGGGCCCCTCAGTACAAGAAGGACAATGAGTTGCTCGAGTGTGTCCAGAGAAGGGCAATGAAGCTGGTGAAGGGTCTGGAGAACAAGTCTTATGAGGAGGTGTTGAGGGAACTGGGCTTGTTTAGCCTGGAAAAGAGGAGGCTGAGGGGAGACCTTATTGTTCTCTACAACTACCTGAAAGGAGGTCGTAGAAAGGTGGGTGTTGGTCTCTTTTCCCAGGTAGCAAGTGATAGGATGAGAGGAAATGGCCTAAAGTTGCAACAGGGAAGGTTTAGATTCAATATTAGGAAAATTTATTCACCAAAAGGGATGTCAAGCATTAGAACAGGCTCCTCAGGGAAGTGGTTGAGTCACCATCCCTGGAAGTATTTAAAAGATGTGTAGACATGGTACTTAGGGATATGGTTTAGTGGTGGAGTTGATAGTGTTAGGTTAATGGTTGGACTTGATTATCCTAAGAGCCTTTTCCAATATAAATGATTCCATGGTTCTATGATTCTGTGGTTCTATGTTTGCTGTGGTCAAGTAAAACACCAGAATAATTTTTTAACAGCTGTATGGAGTTGGTAACTATGATTCCATATGTGGATCATAACTTTCAATAAAGACCAGATACCTTTTGGAAATAAATCAGAAGTACTTATCCCACAGGTGCCAAACTAGGATACTTGACAAACTTTTATGAATGAAAACATTTGTAAGTGGCTGGAATGAGAAGATGAATAAGCAAGTCTAAAATTCACATGGGAAGTGACTTTCCTCAATCACTTTACTATATTTTGCCTGATCATATTTGTTATGCTCATAAATCTTGTCTGAGTTCCTTTGACAACCTTTTTCTGAATCACAGTATTTAGATACTTATTTTTTCCCCCAATGGTTTTAAAGACCTTGCTATTTTCTGAAACACCATTCAAAACAGAGCCTGACACAAGTCTGCTGATTTTAAGTACATTTAATGTAGTACAGAGTATTGTACATTACCTGAACAGCTTTTGATCTTTCACGTTGCAACACTCTGTTGAGGCAGAGGGAGCGAAGAGGGACCTGACCCACAGACAAAGCAGGTTGCATTTAGATATTTACAGTCCTAAATCCCGTTGCTTTGTATGAACCTCAAGTAATTAAACACTTAAAAGTACCTAACTGAACTAGCTCAAAATTATAGAGAAAATGTATGGTGGCAGAGGAAGTTGAAACTGCCTCTGCTGGATCCCTAGACCAGCACCCTTATTTATAGTGTGGTATTTTCCTCCCTCTCAAAAAACATTTACTGAGGAGCTTAACTTTTAAGACAAGACTACAAAACCACACAGATACCACTTTTCAGACTAAAGACCAGTTCTTCAAAACACCTTTATTTATCTAATAGTCTGGTTAATTATATTTTGCAAATAATAACACTCAGTTTTCCAGAGAAGCTTTCACTGAGGAGTGAGAAATTACCTGTCAGTGGGTCACATTTGGTAAGACAACTGCTGTGTGCAGACTCTGCATACAGTGTATGTACAAGTTAAGAGTACAGAGAAGTTCAGCAGTTATTTATTGACCAATGCATACAGTAGACAACTGGCAGCAATGTGTTAAGCTTTAATATATCCGCACCATGAATGAGACCCCAGATGTGTGAGAGGTGCTGATGGGGAGGCAGCCATCAGTTAGGGAAAAGTTGGCCTTTGTCACTCCTTGAGGTGGGCTGATCCTCAGGCAAGTCGAGTTGCTCTGCTCCTGGGTTTTCTGTTGTGGTTTTTTGTTTGTTTGTTTGTTTTTGGTTTTGTTTTTGTATTTTTTCAACATATCACTACTTTCAAGGTAGCATGCTTCCTCTGGAATTCTTTACCTATTATTTTCTCAACAGTTACAGTTACTTTGCCAATCCTGTATGGCTTTAGATTACATATACTCTCACATCTTAAAACAATTCTCTCAGCAGAACTAAGCCAAAGGCTCAAAGCTAAAGCTGCACTGCACACATTTGGCTATGGATTAGGCAGTTGAATCCCTGGTCTGAGGATGGCAGGGAACTGCAAGCAAAACATAAAATTCAGACTATGCTAGTGAAGTACTGTGTAACATTATCAATATACCTAATTTCCCCTGGAAGGGATTCAGATGCCAGTGGGGAATATTAATGGCTAGAAAAATAATGTGTTTCAGCTACCTTTGAGGACTCCTATTACACCATTCCTTCTGAAAAACTGAGTTACTTTATTCAGATAGCTATTCTTAAACTCTTCAGCTGTAAGACTAAGTAATTTGAATTAAACAATACTAAAATCCAAACTTGATGAATTCCAAAGCTGTGATTTCTGTTTCAAATAAACTGTCAATATTTTAACATTTTTATTCTGGACAAAAATGGAGGAATAGTTTTCAAAAATGTCCTCTGAAATCAGGGAAAAAAAAGTTTGCAATAAGAAGCTCTGTCTGAAATTTCTCCATCTAATAACACTCAAAAAGCTACTAAAGGGAATTTCAGTTCCCTGATACAGACCTTAAATGACTGAGCATTTTGCTTTATAGGCACTCTTTTGATTTAATTTCTTTTTGGGAGAGGAATAAGGATTTCATTGTCCAAAAGGGTATTTAATTCATAGTTCAGCTGTTGTAGTTTTAACATTGAAAATACATATGCATGGAAATGTTCAGGAAAGGCCGAACTATTCTTATTGTTAGCTCCTCTTGGGTCAACTTATCCAAGTCCCTCACCTCTCAGATGCTCACTCATCATTGTACTGAATTTAACATATTCTGTATAAATTATCTATGGACATTAATTTCATTTTTATGCTTATAAAATATCAGTTTCCTTCATTATACAGAATATCAAATTAAATTCTGAAAGGTTTCAGAGTGAGTTTTTTATACTGCCTTGATGAGAATGTGAGTCTCACTTCTTTAATGATTTTTAATAGTCCCCCAGCCGTAGCATTTTTGCTTACTATTCTCTGACCAGTTAATAATTGCACATTGTCGTATAAAAGCATGCTGACTTCTAAAGCTGGAATGAGCAGATAACATTCTATCTACAGGTAGAAATTCCTGGTTATAAAGTTAAGGAGCAGGAAGTCTGGTATAGAAATGTACAGATCTAGTATCTGAATAACATCAAAGATTAACCTAGGCTTTGAAAAGCTGTATTTATCTGCAAAATAGACATTATTAATGAGAGTAACATGAAGACAGAGGACTGCAGAACAACAGTCTCCTCAGTCAAGGTACTATGAAGCATTGCTTCCTTGAATGTCAGCTGAACAGGTAAAAAGTGAAAGGATTGCTTGGAAATTACATAAGTAAAAGCTAGATTTATGTCTAATGTCTTTTCAGTCCTGTAAATCTCTCTATTAATAGTATTTTGTGAATATATTTCTATTTAATATCAAGTATTATTCGGTTTTAGCTTAACCTGGCTTGAAAAAAGCATATCAGAATAAGTTAAATAATCTTCAAGTGCTACATTGCAAAGGGCATGATGGTCCTTAAGTATTGAAACACTGAGTGTCATTTGCCAGCTGCAATTTAAAAATTTCTGAAATTTTCTTTAAGATTAAAAATTTCATTAAAACATATTTATTTCTAGGACAAGGGTGTGTGTGTTTGTGTGTGTGTGTATACTTAGATGTTAATATGTGTAAGATGCCTAACACTTAGGTAATATTTAAAAGAATTCCAGAAGTATAGTTTATTAGTCATGTATGTGGGTATTATTTAGTAACAAGATAATTTGATCTCCTTTATTGTTCAGGTAGATACTTAAACAAATGGAAGCTTTCTGTTCATTTAAGAAGTCACCAATCTGAGGTGCATGGTTATGGCTTAGAAAGGCTAGTGATCTTCTTCAGAACAATTATTCTTTTTTTTGAGAAAAGCATGTAAACACAATTAAAAATGTTCTATTATTTATGCCATAAACTACAATGATTCTATGCATCATGTAAATTTTATGCCCATACTCCTTTTTAAAGTCTATGTTGTATTGTCTCATTTGTTATGGTTTATTACGTAAGATTAGTCCTATTTCATACATGCATCATGATGCCGTTACACTGTACTGTTAGACATTTGTTGAAAAAACTGGTGTGCTAGTCACTTTGAGCACAGGCAAAGTCACTATTATACTGAGAGGTATTAAACTTCATATTTATTATTAAACTGCACAAGGTGCAACAAACAGTGCTAATAGATGATGGTGCAAGACCCCTAGTACTCTCAGATTAGTGTCAAGAAATGTAATAAGTTCTTTCCACTTGAAGTGATGGGCAGTTGAGGCAATGAGAAAACAACAATACAAAACAAGGAAACATGTATAGTGGCAAATGAGGTGCCTTTCCCCAGCTGTGGCTCAACAGCAGTGACCGTGCTTATATCATTGTACTGGAGTATGTCTTTCAGTGTTTCTATGCATGGAAATGCATTTTAAAGATATTCACACTGCTTCTCCATGGAAAATTTTGGAGATTATGAAGTCTGGTTGTGAAAGGAAGAAGATGTATTGGCACACCGATATTAATTACGCTGTTTCATATGTTACAGAAAACAAACAAACAAACAAAAACAACCCACCTAATAATTTCTTTTTAAGCGTTTCTTTGAAAGGCAAATAATGAAATGTTATTTACAATTTGTATTTTGTGTCAGTAGGGTATAACAGCAATACCCTGAGTTTACAGCCTGAAAAATGTAGAAGATATTTAAAATCTTAAATTAAATTTATCAATGAACTTGAGGCATGTATTACAATTTCATCTACTGAAATTTATTATAAGTAGTAAATTTTTTACATTTCTGACTCTAACATATTCTGGAACTATATTTAATTGCTAGGATTCCCAGAGAGGTCTGTGAGACAGTATTTCCTATAACTTGGTATCTTTGAAAAGCATGTATTAACTGCCTTTAAGAAATATTAGGCACAGAGATTCACAAAGCATTTGGGTTGTATATATTTGAACAGTAGTAAAACATTTCTACCTGATGATTAGTGTTGCATTCCCAGTACCATAGGTTTTTAACACCATAGGTCTGTCAAAGAAAAATAGACTTCTAATAACTAGTGATCATTTTTCTGTGTAGTTTTCATTATTTCTGACTACTTTACTCAAGACTCAGCAAAGCCTAGGAATCCTGTTTAATTTTTAAAATAGGAATATTTAAGTAAGTTTTGCAAAAAAATTTTTGTCACCAAAGAGAATGCTTTGATGCATTTTTTAAATTAGCATTATGTTGTTAGGTGATCAAGCAATTGTTAAAGCTAAAAAGTTTCCTTTTCCTTCTGCATTTGGCAAGGTTTTAAGTTGGTTTTCTTTCAATATAAACCTTCCTGTAATGTCTTTGGAAGATTAAGACTGAATAGACAAAAGTATTGTATATTTTTATTATCTTATTTTTTATTTTCTGTTTTCATAAAAATATAAGTGTTAATATTACCCATCTATTCATGGGAAAACTGAAAAGCAGTTTACTATAGGACAAACAGTAAATGCAGTGGAAAAAAAATATATAAAATCCCCAGACCTAGTGAGTCTGTATCTTATGACCTAAAGCCATAGTGCTTCCTGCACCATTTGTCTGCTTGGTTATACCTTGAATTTTTGTTCCATAGTCTGTATTAATTTCTGAGTAGTTCCATAGCTGAGCTTCATGGTCCTGGTTAATGCTGTAATCCCAGTTAATGAAATTATCCACCTTCTCTACAGAGGGTACATTCTGCTGCAAATCATAGGAACAGTCTTCACACAAGTAATATACTAGAGTGGACTACGGGCAAATCAGTCTGAGGGTTTTTAATTATTGGAAATATTTATTTTTCCTCAGAGTAATTCCAGATATTTTTTTTCTCTTTTAAAATAGTTTTCTTTTTACTCTTTGATTTTCCTTGGAAAAGTGTCTGTCTGCAGTCATACAAGACTTGTTTTTTATAGTATGTCCTCTATGGTTTTGTGTCTGTGCACACAACTACTATTTTTTGGGGTGGGACTGTACATTGGCGTATGGGTCTTTTCTCTGTTAGCTTTGCCTGTTTTAAATAACTTTAAATACTGCTCTGTTTTTATATTATACTCTTCTAAACAGAATTCAAGATATAACTATCTCTCAGACTGTCAAAATTACACAGTGATGCAATGTACTATAATATATCCGAAGAAGCATATTTTTTCTTGGCACCATATGTAACAAATTTGAGTAACAGCTGCTGACACAGGCAATAATTCTCAAAGTGAGTTTTTCCTCTCTGCTTTCAAAGCTGTTTTGTTTCATTTCTCTGAAAACAAGAAATTGTATAGTCACAGCATTTTTACTAATGTGATATGCAAAGGTATTTAAAAACGTATTCCACATAAGTAGGCTATCATAGGATGTCTTTGCCATATCTTCTCTGTATTCTCTTTCCCATTTTATAAATATACTATCTGGAAGTGTTAACACCTCTTTAACTTGTGGCTTATGAGATGCTGACTTAATTATAACTTAAACACCCAGACAAACACATATTTTCCTCCTTGTTTCTGGAACACATTTTCCGCTTCATGTTGCAACTGACCATGTTCCTCTCTACTTAAAATATGTAAATGGAATACGGGTCTCTATGCTCTGCAGCAACTTTTTATGAATTTGTTTTATAAATCAATTTAATATTATTTTAAGAGTTTTTATTTTTCTGTCCTCAGCTCTTTAGACAAAAATGCTGTTGGAAAGGACAATATTATGTACCAGCTTCTCCTGACTACTTGGTTTAGAGAAATAGTTTCCTTAAGAATCCAATTCCCTACCACTGTACCAATTGTAACAAGATTTATTTAACGTCAGGATATTGAAAACCTCAGAAAGGCAATCTGAGAAATAGCCTCAGGCAGCAGTCCTAGGTCATGTTTACATGAAGCAGCGCCAGCTCCTTTGCATGGTGCGTGCCGGTAGGAGCCTGTCTCAGAGCAGTGCCAGTGCACCTACGTTACGGCATCTCACGACGACTTCCACAGAGGTGACTCAAGAGACTTTACACTCCTGTTTCCAATGTCGGCACTTGCAGGGTAAGCTGAGGACACCTGAAGTCTAATTAAGCCCTTGTGAAGACACATGGTTTTGAGCTGACTGACTTCTTAAAGAATTTATTCCACCTTTTCTTCCTCCTCAGACAGGAAGGAAACTTACAAAAAACAGCTTAGCTCCAAGCCCGTTGAACTAAGTGGAAAAATCCCTGTTCACTGCAACTGACTTTAGATCAGGAACAAAGTGACCTTAATCCTTTTCTGTGATGCTTAAGAGATCACTCATCTCAGTGCCAGGCTTCCTCCAGGCCTTCCTTCCTGGCAGCCGTTCTCTCTGCCCTGCCTACATTCTGCTTCTCCTCAAGATACAAACAGTTTCAATGACTTCTTTAAAAGTTCAGGTTTTTTCTTAGTGATCTACCTGTCACCAGTTGTAGTCTAAGCACACTCGTCCTTACTTATTTTACAATTTTAGAAAAAAAAAAAAAAAGAATTAAAATTTCAGAAACAAGAAGTAAAAAACCATGTGGCTTTATATCTTAAACACTCTTCCTCCTCTTTTTGAAAGATCGATTCTTTTCAAACGTAAGATTTTCAGTCATGGCCTTCCTTCTTGAGTGTTTATACACAACACCTAAAACAGGGAGGCATTCATTTTGACCAGAGCATTTTGATGCTACTAGAATACAAATAATACATTACAATTCTAAGACTTGAACTACAAGAGAAACGTATTGGATTTCAGTTTATTTTCAGTATAAAGGCAGTTGTAAGAGTGGGTTTAAAATTGATGTGTAGAGAGAGATATAGATTTGTAAAATATATGTTTCGTTGTAAACATTTATATGCCTTTACCACTGAGTATCTAACTGTGACCTATTAAACAGATCATAAAGGCCAGCCCACTTAGTAAATAGCAGCTGCATTCAAGTTGCTTCAATTGGCTAGACAATGAAAGTATCCAAACCTTGGTTCAACCTTTTAGAAATCTTACTACTCGTTTCAGTACTGAATGATATGTCCCATTCAGTCTTCTCTAGGGAGCAGGCCAGATTGTTTGCATGCAGCATAACACTGCTGCCTCTCAGGACCTAAAGCAGTAACCGTTCTGTGCTAGTTCTGCTGTACAGGAATGCTGCTCGGCATCCTTTTCAGTTACTCTTATGTGTCAATTAGAATATAACATGAAATGAAGTAGAAGTTTCACAGACAGACGCAATGTGTTTGAACAGCAACACTGAAGTATGCCTAAGGAGGATTACTCAATTTTTTTGAGGTGATTTATTTTGGGCAATGCATTGATTAGAATTATTTTTGTGTCTATTATTTTTTTTATTGTTATAATATTTACTAATTACAGAAATGAAGGTTGAAAGTCTATTATGAGAAACATCAAATATGCTATCAAAACCCACATTTTTTAACTACATCTGTTAATGAGCTATTATTGTTGCATACTGGAGACATGGCTTTGTACCTACAGCTACTCCCCTACCTCAAGGCACAGAGTTCTTTGAGCTTGTGCTACCAGTGTTTTGGAAAACATTTGAGAAGTACTATTGAAAATTTGTGTGATTCTGCATTTATTTTTCTGTTCATCACATAATACGTCAGATGAGTATTACATTCAAGATGTTTTTGCTATTGATGCAGAGTAGATTAAGAAAAGATAAAAGTGAGCAAAACAGAGAAGACTGTTGCTTTTTAGGAAGACAAAGTTAAAATGCCTAGTCATAGTCAAGATCAAGAGAAAGTAGCAAACACACCTTTAAAACTTCATAAACAAAATTAATTACTTCAAATTTAGAAAAGATGAACTCTGGCTTGGGCCAGCTGTAGGTTATGTTGTATTTTATAGTCCTTTCTCAGTGCATACTGGCCCCTACATTTGATTCAAAACATTTCTTTTGCAATGCAGTGCTATTCCGGTATTTCTAAAGACAGCTTTTCAGTCATGCTACATTTTAAGGTCTTTTTCTGCCTTTTAGTATTAAAAATTATAACAGAATACTTGGTGTGGTACATCAAAGGGGTGTTCTTGTCTAGTCTTCAGAAGTAATGTTTAAACAAGTGATGCTCCTGCCTACCATGTCATCTTTGTGTTGGTTCTGTCTCCTTTTTCTGTAACTCTGCAGTAAACCATGCAACTCCTGTCTAATGAATATACTTTTTGAAGACTGCAATATATAATAGCCTATCTAAAACAAAGTCATTTTTTAATATGACTTTGATATTGCTGAGGAGGATAGGAAGACTAACAAAATATGGTTAGAGAATAAGCGGCAGTAAAAATTAAACCAAAATTTTTTCTTGTACATTTGGGATTCAGAATTACTTTGAGTGCCAGTAGGAATTAATGATTTGCCCTCATGGTACACTGGCCTTGGCTGGCTGCCAGATGGCCACCCAGCTGCTCTCTCACTTCCCCTTCTCAAGAGGAAAGGGGGAAAAAATAAGATGAAAAAGCTTGAGGGTTAAGATAAATACAGAGAGATCACTTACCAATTACCTTCATGGATAAAACAGTTTTGACTTGGGGAAAGTTAATTTAATTGATTGCCAATTTAAAAAAAATAGAGTAGGATTGTAAGAAACAAAGACAAAACTAAGAACAGCTTCCCCCCGTCTCCTCCTTCTCCCCAGGCTCAGCTTCACTTCCTCATTCTCAACTCTACCTCCTCCCTGCCAACCCTGAGTGGCACAGGGGGATGTGGAATAAGGGTTGCAGTCAGTTCATAACAGTTCATCTCTGCTACTCTTTCCTACTCACACGTTTACCCTGTTCCAGTGTGGGGTCCCCCCCACATGGTACAGTCCTTCATGAGCTGCTCCAATTCGGGTCCTTTGCATGGGTTGCAGTTCTCCAGGATTTGCTCCAGCATGGGTCCTTTCCATAGGGTACGATCCTTTAGGAACAGACTGTTCTAACATGGGTCCCCCATGGGATGCAGCTCCTGCCAGAAAACCTGCTCCTGCGCAGGTTCTTCACAGGGTACAGCTTCCTTCATGGCATGTCCACCTGCTCCAGCATGGTGTCCTCCATGGGCTACAGGAGGACAACCTGCATCGCCATGGTCTTCTCCATGTGCTGCAGGGGAATCTCTGCCCAGCACCCTGGAGCCCTTTCTCCCCCTCCTTTCTCAGCAAGCTTAGTGTCTGCAGGGCTGTTACTCACAGTTTTTTCTCATTCCTCTCCTCACAGCTGCTGCACAGTGTTTTTTCTTAAATGTGTTCTTAAATATGCTTTCCCAGGGGCACAGCCAGCTTAGCTGCTGGGCTTATTTTTGTCCTGAGGTAGATCTATTGGAGCCGTCTGGAACAGGGTCTGTTTGGCATGGGGCAGTGCCTGACCTCTTCTCACACAGGCCTCCTCTGCAGCCCTCCACAGACAACGCCTTCCCATATAAACCCAATACAGCCCTTTATTTTGCCTGGTTCTTCTAATCTACCCTGACATTTTGCTCTTTGACACAGGCTGAGTCACTGCTATTTAGGTTACCTGCATCTTGATTTCACTCCTGTCATTTTCCTGATGTTACCACCCTGCTGTTACACATGGCTATGAATAGTTTGTGTGAAGGCTGAATAAATGGAAGAAAAAATGATAGAGTCACAAGGAAGGGTTGTATTTATATGCTACAAATAAAATAGCAATGTAGTTTTTTTCTTTCGTATGTTCTTTCCGGCTCCTGCTCCTTCATCCTGTAACACACTAATTCAGAAATGGAGTTGATTACAAACAGTAAGTGTTCAGAATTGGATTTAAATTATTTTTGTGATATTTAGTCATATTACTGTTTGGGAGGAGTAAGGAAGTAGTCTTTCCATGTCAGTTCCTTCTCTGCAAAATAACACTTTTACACTTCACGGATGATGAGGCAAATGTATTACAGAGTGTTAAACACTTGGCTGCCTTTGGTTGAGGTCACAGGCAAATACCTGAGCTGGAGACTGATGGGGTTTTTTTGTCAGAATATGTCTAGCAGCAAAGCACACCCCTCGTACTTTGGGTGAGGTCTTTTCTACTGGTGGTGGTGATCAGCTGTCATCCCTGTGACAGCATGTTGTTTATTATTCAAGATGGATGATTACTGAATTATTTTGTGTGCTATACTCCGTTTCTTCATTGGACTGCTAGTTTGGTTTCTGAGAAAAACGGGGAAAACCAAAACTGAATTATCTTGCTTATTCTATGATGGGGCTTCCCTTTAAAGGGGGAAGAGGGTTGTATGAAAACGTGTCTAAATTAAAGTAGTTACCAGATATTTGTGTGAACTCAATCTCACTTTACTGGATGTTTGCATATGGTGAATAAAAAAGGGGTAATTTTTTTTTTAATGGTCAAATAGAACAGCTGTTTTGAAATCCAGACTGAATATTCATAAACTTTTCCTGCCTTATTTTACTGATTTGAGCTTTCAAAGTCTAATACTTCCTCGGAAGTTGTGCTAGAATTCTAACTAATAATCTTCCCATGTTTATACAACATGCAAATACACATATGGTACATATACAAGCATTATCCTCATATGAACTAGATTTTGTTGACAAAACCATGATAGATCATTTAGCAAATATATAATTTGCTGACTTTATTGCAGTTTTATAAGAGGCACTGTTATAAAAATGGTATGGCATTTGCATTTCTGTTTAATTGCTGTGGAGTGAACATAAAAAGATAAAAGAGCCAAGAGAGCTTATTAAAACTGAAATGAGGGCAAGTGATAAAAGAATGATATTTCAGTGGTGCTGCAGTCAAATCTGTCACTCTCCCCACAAAAACAATCTTTTTCTTAGGTTTTTTGGTGGGGAGAGCGGATGTACGGTTTATATAACCACTTTCTTTTCTTTTAAGCTACACTTAATATCCAGGATCTCTCCATACCTGTATTTTAACTTGGGGGGCTCAGTTGCCCAGGGGACCTTCTGGAGAATAATGTGATTTTTCTCTCTGCCCTGAAGTAGCTTCCTTTTTCTTTTTTCTTTCTTCTTTTTTTCTTTTCTGTTTTACTTTTTTCCTTTTTCTTTTTTATTTTTCCCCTCTCAGGATAAACCAATCTATATGTAAGGGCTCCTTGAGCCCCACCATGGCATGGCTCATAGCCATATCTCTGAATTCCAATACGTCCAATGAGATTTAGTAATTGAGAATTATGTTTTTAGAGAAAGTGTTAAAAGGAATGTCTCGTTGTTTGAAATGTTAAGCATTAGAAAGTTAGGAAACACTGTTCTATACTGGGCATGTATATGAGCTAAGTTCACAGTGAAAAATCATATAACTAATAACTGATTCATACTGTAAGTACCAGAGAGGTAGAGCTAAAGATATTTAGTAATCACTTAAGTAAGGGCCTTCCTATTTTTTGCATTAATGACAATATAATCAAGGCAATGCTGTTATAAATAATTTTGTAAAACTTCTCATGGTTTTAAAACATTAAATATCTCTCTATATATAACTGTGCATATGCTGCATGCCACTGTAGGGGCTTCCCTCATCTGCTTCAGAATATCACACACCGTCTTGCTGCCTGAAACCACCACAGATTATATTTTCAGTAAAGCCACGAGTCTAGCTGTGCTGGGAAACTACAGCAGGAGGCCGTGTTAGAGGAACCTGTGTGCTGGAAGAGGTGGCTGATCCCTCCTCTGGTTAGGCATTTCAGCAGATTGCGGCAAAATTCTGCTTTGTCAACAGAATAACCCCAGTTCTGCTGAGTGTTCAGTGCAGCCTTCAGTCACAAAGTAATGATGAGCTGTCACTGACCTGATATGGGAAACAGAACTCCGTTACACAGCTTTTTGAAAAAAAAAAAAAATTTCAATTCTGATCTCTGCAGGGAGATTCATAACTCTTGATATGAAGCTGTACTAGCTTGCACCAAAATTGAGAAAAGCTGCTCAAATAAGTAAAATCTACCCAACAAGACTTCTGTTTCTGTGTTTAGCCTTGGTTTCTGGAGAAGATAGATTACAATTAATTTAAAAAGGAAGGAGAGTCCCCTGAAATTCAAGAGCCTTCTGGGATAAATACTGACAACTGAGGTAGCCTCAACAGTTTCTAAAAGTTATAACCATGGGATATAGCTTTCCCTTCAAACATACATCTTGTTTGAATAATTGCGTGTGATGATGCTCTAAAGGAACACCTCCCAAAAGCCACAATTTGTGGCATTAAGTCATTCTAGTAGTTTGGTTTAGCTAGGTAGACTACAAGGAGAAGCTGCAGGAATAATCAAATACTCTATTTCTACTGAACCTCCATCTTGCTGTAACAAATAATACTCATGTGCGAATAGTACTTATAGGTGCAGTTTGGTTTTGGTTTATTACTTTTTTTCCAGTTTCCTATGTTTGCTGTGAAAGAGTAATATCGTTAACACTCATTGCAAAGTAGCTGTAGAAGCTAAAAAAACACGTATGAAACCAGGAAAGCTATTCTCATAGTGTTTTCCTGTGAATGTTTTTTATTGTGTGAAAACAACTTTAGTTTTATGACTATTTTTCTTCCCACAATAATAGACTGGGTTGTTGTCATGCTAAAGGGCTCTTGGTGTAATACTGATGTTTGTCAGAGCTATTGTATGTTAAAATTGATGCTTCCTTTTATACTGCAATATATTTGAACATATTTTGGAGTTCTGGCCACCTTATACAAAGCTGCCATGTTTCAGATGTTTTGACTGTGTTGCGAGGAATGAGCTCATTCATTCTTTGATTAAAATATACATTAAATGTAGAAAACTTCCATTATTGTTCCATTTTTGATAACATGTCCTTCATTTCTGAGGTAATTTACATTTCAATATACATATATTTATTTGTTTAATAGGTGTACTTAGCCATTGATATTTTGAAATGACTGAGTTATTCTTGTTAATAACACCAATGCATACATTTTAAAGGAAAAATCTGCCTCTGTGTATTAAAGACTGTAGGACTTCTGCTATTGATCTTGATAGTAAGAAAAGTCTCTCATAAATTTCAACCAGAAGAGGAAGGAAGCAGAATATAATATGAAGGATTCAAAATTGTTTTCCTCAAAACATTTGTGTGGCATCAGTGCTTTGCACAGTTCAGCAAAACCCTTTCCTTGCGTATTTTCTTTTCTGTAATACAATTTGTGTTCTTATTCAAGATCTCAGCATTTCAGTGTTGCTCTTTATCTTTTAGTAATTGGGAATTGAAATATTTATGAGTTATTTTTCTCCTCCAAAAAAAAAGAGGAAAGAGAGGGAAATGCAGAAAGCTTCAGTATTATGGAGTAGCAGTTGCTGATCCATAATTACAATGGAAGATTTCCCATAACAAGCTCTGTTAAAAAACAAACAACCCCTAAATTGCTCAGAAAGAAACAGATTTTTCTGATTTTTTAATATGTTCTCTCTCCTCACAGTACAAATTTTTTTTTTTGTGACATTTATAATTATGCTATCCTGAAATGTTATCTGGCATTTTTGCTACTACTCTATATTTGTTTTGTTTGTAATGGCTCCAAAACTGGTTAGCTTAGAAGATAAATATTTCTGTTATTTTCTTGGCCAGTAAAAAATAAATGTTTTGAGAATTTTTTGGCCTTAAGGAAGTTATATTGATACATTATATATTTATAATGAGATTCATAGTGTAAAGAAATAAATTTTTGAAATAGGTTAGAGTGTGGGTAAAAATGGTAAGAAAAAGAAAATCAGGTAGAAAAATCTGTTTGAGCAATTTGGTGCTTGTTTAGATATTTTGTGTGCATTTGCTTTGGATTTTGGAAAGTTTCAGAAAATTGTTAAACAGGATTACCAGAATATGATGCATTCAAAAGTAGTTATGATAACACTCACAAACTGTGGCTACTTTTACCGCAAGATACCATGATTTGAAAGTCTTTAGACGAAATAGCACAGAAGGGTCCGTGAACACTTTATAGTAACATAATCTTAGAGAGAAACCTGATGGGAGTTTTGCCCAGGAGAGTGTCCAAGCGAGCAGAGGAGACCAGTTAAAAAGAGAGGCAGGGAAAGACCCAGCTGGGAAAACAAAGACGACCTGGAAGATGTATGTGGCCTCTCAACAATGTCATCCTGTTTTGTCTCTGAGAACTGGTTGACAGACTTCAGTTTTAAAATAATCTACTGACACCTTGTCTGCCATCATACGTGTAGAATCAAGTTAGTCAGACTGTTTAGTGCCGAAAGATGATAGTGGAAAACAAAAAGGTTCAATGAGGGTCAAAGGAGCAGTGATGGGTAAGAAACCCCCATGATCTGTGAGTGAAAACCCACACAGAGAAACCACTTGGAGAGGCTTCCTCTTGGAAAAGCCTGAAGGCTGAAGGTTATGTGGGACTTAGTGTGGGATGCAGGGAGGAAAAGCATTTTTTGCTTATAGAAAAAATCTTGCTTAATGATGTTTTGAAGGGATTTTGGGGATGCATGGAACTTATTTTGGGATGTTTAGGAGAAGGTCCATAGGTGGGAGACTAAGGTACATTGAGAACAAGTGTGGGAAATTGGTGGAGTAGAGGATAAAAGGCAAAGGTAGAGGGGGTATAGGAGACAAAAGGCTGTCCAGTGTAAATAGGCTGATGGTGAGTACTCTTGTCTGACCCCTGTAGTCTGTAGTCTGTCCCATCTTCTCATTAAAGGGCATTTCTATTTTCCATGTGGCTGTATTGTCTATGCTAAGCAGGTGTTGGTGCATGCTAGTGAACTTCAAGCTGGCCTGACTGGAGAGTAGGATAAGATGTCTGAGCTCCAGCAGCTGGTGAGGGCTGTGAACCTCATGTGGCAGTGCCAGCAGCTGGGGAGAGCAGTGGACCTGGGGCCAGCTGCTGGGCTGGGTGTCTAAGGCCAGCTCCTGGAGGCACCCACACTGTGTGCATGTATATGTATATTCCACTAGTTGACTTCAACTTGATCAGCTGGAGGGAAGTAACTCTGCAGTAGCTCTGCAGTTCACATTTCTGTGAGCACTGTGCGTCTGTGTAGGTCTCTGTCTGTGTCACTGACCAGGGGGTTGTGTGTGTGCATGTGTCTGTGTGAATGATCACCTATCATGCGCGCATGCTTATCCTGGTTGGTGGCTGAACCTGGTGCCTGACAGAGCTGCAGCATCTTCTCATCTGTCTGGTTACTGGATTCAGTTGCATCTGATGAAGACATCAAGAGGGCAAACAGAAGTCATGGTTCTGAACAAATGGCAAGAAAACAACTATCTAAACCAAATTGTTCTGAATATTAAAATACTAGCAAATAGATATTAATTCATCCATGAAAAAGGTGAAAAAAATATTTGATCAATACAGGAATTTACAGGTTCTCTTTGTTCTTTCCCAATCTGAAGAAAGAAATTATGACTGAAATAGACTGCAGAAATAAAAATATAAAACAGAAAATGTGGTACATAAATGATGATATTGGTTAAATTTTCTATTTAGAAGGAGTTTATATATTCATTAAATTCTCTACCAATTATACAAACCAATAGCAGGGGTTTGAGCCATCGTATAATTATAAACTGAACTAAATTGTGCCATACAGCTATTCCTATATTTAGATAGTGGGCAATTTGGGGGTGAAGCTAGGTCACAAGGAACAGAAGATGATTAAGCTGGCAGCACCAGCCCAGCTGGAAGCTGTGTCCTACTACAGGAAGAAGCAGCCAGACAAGCCAAAGTAGAGATTCTGCATTTCTTACAAGTGAAGTAGACTTTTCTGTGAGACTACCACCAAGAAACAATATGTGAGAGGTCTCTGCTACTGTCCCTCAGATATCTGTGCTGAAAGGCATTGTACAAAGACACTGATACATAAAAGTTGGGCCAGGGCCCAGGTGAAAAAGAAAAGCAAGTGACTTTCAATTATCTGAAATGTATTTAGACTTCTTCAGTTTACCTTCTACATTTGAGATGTGAATTAAAATGCACAAAGCAAATCTCATTTTTGTCAAACTAAAATAGCTTACACAGGCATGCTTGAATTAGGTAAAATTATTCAAAGCTGTTTGTGCAGAGATGCTTTCATACATTCATATTTCCACTGTTCACATGACTTTGGATTTTCATGTCTGGTTATTCTGGATGATTCATGCTTCTGAGGATGAGAGGCAGCAGCAAGCTTGAAAAATAAAAGCAGAAATGAAAATATATAGTTATGGAGTCTTGCATCTGTCTGTGCTTTATCCTCATACCTCTCTGTTTGTTGGGGCAGCTGAAGCCTCTGTATCGTTTTCATTTTTCACCTCAGAGTTATTTACTGTGGTGGCTGAGAATAGTATGAGACAAAGAATAGTATGGCTCTGTATATTTGAAACTTGAGGCTCTGCATATTTGAAACTCGAGGCTCTGCTGAATCCTCAGATGTGTTGCGTTCTGCTTGGGGCTGGCCACTGGAGATGGAAACCTACCGTTGAGAGGAGTGAAGGTGCACAGCTCTTAGTTTTTTACACTATGTCAAGAATATCAGGAAAACAAGAATAAATGTATTTGGGGATGCTGCAGAAGAAGGGAATTACTCATTCTTTAACACGAGTCTCAACTCACTTGTGCTTTGAGAGCCTTTGAGATCCAAGAAAATGTCCCCCTCTGGCTGTCCTAGCCACTTAAGGAAAAGAGTTCCAAGGGATCTTTGAATAATGTTTACCCAAAACAGCCCACTGCACTCTGTTTTCTTCTCTGTGAAGTTGATTATTTTTATGCTTACAGTCTTGGAGACCATGGACAACATGCAGATACATGCATCACATATTCAGGAGGCACTCTGTAGGACAACAGTTCCTCTTGGTGTCAGTGTGAGAAGAAATAGTTGACACGCTGTCTCTTTGGCAAAAGAGATTTTATGGCTTTGACTACTGAGAGAGTGCTTTGATGCTGTGTAAAGCTTGCATTTCTATGCTTCGTTTTGAATGTGTGGACATAAAGATGGCTTTTAGTACATTTAAGGGCACACAGGCAGACTGGAAAGAAGCTCTAGAGGCTGGACTGAGAACACTTTCAACACTGGGCAAAGTAGGTAGCTGGGGTGGGTTGAAGTGCTTGCTTGCCTTTATTTGGCTTTAGGGATGCTGTTGATATGAACATAATATGAATACAGTTTGAGTTCTGGTTTTGTTTCCTGAGCTTCCATGACACTGATCTTTACCAACAACCTGAAGTGAATCAGGATCCCGTTTTAGAACACAAAATTACAGTGGACTAAAAATATTTATTGTGTTGATACAGATCACACTAAAGCAATTCTGGAACCTAATGTGGGGTAAAGCTGTTCATATGAACACAGCCAAAAATAGTTAATGGATAAATATCCCATGTACTTTATGGTCCTTAGATGAAAGACACATCCAAATTATATTATAGTCCTTTGTTGCTGGATCTGTTTCTTCAAATCCTGCTCTTTTTTCATAAATTTCTTTTTTGGGAATTCAGGACTCTGAGGTACTCAGTTGTATAAATTCCATCAAGCTCTTGCACCTTTCTAAAGTTCTGCTTTGGTAGCAGGTTAGGCATTGCCAAAGACTGACTTTTCTGCAGAAATGTGGTACTTTCTTTTGAGCTCTGGTTCAATCTGCACACAGCAATGCTCTTATATTCATCTATGGGATGTCATACTACTTCAGAGACCTTGTCTCTAATTCTGCATCTGGTAGAGAATACTGATTGATTTCTGAACTGTTGTTTATTCATAGGAAAGTAAATGTATAATAAGAATAACTAAAAGTGTTTCTTAACAAATGTAGCAGTCCTAAGTATTGGAATTATTTATTTTTTAAATTGATATTTGTAATGCAATGTCATTTGAGAATTTCCAGGACTCTGGAAAAGTGGCATCAGTATGCCAGGAAACACTTAGCCTTGAAGCAGTAACCTAATAAATATGATGATTTTTCTCTTGTTTAGTGTCTGCTTTCAAAGCATGTCATACTTATTCCTATTTTTATTGGGTATATAGGGGAAAGAGTTATGGGGAGGATTTCAAAGGAATCTTATCCATGTGCAAATGTAATTCTTCTAATATCCATAATAAATACTGTAATTGTTGGATATCTCTGTCCATATCTACCTTTAATAAGTACGTCTGATAAAGGAACATGAGGAATCTCTATTCAGGAAAGAACATGCTCATGCAGAGTTAGCAAGAGATAAATATCTGATCATTCAGACAGAAACCTTCAAGGAATATTCTTTATGCAGCTGCTTAGCAGCTAAAGAGAAGAATCTAACTTAGCATTTGAGACTGAACAGTAGGACCTGTCCTCCCCTAGCTCTAGTTGAGAACTGTAGGATGTACTTGTGCTACCTCATCAAGCGTCAAGAGAGGGAACAAGGGAGAAGCCGTTCAGCATCTCCTTTGTTTCCAATAATGCTTTCAGTTTTAATAGTAGAAAAGAAGGTGGATTGCATTTGCAAAAGGGATGATTTGGTGGTAAAGGTGTTCCAGTATTTGATGACTTTCTGAGTCATTAGGATGGATTACACCCAGTTCTTCCTGAATACAGAACCCTGCGTAGGCACAGCTGCTTTGCACGCACTGTTGCACCAAATGGTAGACATCATTTTAAGGGCCTTTGGTTTCAATGAGTAAGCAGGTTTTTTCCATTTATTCTTATAGCAACTGTTATTTTTTTTTCCTCCCCTTTTTTATAAATCCTTGGAAAAAGTATTTTCCTTTAACAGTTCCCCTCCACTCCATGCTAATAAAAAACCCTAGAAAACAGGTGTTCCATGAATAACTGTCTATGCACCTTTGCAGAAGAGGACCGGGGGTCCTGGTGGAAACCAAGTTGAACATGAGCCAGCAATGTGCCCTTGCAGCAAAGAAGGTTAATGACAACCTGGACTGCATTAGACAAAGTATTGCCAGCAGATTGAGAGAGGTGATCCGTCCCCTCTACTCATCATTGGTGAGGCCACGCCTGGAGTACAGTGTCCAGCTCTGGACTCCCCAGTACAAGAGAGGCATGGACAGACTGGATAGAGTCCAATGAAGACACATGAAGATGATTAATGTATTGGAGCATCTCTCCTATGATCACAGGCTGAGGGAGCTGGGACTGTTTAGCCTAAAGAAGAGAAGGCACAGGGGGATCTCATCAATGTACATACCTATCTGCAGGGAGGGTGCAAAGCCAGGCTCATTTCAGTGTTGCCTGGTGACAGGACCAGAGGCAAAGGGCCTAAACTGAAACACAGAAGGTTCTGTCTGAACATCAGGAAACACTTTTTACTGTGAGGGTGGCAGACCCCTGGCATGGGTTGCTCAGGGAGGTTGTGGAGTCTTCATGCTTGTTGATATTCAAAAGCTGTCTGAACATGTTCCTGGGCAAGCAGGTCTAAGTGGCCCTGCTTGAACAGGGGCTGTGGATCAGATGACCTCCAGAAGTCCCTTTCAGCTTCAACTATTTTGTGATTCTGTAATTCTATAAATGGAAGAAATAGGAGTAATAATAAAACTCTGTTAACTTGTCATTTTCTGAAGAAACCATAGTACTGCATTTCTGCTATTCTGGCATATGGTGCTATGTAAGATTTAAAATTTACTGTCCATGATGATTGGTTAAAAAAAAAAAACCAACAAACAAATGAAAAAACAAGCGCCATCATCTCCTAAATTATGAAGAGATAATCTACCTAGAGGCATTTCATGTTTCAGTATTATCTCCCTACTGCAGTTTGTAGAAAGCTAAAGGGATTTTCATCTATAAGAGTATACTCACACAGCTCTTCATACTTCTGTCTCCTTTGGGAATATACATTTATCTGCTGCAGAGAAACCATTTAGTATCATTCTGACTTGTCTCCATTTTAGCACTTTATGACTCACTGGCCTAAAATTTCTTCACTAACCATCCTGGGAAGCCTCACTGAAATGGGTAGCTAATTTAGCACTAAATTTGTAAGTAGCACTAAAATATTAAATGTACTATTAAATTCAGACTAATGGTAACCCATATTGTACTCACCCTCTATAGTTTGTGCAGTACAATTATTTTTTTTTATTGATTCCCATCCTTTTTAACCACCTCCAACATTTTTACCTGCAAACCATCTGTAAGTGCTATTCTCTGAAGGAGTTCACATACCAAATTTTTTAATAGAAGGTTGTTTTAAAAATTGGGCCTTCCTCACAATGAATAATGTACAGGTATAGTATTCATATGCTTTACAAACCTTTGTATCATAACTTTAAATCATGTATTTGATTAGTTTTACAATTACTGGAATGCATAATATACCCATATGACTGATTTATACATATATGTATGTATAGACACGAACAGAAATGTATGTTGTAAGAATATGGGAGTTTTGTTTTAAAGCTATTTGAAAAAAAAGCTTTAACTTAAAATAAAATGTATTTGATATATATTCCTATTCTGCAGGGGTACAGAGTTACACTATATGAATATTTTTATATTCCTGTACTGTAAAAGTATGGCTTTTTAGTTTTGGTAATTTTTAAAAAAAATTTATCTGAAAGGAAGCTTTAATTTTAAGAAAGTGTTTCAGGGGAAAATTAGTTAATTTTATGCAATTGTGCCTTCCATGTAATTGGCAGTACAAGTTGTTAATTAAGATTATTGTCAGAATTTTGTTCAAGTATTTTGTACTAAGAAAGTGAAGTTTTATTAAAATGTGGAAGTCAATGTCAAATTGATTCCAGCTCTCACAAAGCGATAAGCTTCACTTAGACTCTAAAAAAAGACAGAGATTGTACAGAAAAGTCAATAGCATAAAAGTGTACACATATATATTTTTTTCTAGCTCACTCACAAAAAAATCTTTAAGGTATTATAAGGATGAGAAAATTCAATTCCCTTTCTAAAGACTAATTTGTATTTCATTTTTATTGTCCAGAACACCAATAAAAGGCCTTTCACATCAGTCAGTAGCTCTCTCTAACACAAGGAAACCGTTACTCTAATGCAGTTAGACTTTGACATTCTCTTCTAGCTGGGTTGGAGGGGAGAAGGGGGAACATGGCAGCATGTACCAGTTGTGTCAGAAGAAGATAAAATGCCAAAGTTTTGGCTTCCGAGGATGGAAGTGGGCACTAAAACTGATCAATATTTTCTGGTGTGACTAATTCAAACATATTAAAACAAGTATCTTGCAGAACACTGATATTCAAATAGTCCTGGAGGCTAGTGTGCAGTGGGTTATTTCATAGTATCATGCGCATAATTAGATAACCCTTGAGGGAAGAAATCAGTGCTTATGTAATTCAACTGAGGTCAAATGCAGTTTTCAAACTGGGTTGGCCCCCTGGGGTGTGGAAGCAAAAGATAATTTCCAAGGCACAGAGGAAAATTCCATCCAGCTTCTGTCCATCTCCCTCCACTTTTCTTCTCTCTTCCCCCGCTCCTGCAGCACTGCCCCAGCACTTGCAGCTCTGTTGGCTCTGGAAGCTTTGTGGAAGAGGCAATCTGTGATTTCAGCTGTCAGAGCCAGGGAGTGTGGGAGCCAGTCATCCCAGAGTTTGGGGAAAAGGAAAAAAAAATAACAAAAGGGAACCTTGCATAAAAAATTTGAAAACTGAAAACTGCTATCCTGAACAAATGGTCCAGGAGCCACAGACTGCTGAGGGCATCAGACCCTACCACCAAGGGGACCTCACTACACTGCAGCTATTCTGGCTGCAGTAGGGTACGCTGGCTTTCTTCCCTAACCATGCCACCCAAGGCCTCAGGCATGTCCTCAAACAAACCACTACCATCAAAAAGTTTTAAATATTTTTTATGCAAAAGTTTTAAAGCTCACAAAGAGCCTTTGGAGCCAGTAGCAAAGAGCACAAGTAGCTGATCAATAATGTGTTTTTGTTTTTCTTTTGAATGAATGCTTTTCTCTCCGGCTTTCAGGCATCCTAATAACTCTAATAGAAGTCACTTGGACTGAAAATGGACTGAATTGTGTCTACAAAACACGAAAAACTAACTAATGAAGTCAACACAAGTTTTTCCCTGAAATTGGATGGATCATGTATAGAAAGTGGGTATTAACATCAGTGGTCAATTTTAGATATTAAAATTTAAAATATTGTGAAGAAAAGACATTTCCCAGACTTTCTTTTTTAATGTCCAGTTTAGGAGGGGCTGGAAATAAAATTACTTCCTCAACAGGCCTGGCTAAAGAGATTGCCCTCATCCTTCCTATAGTCCCCCTTTAAGTACTGAAAGGCTGCAATTAGATCCCCCCGGAGCCTTCTCTTCCCCAGGCTGAACAACCCCAACTCTCTCAGCCTGTCCTCATAGGAGAGGTGCTTCTGCCCTCAGATCATTTCTGTGCCCCTCCTCTGGACCCGCTCCAACAGGTCCATGTCCTTCTTCTGTTGAGGATCCCAGAGCTGGACGCAGCACCACAGGTGGGGTCTCACCAGAGTGGAGCAGAGGGACAGAATCGCCTCCCTTGACCTGCTGGCCACGTTTCTTTTGTAGTTTTTCTAGTAATGCTACTGGAAAGATAAAAAATGAATTTGCTGTCATGATATACACTGAAAGAACATGTCTGCTGTGCTGCCAGTTAACTTCCTGATTAGTCATCGTGTTTAATAAACCCTGCAAAAATCCAATGCTGTGACAGGCTGTGCACTACAAGTATTACATCCCTTGAAAATGAAGGAGAAATAAAGGGTATGCTGAGGAATGCAAATACTTCAGAGTCCTGTCTTATATGAAAAACATTGTTAATGGGTCTTGCTGCATTCAGCAGGTATCATTATTGTACTCTGGTTCTGTTGCACCTTATTTAGAACTGTAGAAAGATCTTGTGCCTGGTGATCAGTGCCAGGATCAACAGAGGTCTATTTGCCCTGCTCATCCCTCCTTCGAATGCTGCCTTTATGTACTAGATGAAGCTAGTCTTATCCTTAACACCTTTGATGAGAGGAACTGCTTCTTCACACAGAAAGCAAGTTGGCTGCACTCAACAAAACCAAACCAAACCAAACCAAACCAAACCAGAACAAAACAAAACAAGGTTTGTGTTAAAATTACCTCCTCCTGGGGTTGGGTGAGGAATTCCCAAAGGGTACTTCTTTCTAGTCCTAAAGACAGCGTGTCTTCTGTACAAGCTATATGCTACACACCTCTGAACTAACCTGCTGGTGAAAGGTATACATGGCAAAGCACTGGAGTGGACAAGTAATGGATAGAGCCTTAGTTTCCCTCTTTCTATCATGATTAGGGAAAATTAGGGATGCTGCCTGAGGAGCGCTGAGCTGTATAATTCCACCACTGAGTTCCCTCTTGTGAGGCAGAAGAGGAGATTGACAATTTCCAGGTTTTATTCAATACAGGAAAAAAGTGGAGTTTCATAACAATAACCCATATGTCCCATTTTAGAATTCTATTTTATAAAGAAATATGCTTTAAGTGCCTAATTCTCTATTGCAGGTCCTTCAAATGTAGATGTCAGTATTGTAAGTGCTAAAGTTTAGAGAAACTGTTCTTGCTCTGTGTATGTTTTGTCACCTCCCCCTTTTCTTTAGTTTGTTTTTACATAAAACTTGCACTGACTTTTCTTTTTTATGTCCTACAAGTTATAACAGTGTTACATACAAAACTGAATATAACACTAGGAGTTAAAATACATGTATCTTTTTTTAATTTCCTGATGATATAATTTGACGTATTTTCATTTTGTGCAGATTAGTCATTCTAAATTCTAAATAATTCATAATATTCTAAAGAATAACTTCTGTATTGGATTAACTGATACCACATTGGACTATGTACAGTAATACTAAAAAAAGTCTGGAGGTAACATATTATATAAAAAACATCAAGCTTTTTGATGGTACTGCCTACAAATTTCTCGTCTGTGCCTGTGTGTAATTTTTCTTTCTTTGTTCTTAATAGCTTGCTTACTAGAAAGATACAGAAAGCAGAAACAGGGGTTTTTGTGTGTGGTGGCAGGCCTATGAAGGTATTAATTTCAAAATGGTGTTGGCACTACTGCAACTGTCAGTTCTGACCAGTGTTTATTTTCAAGAGTTATTTTAGACCTTACTTAAGCATATGTAAGTGTATGAAAATATAATATCTTATATGAAGGTCAAGACACTTGACACGGTAGAATTTAGAAATATTGGAATAATTTCCTTCCCTGATTTTTCTTGTGATGATGCATAAGTTGCTGCCCCTAGAGGGTTTCTATAAGACAGAAAAAAATATATATATACATACATCCCACATCCAGTGTTCTGGGAATCTGTATCTTCCAGTGGCATGGAAACCTCAGTAGCCTGACAAAAAGTAAAGTATGAAGGTGATGTGCAGAATGTTCCTGATCATATCTGTTCAGTGGGCTCACACGTAACACAAAAATTCAAGGAAAAGGCAAATGAAAAAAATATGCATATATTTTATATTAATTTTTAATTTTAAAAAAATCGGTAATTTTTTTCAGTGGCTCAAAATTTAATTTGTGTGGTTTGGTGTGTATTTTTTTTCCTCCCTACTACTGTTAAATTACAGCTTCCTTGGTCAAATGCCATTTTTCAGAGATTTATATTTTTTTCTCTGCAAAGTGATAAATGCGTCACTTTTTCTTCTCTCTTCTGTTTGGTGTTTCACCAAGTATAAAGGAGATGCTTTCCATGTAACCAATTTCTTCTTTAACAGGTGAAATTACAGAATCACAGAATCAGAGTGGTAGGGGTTGGAAGGGACCCGGGAGATCATCTTGTCCAACCCCCTCTGCTTGAGCAGGCACACCTACAGCCGGGGGCACAGGAGCACGTCCAGGAGGGTTTTGAATACTTCCAGAGAAAGAGACTCCACAACCCCCTGGGCAGCCTGTGCCACTGCTCTGGCACCCTCACAGGAAAGAAGCTTTTTTTCATGTTTAGCTGGAAATTTCTGTGTTCCAACTTGTGCCCATTGCCCCTTGTCCTGTCATTGGGCACCATCATACCCATCAGGATACCATTGGCCTTCTTGGCCACAAGGGCACAGTGGTGGCTCAGGGTCAACCTGCTGTCCACCAGCACTCCCAGGTCGTTCTCAACAGAGCCGCTTTCCAGTAGTTCAGCCCCCAGCCTGTACTGGTGTACGGGGTTGTTGCTCCCCAAGTGCAGGACCTGACACTTGCTCTTGTTGAATTTAATGAGGTTCCCCTCGGCCCAGCTCTCCAGCCTGTCCAGGTCTCGCTGGATGGCAGCACAGCCTTCTGGTGTATCAGCCACTCCTCCCAGCTTGGTATCATCAGTGACCTTGCTGAGGGTACACTCTGTTCCTTCATCCAGGTCATTGATGAATATGTTGAAAGGGACTGGACCCATCTCACACCCCTGGGGCACACCACTAGTGACAGGCCTCTATCCAGACTCTGCTTTGTTGATCACAACCTTCTGAGTTCTGTAACTATAGGATAGAATGAAAAACACAGGGGAAAAAAGGGCATGAAGCCTATTGTGAAACACCAAATGGAAAAAAAAAATTGTAAGTCAGGTACAAGAGATTTTTGTATAATTACCTTTAAATGGAGAAGGAAGATATATATTGATGTTGTAAACATGAAGGAAAGTTTCCTGTTATTCTAGAAAAATATGGTTAATCCATATTCCTTGTATTCTTTCACATGGAGCACAATGGGGCAAAGTTAATTTTCAGCTGTGTGTGGACTTTGTCTTCACAGGCTGCTCTGAAGAGTTTTCCAGTGTCCTGCGTTATTTATTAGTCAAATTGTTTTTCAATTCTTGCTTCTAAGACTGAATTAATGTTTATGTCAGATGTTTAGTATTAGAGGAGAAGACTAATAACCATATTTTATGAAACAGAAGGATGTTTTTGTTGTGTATTTGTAAATGCAAAGCTTTTGGAAACCCCCAAAGAAATGAAAACAACCAACAAAGATAAGCTAATCTTACTAAAGCAAACTCATTCTCTAGCTTTCTACTCCTAAAGTTCTGCCTTCTTTAAGCTTCTCAAAGTTATTCTTTGTAAAGACATTTGTCTGAAGTTTGACAAGTTGATCTACGCCCATGCATGGATATTTTGAATTACAGTACAAACTTCTGCCTTTTTTCCTGAAAAAAAAATCCATTGGAAATATGATTTTCAGATGTATGCTGTTATCATTTGTACACTTTTGTCATTTGTACTCAATAAGGAATCACTTCACAAGTATTTTAATAGACAAGATATCAACCTTATATTAGTCAGTGGAAGTTCTGTATTTGTGGGTCCATTCACCATTCATGATTCTTGTGAACAGCTCATATTTTCTTTGCTACTTGATTGACTGGTACTGATCAAAAGTGAATACTCTGGGATATTCTTATAATCACAATGCTTGATCAAAAGAAAAATACCTAGATGTGAAATACATGTGTCTCTGCCTTTCCAGATATGAAAAATACTCAAAAGCTAAGACCTTGACAAAATTCAGAGAATTTTACTTATGCATCCTGGTAGTCTGTAGATCATTGGGCACCATTGATTTCATAGGTATTGCATGATAAACTGCACAAGACTCCTTGTTTTGCTAGACATGAACAACAATGGAGACAGATACTTTAGCAGGACAATCCCACAGTTTTCCGTACAGTCTTTCCTTTGGGTGATTTTTTGTTGTTGTGTTGTTTTCTGTTTGTTTGGTGTTGTGGTTTTTTTTTCTTTGTTTGGGTTTTTTTTTTTTTTTTTACCTTTGTGTAGATATCCACATGAATAATGTGGGACATGCTTCTAGACTAGATAAAATGCAGGTTGTATTCCTCTGGTTTTTTTTCTACTTTGATCATCCTCTCTTCAATTAGAAAGAAACATGAAATGCATGTGTATTGTATTGAATATATTTTCTAGCCTACATCTCAAAAAACCAACATCCTGAAATTCAAGCAGAGAAAAGGAACAGACAAAGGAAATGAAATATTTTTTCGTCAAAATGTTAGGAGGTTCTTCAGCAAAAAAGTTCAGCTGAAGAAAAGCTTTTAATAATGTTATGTTGGTAACTGGTGTTAAAGCATGGTTTATGTAGGTGGATGACAAGTTTTACTCTACTGGCCCACTCTAATTTCTAATTGCATAATATGAAGAATGAAGTTTTTTAATAGCAGCAAGTACTGCAATTCCTTGAGCTGATGAATGAGTGATAGTCATAAAAGAGTTTCAGTGCTAATAATTATTTCAGGTTTTAAGTTTGTTTTGTAGAAATAGTTAATTGTAATCCTAAGATTTTAAAAAATCACTATCTAATGAATTTGGTTGTAAGAGTAAAGTATGGCATAGACCCATCTATTACAAGTTACTGTAATTCCATTTAATTTAAGGAAGATATACATGTACATAGTAACTGAGAATCTCAGAGGACTGTAAATAACCATTGATCTTATTTTAGAAAACACTTATTTGGGTCATTAATTGAGCAGAGTCTTCAGGGTGTTGCCATGAGTTCTGGGTCACTGACGAAGGAAGAGATTTTGTAATGTGGCTGTATTTGTGGTTGTTTAACCTACATTTTTCTGCTTTTCATCAAGATCTTCTCTTTACTCAATGGTACTTTTCTTTTCTTTGCAAGACTTTTCCACACTTCATGCTCTTTTCCTCAAACTTAACCATATTCTTTTAGTTCTTTACGTAGAACTTTTCCACTCTTCACTCTGTCACACTCTTCTGTATCGCAGGGTCTGACTTTCAAGGTATCCCATAGATGGATATCCTGTATGAATAATCTACACCTATGACATTTGCAGATCAATTGACATTAAGGTGAAATAGATACTGACGAACTGGTAAGGTGGATGTCATTTCTGGTAGAGAAAAGGGTGAAAAGCAGAAGTCTTCTGTTCTTTGTTTAAACTGGCTCTTTTTAGTCAGTGCTCTATATGCTTTCACATGGCTGCTGTACAACCAAGAAGTTAAATAATATCAGATAACGAAAGGTGAACCATTGATTCAAGGGAACCATGGGAAGCTGGTCTTTAGAGCAACTACTCCTGGGATATAGAAGTCATTGAGAATGTAAGGCTTTCATATATTCTTCTGTCCTATTGTTATCACAGGATTCAATCACACATCCATTGCTACTGGGCCCTAAAATTTTAAGGAGGATAGATGGCTACAAAAATAAAGAACTATAATAGAATCAAATATTAAGTAGATACTATTGCCATTATTTTTTTTTTTAACATTTATAGACAACTAGTGTATGGATGACATGTTAGGATGAAGACGGCCTCATTGATCCATGTCAAACACTGGAGCAAACTATGTTATACCATATGAAAAAATTTTTGTTCATCCGTGGTAGCAGATGGATTACTATTTTCCTAGTCCTAATATGCAAGTTAGTCTTGTTGACAAGAGGAACCTCATACAGTTCTAGTAAAACTTCTACAATGTATTCATAACCTGTGTGATTTTCATGGCCTGAATTTTATCTAAGTAGCTGTTGCAGATTTGAAGTTTTAGTCTGGTACTGCTTTGAAGTGTAGCTGCCTAGTGATAAAGGTTCACAGTGTGGACCATACCGGAGAATAAAAGGAGAAAAACTGTTTGTAGCATTTTCTCTTAATAATTAATGTAACATTGAACTTCCATTGGCTTATAATATTTTCTTCAACTCACAACATCTGTTTGTTTGCTTGTTTGTTTGATCTGGTGCCTCCAGTAAGAGATATATAGACAATTTTCTTAGCTCTAACACTTGAACATTTTTTTACCCTCTGCAGTATATGTATGCTTGCTGGAAGACTCTGCTGCCTGCTACACTTTCTGCTAGCTGAGGGTGTCCCCATATACTGTATCCATCATGCTCCAGCTGTAATCAGCAAACCATTTTGTCTTTCTTCTTCATTCCCACCTGGGGACAGTTTAATTTTCTTTCTCTTTTTCTGTTCTGTGAGGCCATTAACTTGGTTTCCTTTGCTCATACTGTTTGTGTTGCTCTGCCTTTTATATAATTTTTGAGTTTTGTTTCATCCCAACAGCCTTGGTTTCCAACACAGTGTACAAGATGAGTCAGACTGACAGTGCAGTTAGTACTTAGATTTGCAATAAGAAAGTCTGTGTCACTGGGGGACATCTGGAGTTTTAAGTTCTTTTGATGTTATTTTGGGCTTTTGAGAGAAAATTCTGTTCTGGAACTCAACTGACAAAGTATCTACCCAAAATATTTCAGTACCTTATATCTGACATTTTAGAACAAAATTGCCTTAAAGCCCAGTGAACTTGCGCTTCTGTCTGCAGGAGGTTTATATCCATACGAATCAAATCACAGACATGCACAACTTTGAGTCATTAAATACCAACATCCTCTTCAAACAATGGGTTTAAACATTCTGGGATATTTCCAAAATAGCTATCTTCTTACGGCGCAGGAAGCCTAAGCTGCAACTGGTAAAGGATCTGCTGTTGCGATGGAAACCTGGATGTGCCTCAGAAGGAATTCCAGCTCTGGCAATTGACATTGTCACTGTTGCAGAACAGAGATCCTAGTAGACCAAAACATAAATGAGATTTTTTGGCAAATTCATTGTGAATACTAAAGGAAGACAAAAAAGTATATATGACAATTTTACTTAGCTTGCTTCTTCAGAGAATGGGATGCCAGTTGAGTGTTTGGGGGTTTTGTTTGTTTGTTTGTTTTCTCCAAGCTCCTTCTAGAAATTTTAAAATAATGAGATTCAGTAATAAGAACACCACATAATGCTCAAGCACATGGAAAGGAATAAAATAGAATACTTAAATGTGCAAATTAAACAGCCAATACCTCACCACATATTGCTCCCTGTCATCCAATAGGGGGGTCCTCTCATTTAGTTTATGCACTCTTGACCCTTAGAACTTGATGGACTGTTTCGACCTTCTCCCTGTTTCCAAGGGGTAGGTATCTCAAGAACAGAGAAAGAGAATATTAACAATTTTGAAAAACTGACTTAGGTAACTTTTAATGGTGTTCTCGAGCTACATAATAAATAAATATTCCAAGTAGCACCTTATTGGAAGAAAAACATAATGTACAATAATGAAAATGTATTCCTTAACATACTGATTTTTTTTAAATTGCACGTACAGGTAAGGATAGCGATCAGCTCTCAAACAGCTTAAAAACAGCAGGAGTGATCCATGTTCAGTGGATGCATTCTTTGCTTTGCATAAATTTTAAACAACTTTATTTGCTTTATACAGCCAGGTTCTTGAATGGGGTAATAAATTATACTTCTAGCTTCACTATAAAGAAGTAATTTTGTGGGTTTTTTTTCCTTACAAGTCCATGAACTAGCTGAATAGCTAAGGGTCGTTCCATTCCAGAATTTATGTTCCTAAGAGTATTCTCTAATTCTAATGTCTTCCTTTTCAGGTTTACATTTTTTCTAGAAAATTGGACTATAGAGTTCTTTGTATTAGTCCCTTTTATTCTTTGTTCATAAGCATTCCTATCCCCTCTTCTTGTACAGAAAAAGGAAACAAATTTTAAGAAAACTGCTAAGAAGGAGAAAATGTAGCCACCTTTGAGACTCTGCCTTGTCCGATACACACAAGGCTGTTGTAAATCAGCAATCAGCTCATAGAGTCTGAGAATGGAAATAAGAAAATAAATGTTTCCTCAGTGCTCTCTGCAGGATCCTCTTTCAGCAGATCAGAGGTCAAATGCATTTACAAAACAGTGGGAGAGAAATATTGCATTGTCACAGTGTGTTCCTGGGAAGTACTCAACTTTATACACTCATTTGCTGCCCACCTGGAAATTCAAATGAAAAAAAAAAAAAATTCAAGTAATTTTGCCTTTGAGCCTAATTAAAGTGCATAGTGAAATGTGGGAAGGAAGACAATGTTCCCTAGTCTCTGGATGCCTGGCTTATCAACATCCAGCAGCAGAGGAAGTTAACAAGTTTCAGGAGAAGGCCCAAACTAATGAAGACTGTAGGTAATGCAGAAGCAACATTTTGGCCTGGGAGTATGGGTACTGAAGGCTAAGGTAAACAAAATAGCAGTCCATTAGGTTAAAACATCCTTTATTCTATAATTGGAAGGGTCACAAGACTCATTTTAATTAAAGGCTGAAAAAAGGTTACCACTTCCACTTCAAAGCATGATCAGATATGATGAGTAGGTTGCTCTCGGTGTGGTGTCCATGTTCCAGTTTGGCATTCGCTTGTGGTACTACAGCATGATCTGTTCACCCCTGACAGCTGTCATAATGGTGTCTGTCAGCAAGCTGGTTGATTTCACTGGTAAATACATGGAGCTTTTATTGCATTTTTGTTTTGGGGGAAATTGTCCTCAAATGCATGGTAAGGACAGTAATGTTAGAGTTTGACAAAGCAGAGAGATAAACCTTTAGTCACAGAGTAAGGCCCACACCTTCTAAATATTGTAGTTAATGGCTGAGAAAAATAAAATTATCCTGAACAGCTATAAAACATGAACAAAGTACAATGTCTGCATTTCTATCTTTTGCTTGAGATGAAAATAATGGCTTAAACCCCATGTCAAATACATTGGCTTTTTTTATGTATTAGACTTTTATTCCTATTTTTATTATATTGCAGAAACTCAACTTACTGTATGAAAGTGTCCATCTCGCTGACGGTGGGTGAAAATGACACTGGACTCTGCTACAATTCAAAGATGAAATATTTTGAAAAAGCTGAACTTAGCAAAAGCAAGGAAATCTCATGCCCTGAAATTGAGGATTTTATATTTCCATTTAGGGAGCCTGAAATTCTGTGGTATAAGGTAAGGAATGCAACAGATTTTCACCTTTAACAAAGCATTACACAATGTTCTGATGATTTTCATGATCTAAATCTGATATGAAGCTTGAATTGTTTTAAGATTTGTTAAGAACAGACAACAGAATCAAGGACAGAAGAGAATGAACTAAGTGAAAGAGAGATTCAAATTCTTCCTTTAGTAAACTTTAGGGCTGGTGTTTTCTTAATATCCATTTATGGCTGTCACAAAGAATTGGCAGCTTTCTGCTAACAAGAGGGCTGAAAAGGAAAAGTGTCACCAGTCTGGGCTGATTTGATATGCTAAAGTAAAGCCATGTGAGCTGCTTATACCACAACTGCTTGTGCTATACCAGCCTAAAAATTGTGTTTCTAAAAACTCAGACATAAAATCTATTTGGAAAAATATAAATAGGATAGCTATGCATGCTGTTATCTGAATGAATGGCTTAATTTTACATCATAAAATTCAGGAAAGACTTCTAAATCTTTGGTCTTTACATTTGGCTTTTACTTGCAAATATCAGTGATTTAATTGTTTTGATCAATAACTACTGACTGATAGATCGTTACTTAAGGGCCAAGTTCTTGCAAACAGTGCTGCCTGTGGGCAGCTCACTAGAGCTTCCATAAAGAGCAGCTTGAATTCTGGGATTCTTACCATCTGCAGGAAATACTCAGTACCTCAGTACTGTAATGCACACAATTTAAAGTCCCAAAAGAGTTAAGTAAATAAAAAATTTAGATTCTGTGTATTTTGTCTACACAGATGTCTACAGATGCCTGTGTATACAGGAAATCCTAGTTTATCTATGTGCTGGTATGAATTCTAATTATTTTTTAAAAGCCTGATAATTTATTTGATTACACACATGCATTTAAATATGGTACGCATGAATATGCTCTCTAATAAGTAAAAACTTCTGGCCTAGAAGGATTGTGGCAGAATTAACTGACGGTATGTCTAAGATGGGAGGTATGTAACCAATTATTTGCTTATACTCATCTTGGATTTTGTGTTTGTAATACAATATATACCTGAAGTTTTATAAAATTTAAAACTATGGCTGGCTTCTTAAACAAGAGCTTTTTAAGAGTCATTGACAGTATTTGTGTGAATGAGCTCAAACAACCTCTTATACTTCAACATTTAAAAAAAGCCCTTTCTGTATAAACAATGATTATGCTAAGATAATCAAGTAAAATATTTTATGACAGGTCATCAAAAGATATTTTTCTTATGGAAAGCACCAATCTCTTTTTCTAATAGCTTATAAATATACTGGTTTACAATTAAAAAAAATTAGAAAACCTAGAAACATGAAAAATATTCAAAGCTATTTCAAGTAGTACCTAGGTTAATTAGAATAAAATAGATTAAACATTTTAAGGTTAGTCTTTTGCATGCAAAAATGTATACTCTCTATTATGGCATAAAAAGGAATGTTTAGGTAGTAAAGATTGAAATGCTAACTCATTTTTGTAGGTATAAAACTTCAGAGATCTTTGATTCTGAGATGTTTTTAGGAAGGCATGTATAACAACTTCATTTCTCATTCTCATTTTCTTCTGTTTCTCTACTGTTTTGAATTATAATATTCTTTAAAAATAAATAAAAAATAATTCTCCCTTGCAACCTGTAGGCACTGGTAATGTAACAGTCATGGTTCACAGATATAAATGTAATGGCAAATAAGTAAATGAAATAGGAGCCCCTCAACAATCTAATGTCAAAAGAAAACCACCAGAGGAATCAACTCCTCTTCTTTTTCTTGTCAGAGAGCAAACATTAAATCAGCTGATAAAATTGTATAGTTGTTTCTCTTTTTGATCAACACTTAACTGAACTGGATTTTTAGATACTTAGTGTATGTAAAGCTCATAACTAGCCCAAGCTCTTGCCTAACCTTCTTGGCTTTGAGAAGCATTGTCAACAGTGGTTCAATTTAAGTGTGAAAACATAGTCACTGAAGTGTTGTATTATCTTTAAACAGGAATGCAAGTCAAAGACATGGAGATCAAGTATTGTGTTTAAAAAGGACACTCTTGTTATTCGGGAAGTTAGAGAGGATGACATTGGAAATTACACTTGTGAGTTAAAATATGGATTCTTCATTGTCAGAAGAACTACAGAATTAACAGTTACAGGTAATTACAGGCTTTTGCTATCTCTTACATTTAGAAAACAACATTGAATATTTTGATTTGAATTGTGCCTATTTCAGTCATTATACCTACATAAACCACTTTTACACAAAACTTTGCTGTGTGCCCAGGTATGTACGGCTGATACATCAAAGCTGCCCTCAATAGTTCACTGTAATATGTGTAACATTTTCAACAAGTCTGAGTTTTGGTCTATTGCAAAAGCTTGTGAGTAGGTATTGTTTTTGAATTGAAAAGGTGGACAAGGAACAGGTATCTTCAGCAAGCACTACCTTTAACAGAAAATAAGATCATTAAGTCTCTCATACTTCTTCATGTGGTTAAATACCTTGGGAAAAAGAATAGCTGTAGCTACAACACAACAGCAGTAGCTGTAGCCCAGTGAGACCTTTGCAACTGGGTAATTGATATGTAAGGGGTAGTGTTCAAACAGCACATGGATGAAGCATGGTAGCATTCTTCCTTTCATATTGTCTCCCAGTTTTCTGTAGTTTATAGCTCAAGAACATGCTGATCTAAGTAATCATGTGCCGTGGTTACCAATTAACCTATTTTCCATTAATCTGATTATTTTTTTAATCTATTTATTCCTAGCTTCAAAAACTTTTTGAAGTATCAAGTTCCACAGAGTAATTATGTAACATAAATGAACTCTATAATTTAGCAAACAGCAGTTGAAGAAGGTGCATTTAATATAATCTGCATTTAAAACTACCATATCAATATGTAAAATCCATCATAGATTAAAACAAAATATATACCATAATAGTAATGTCCACAGTGGCAGAACAATATGAAGAATGGTCTGTTAACTTTTCAGTTCCTCACCAGATCTCTGACTTCTGTTTTACAAACATGTAAAGGATATAGCTGAATATACACCTAAGGTAGAAAATTAACCTCTAGAATTATAGGATGACATTGGAAGACAGAAGTATATTACAGTCTGTGTAATACGCTGTAGTTCCACAGTATATTCCCTAAAAGAAGGCAGAAACAGGATTTTCCTGGCAAACTGGAGGTGAGCTAGTTTCATATGTTTGACAAAGATGTTTACATATGTCAGTTCTTACATCTTCAAAGTACCAAATGAACCAGGAAACAAATCTTAGAGAAGGATTTCTGTGGCCTTTTCATGTTCCTTTTTAGTATCTAATGTATAGATACATTGCACACCAACAATTAGTAACAGTGCTTATGTTGTGCATTAGGTTGAATTGTAACAGTTTCCTTTTATGGTGAAAAGTTTGCTTTCTATTTTCATGCAACCCATTTGCCCTCCACATTACCAGAAATTATAGTGAATTAAGGTTTGTACTTTTCTTCCAGTAGGTCAGTCTGGAAATCATATTGTTCATGTTGTTTTTAGAGAATTCAAGTAATCAATCATATTTATTTAAGCTCAATATCCAGGATCTCTTAATAATTTTTCCTTTGTATGGAATTGATTTATTTGCTCAGTACAGAAAGGCAATTACTGTCTAGTGACTAACCTCACAGTAAACATCCATATACTCATTTGATTGACTTTCATGTGAAGAAAGCAGAGACAGAGTCTTCAAGAATTTGATTTATACCAGAAGGGGGTTGTCAATTATCTTTTGCAATATCTAATGTATGGATTCAAAGAGTACATATTCCCTCAGTCCTCAGGTAATCCCTTCTGTCCCTATGATTGGTGCTCCACTGCACAGCGGTATTTCAAACAGACTCAGACTAACTCAGAGGAGAAAGAAAAAAGCATTGGAACCAAATGCATGTTACTATTTGTAGTAATAGTTTAAAAAATCTAATTCATCACTTGTGGTGTAGGTAGGAGTTCAGTATTTAATGTTTAACTAGACAGAGACAGAGAGAGACTTGGCTGATTTTGATGTGCTAAAAATGAATGAATGTGTATGGAGGGAATTATTCAGTTTCCACCTCTGCAAAAGCCAGCAGATGTAAAGACAACTTCCAAATTAGTAAACTGCTTGGGTAGTACTGTAGGTCTTCATACCATCTTTATAATATTATGTGACTAAACAGAACAAACAGATACAGTACTACTAATTTTATGCTACCTCTATTATTGATGTCTTGATAAGACTTTTATCAATGCTTTTTAGGAAGAGATTCACGCTTTGGGTGCCTGTCTTATGCTTTCTCTGTGAGCCGAAAAACAGTTTGTGTTGCGCTGGACATCCATTGAGGAATATATAGAATAAATGGGGGGCTAGAAGGGACTGGTTTTTTGCTTTGAAAAAGGAATTCAACTTTAATTCAGGAACTGAGAAATAAATATTGTAAATGATGAATTAAAAGTAGAAAATTGATAGTTTATTGCTCTACTGTATTAATGAAAACATAATTAGCTGAAACAAAGGAATGATGTATCTTCTGACACACACTCTCCAACATGTCTCCAGGCAGTATCAATAAATGATGACGTTTGTGTGAACCATTGCTAAGAAAAAAATCCATCAATAAAGCCCAGCTCCACAAGGAGTGAACAAATTATTTCTAAGATATTTGAAATTTCTCTGCCAAACATACTTTTTAGTTAGAATAAGAGACTTTCAAAAGTATGAGTAAGAATTATGAGTTTGCCTCAGACTTTCCAGAACATATGGGAAGTTGTAATGTGTTTGTCAATTTGTAATGTGTTTAACAAAATGAGATTCATGAAAAATAACTCTCTGCATTTATTAGCATTAGCTTGTGTGGTAATGGTGTGTGTACCACCATTATACACCCATCATTAGAAAACACAGTAATTTATTTTTTTCCATTTTCTGTGTGCTATGTTTCCATGTATGTGCTTAAGTAAGATTGAATTTGGACTTTCTACATTTCTTTCCTGGAGTATACTGTCTTTCCTCTAAAACCAGAAAACCCCCCCACATATGCTGCAAGAAATCCATGAGCCAGATGTTATATATGTATATATTTGTAGTATTCTGTAGAAGCTGAGGATCTGTCTTTGTTCATTACCTTTGCCCAGTAAGAAATCAAATGGTTAATTATTTTGCTAAGAAATCATAAGTATCTGGTTGTTGACGTAAGAGGATTCAGTGTGTTAAGCAGAGAGTAGAACTGGATTAAAGCAACATTCTTGTCCTTCCTTCTACCTAGCAGAGGCAAGGAGAAACAAGCAGAATATCCAGAGTTACACAATCATAGGGATACTCTTCAGTTACCTAAAATTTTCTTATTCCTTTGGGTCTCCAAAACTCAAAATGAAATGAACAAGACAAAAATGTTGATTGGGGAAAGTAGTACTATTTCAGTGGATAGCTTCTCTCTGACCAATTTTTACTGAGAACTTCAGACTGGAAACTAAATTTGGGCCCAGGTGGTGATTTGTACAAACATCTCAAAGTTATTTATTGTAAACACTCTTTTTTGCAAATGCTAATTTAACATTCTACAAATGAAATCAAAAGAAAAATCTATTAAGACCTCCTGAGAATGATCCTTTGCTGAATTTGTGCAATAGAAGAGATGCTAAACCTTTCTCACTCAGGCTTCTTGTGCTACTTTATGCAAATAATATATCTGTTCTTTGTTTCAAATACACACAAGTTTGAATCTCCAATTCTAAAGTCAAGGCAATCATAGATCTACCTAAATTAGAATGACAGACCTAATACTGAGGTGCCAAGAGTGCATAACTACATATGGGAATGTATCCTGTAAGTGTGTTGAAAGTACACTGACATTCAGAGTAACCTGAAGTTCCTGGTGATTTTTAAGACAGGACTGTGTTGCTCTCTTAATAAAAAAAGGAAGAATAACGTAAATCTTATTGGATAAGAAAAGATGTCTTCAGACAATAAGAGTAAGGATAGAAACAGTTTTCTTGACCTTATAAACAGTCATAAAAAACTCTCTTTCTAGTATTGCACATAGGAATTAGAGTAGAAGGTAGAACATCTTCACAAAAGTTTGTTGGAAGAACAGGGCCATATGTATAAGCGACTGCAATACTGTAAATTAAGTAACAGCTCCTGGATTTCTTAAGGCGGACAGGGTAGGCCAGAAACAACACTGGTGGGACGTGGCAGCAGCCTAACTTCCTCACCTCTCCTTCTCTCTGGACAACTGTGGAAGATCATTAACTTCATGATCCCTTAATTTTTCCACACAATGCACTTTGGCAGCCTTGCTGTCTCCTATACATAAACCATTGTTGCTGTTACAAACTATTAAACTATGGATATAATTATATAGTCACATTATTTTCAATATTGATGCTGTATAAGCTTGTGATAACCTCAGTGTTTCATACCTTACATACCTATGCACCTCACAGTGAAATATGGAATGACTTGTATTCTGAGTTAGAATAAAAGTTGGAAAAAAAAAATAAAATAAAAAAAAAGAAGGAAACTCACACATTTTTAAAAAGGCCAAACTCACTTTATAGGTGATATTCATCTCATCTAACTATGGTAGTTGAAAATCCCTAAGCCATGGAAAAAGATTATTTTCCCTCATTTAAAGAATGAGAAAAGAAATTGCCCTTTCTTAGCTTAAATTATAAGCCCTGAATGCCACTTTAGGTACACCTTTAAAGTAACAACTATATTTAGTGCTCACATTTTTGATTTTATGGAAAAAGTGTTGTTAATGGCAGTGACATCGCACTAACATTTGTAAATAATACACAAAATCTTTAAATGTCACGTACCTATTCCTTACCAAGAATAAGTATATACTTCTTTTCCGATCCAGAATATGATTTATTCTTATAATATGGATGTATCTTTCAGGGTTTTATTAGGATAATTCTTTTGGCTTTGATTTTAATGTTGTTTGGAAGATCTGTATCTCACACTGAAAATATATTATCCAAGGGTTTTGAGTCAATTTCCTTACTGTTGTGAGATCTAACTTAGAAATTATCTGCTTTGCAAAATACAAACTAGGCACTGATTATTCTCACTTGTAACTAATGAAAATATTCACATAAACAGCATAATTGGTGGTTCTTGGTTTCTGGTTATGTGATTACACATTCTAAAATGTCCTGCAATGTACAAAAACATTTGTAGACATTTTTACCTTCAGATTGGTGAGATTAGCAATTTTCTCTTTTAATGTGGAATTTTAATTAAGGCATACCTGATCTCTGTGACATACTTTATTAAGTGTATGCTCAGTCTTGGGAAAGAATCATATTTTAACAGCATAGTATTAATTTAGTCATAGTGTACAACATGGGTCAAAAATATTTTCCAGCAGTGGTTTCTTTTAATTAAGCATTAGGTTTAATAATATTCTTTTTGTAACTTATACTACCAAGACATTTGAAAGCACAAACTCTATCCACTTTTGCAGAATTTCATTCCAGTTAAATGAAGTCCAGCTTGCATCTAAGAGAGAGCAATATCAAATAGCTTTCCCTGATGAACATCATAAAACAAACAGACCCCATCAGCCTTGCAGTTGGAGCATTACTTATTCAGTTCCTCCATGGCTCTGGTTTTAAATATTAAAATATTTTTTCTATTCTGTTAAAAGTGAGAAGCCCTTATACCTCACAGATGGAATCAGAGCTAATCAGTATGTTCTTACTCCTGAAACCTTTCCTCAGAGATACCCTTTATTGTCTTTATTAGTTGATTAGTTCCCTTAAAGTCCCCTTGAAAACAACTCCTACTGGAATGAGACTGGTTTTAGATTTAGAGGTTTGAGCATGTTTGCAATCAAGCTTTAGCAATGCTAAATTTAATGTAAATTCATACAAGTCTTTTTCTTATTTAAATTTAGTCTGCTTGATTTAAAATATTTCTGTAATAATCTTGAAAGTTCCCATTTACTCTTTTCCGTCTGCTACCCATAACGTTTTTCATCTTTAGATTTTGAAGGCAAGAAAAGTAACGTAATTTGTCTGCTTCACAGTTACACAGTAGTTGACTCTGTTAGTGTTGCTTAAAGGTTCTAGTTAATTGTCATTAGCACAGTAGAAAATTTTAAATAACTATATGTACATATGAATTTTTACTGCTGAAAAGTCCAGTGTGAAAATAAATGCTATGAAGAATATAGTATGAAGATAATTTATATTATAAATAATATATATAATATATTTTTAAATAAATAATAATTGTATACCTAGCATCACAGCTCACTGCATTTGGACCTTATACACATGGCAGTCACCATATTTTGTGGGGGGAAAGAAAAAGGGGGGGGACTTTGAAGGTTTTACTCTGCTTTAAGTGGTCTGCATTCTACCTGTGTATGACAAAATGTACACCCTTTTTTCCCCCAAATGTTGGCATTAATTCTTTCCAGTTCTGCTGCTCTTTCTCCCTCAATACACTGGACTGCAGAAAGGTGCTGCAATAAGCATGTACCTCTTCTTTTTTTTAGCAGGTGCTAAGTAAGAAAAGTGTTAAAGAACAAAGACAGGTTTTTTTCCAAGCATTTAGAGATTCAGAACAGACTTTGCTTGGTTTCTGTGGTTAATAACAGGGATGAACCATTTTGAATGCAACCAGCCCCTCCTTGCTTTAGCTGATCCTAATAATTATCAGAGCTGATGCTCATTCCTTTAGTTTATCATGAATTTAATTCAACTCCAGAACATATTCAGATAGAAATTCTATTTACTATTATTCTGTGCAAAGACTAATAAAATATAAAGCAAACAATAGACTCATCATGAAAGCAGCATGTTCAAAATACCAACCTAGCAGTTTTATAATACATAAAATCCCATAGATTTAACAAATTCATGGCTGAAGAGTAGGTTGTATGGTTATTTTTTAATTAGAAATGAGTGATCTTCTTTTATAGTGCAATCATTTTTGTGTGGCTGAAAATAAGGGTCTAAATTAATCTCCTGTGTGCATTTGAGTAATAATAATCAGAATGTTATGTAGACATTTGATTAAAATATTCTCTATAAATGTTCATTTAATATATTCATTGTAAATGGGTTTAGTGAGTTATTCAAAGCCAGACTTATATGAAGACAGCAATGAGCAAAGCTTTATGTATTTTACTTCAAAGTAAGTGCAAATAATGTGATGTACTCTATGTTAGAGGTTGAAAATGTGGATTAGAAATTCAACTTCGGCAAATTAGCAAAAGAATGGATGAATAAGTTAAAGGGAGACAGACTCCCAACTCTATTTTCAATGTTGCTGCTGGTGGCCTTCTGACATTTCTACCTTTGTGTTGTGCCAAACTGGGGTGTTCACAAAAGCCAACTTTAATAATTGGAGATTATTCCCATCCATGATCACTGAGTCTAGGTCCCTAGAGAGAGAAGCTCCTCTAGACATTAATCCAGAGAAGTAGACAGAGTTGGGTGGTCAGAACTTGTAAGACAGTCTCTATGGGCTGTAGAAAGAATAGAGTTTCCTTTGCCTAAAATTAGATATGATGTATAACTTGTTCCTTTGGGGTGATACATTTACACGCTTGTCATTCTGGACAAAGTCCTAATACATGCATAATGTTCCTTCTATAATATCCTCTCCATCTCAGTTGCTATATTTTTCTGTTATTTGTCAAAAATTCCTCCAGGACATGACCACTATTACTGACTTTTCTTATTTTACTAATGCTTTTTATATAAGTACACCTTATTTTTCACTTCCCTTGCTATAACCTAGTCTCTACCTAATAGTGTATCTTCAGAAGAGGAGAAGTGATCAGTGTCTTTTGGCTTTTTGTGTGGATAATATAAAAACAGAACAATAGTTACAAAACCCTAAGACATATTGGAAAGTTTTTTGTTTAGTACATTAAAGTAAGTTTTAGTATTTACAAGCTTATTTTGATCATCGTTGTTCATTGTGTGTCATGCCTGTTGATGCCTATGCTTACTTCATACAATGTTAATGAATGGAAAAAGTATGTATGACTTGTGATAGTTACTTGAGCAGATGCCATGACACAATGTAACTGATGATGAAGTCATGATTTCTGTTGGATTTCTGTACTCCCTGTTGACAATATGGTGTCAGTGAAAGTTAAGGGGACATTTTAACATGTCGTTATCAGTAGAAGAAATCTTATTCCCTGACAAAACCAAAGAATTCTCCTTAAGTTAGATACTACGTAACAAGTGCAGCATGTTGCTGTGTATACCTTGTTAAAATTATGACCTTTTGCTTATTTCTATCCATAGTGTTTTTATTAGGAAGCTGACGACCTTTCAAACTTGTATTAGGCTTTTATTTCTCTGCGGGCTTTTTTTTTTATTGTGGCTTTTCAGGTAAGGTTTAAAACCAATGTAAAAAATAATAATCCCAAACAAACATGGTTTTTACATCAGTTGAGAAAAAATTAGGGAAATGCCATTTCTTGGTGTGACAGAAGTTTGTTTGTGTGAGTCAGTTTCCCTTTCTTCATATCAGAACACTGAAATATAAACATTCTGAGTAGATATTGTTACCATGGTGCTGCTTCTCATTGTTTCAGTTTAGAGGTGGTGAAGTTGTTAAAATGAGCTGCATTCTACAGAGGAAGCTGTAGACAAAAATATTTCTCACAAAACTGTAAGTCTTAGTGACTACTAAAGACATAAAAGACTTATAAACCCATAGTTCAATAAGATGTTACAAAAATTATATAAATCTGTTCTTAAGGCACCCAAGATGCTTGCTACACAACCTTTTAAAATGTAGTTAAATGACATTGAATGTTAATGTTTTGCATTATTGCAACGGAATCAGAAGACTTCGTTTTACTTTTACGTTCCCCTAGAGTATGTTAAATCCAACAACATTGTCCTAACTGAGCATTTATCATTTCCCTAGCTTTTCTTTGAAAGCTTTAGATAAAAGTGGAGTCTTCCAGGATGGTATTTTAATAAACTAGAGTATAAAATGTACAAGTATGATAACATATGGACCTTGACTTGCCTCCATCCCTAAAAACAGTCTGTACACAATTATATTAACTGAATACTTAGATTTAAAATGGAGGGCAATTTTCCAATGTTTCCAATATCTTTCAATTGGCTTAGCCAAATTCTTAACTCAGAGCTACTAAGTGAAATGATATTGGTGGTGCATAGGTTCAGCAGGACATTTCAAATAATACATGTATCTGAAATAATTGCAATTGTTATTACAGGTAGAAAATCTTGGTTTAAAGAAGAAGAAAGACACCTAATGTTTACTGCAGCATTACCTGCTTGGGTACAGCATTAAGACAATAGTAATATCAGAACCACGTAAAAGTACCTGAGACGTATTCCACCACATCAAAAGTAAACTTACCTTAAAGGGTGTTCATGTCTTGAGATGACCTCAGAAATATTGTCCTCTGCCCTTCACTGTCCCCCAGAAAAGATGTGATTGGGCTTTTTTTCTTGTTGTTGCTTCAAAGTATTAATTAGCCATCTAAAATATCATAGTATATAAACAATGGAATAAACAGTGCATGTCAAATTTAAGAAGCAAGTTTTACCTGGATTTCTTTTACAAGTGTGAATCAATAGTGAAATCTTTTGTTTGAGTTCAGTGGCCATTTACCCATTGATTTAACAGAGCCAGTATTTCATCTTTTGACTTTCTTGTTAAGAAAGATCAGAACTCAAGTTCGTTTAAAAAACCAAAATCAGATCTTAAAAAAACCCCAACCCTGCAAATCACCTTGGTGCTTTATTGGTTACTCTCTCATATAATTTCTTTCAATTAATTAATCAATTAGGTGTTTTTAAAAGAAATTTAAAAATCCCTTCATCATGTTTTAGTAACAGGGAAAAATGCATGATAGCTGCATAGCGACCGTCCAAACCAGGATGAACAGTAGGTGAAATCTTTTTTACCATAATAAAAGGGGAAAACCTGCCCATCTATTGTCACATGACTCTAAAATACAGGTTTTAATTTTGGATCTGGCTGTAACTATAGTTCTTCCTAATTTACTCACTTCATGAATAGTTTGATCCTATTCTTACTGGAATCAGTATGGATAAAACACCTACTGGCTTACTGGAAAAAGTACACGTTTAAAGTATTCAAGAGAACAAATTTTCTATTCTAGGGTACTTTATCTAAAAGTTGAAAAATGAGAGATATGTGGAAAGCAATAGGAATGAATAAATCAAAATTATATCATAATTTAACTTCTGATGTTTTACTTATCTGTATGAGAGCTTAATATAGGAAAACAATTTCACCAACTTATTTTTTTTCTGTGGGAAGTTGATAACAGACGGTAATTGTTTGAATACGAGAAAGAAATTGGAACCAGCAATGACACTTTTCATTTCTTTAATACAGTTTTTCTTTTCACTTTGGAGTATTATATTGACATTCAGAACTGCATTAATTAAAAAAATATGAGATATAACTTCATAGAAACAAGATTGAGGAGTGATATAAATCAGCAGATTTCCTCCATATTCTTTAAACAAAGTGGAGAGGGAGGACCTAGAATAGAAAAATCCTGTGAGTTTTCTCCCTTTCTAAATCATTCTGTCTCTCTTCACTGCATCCTTCCCATGTTAAACAAGTTGATGATATTTCTCCAGACACAGAATATGACAAGAAACATTCTCAGTCCTTAATAAGCCCTTTATGGAGTCAGCATTTCCACAGCATAATTGTACTCAAGTAGTGGGAGGTTTAGTTATTGGTGAGTATATGATCTGTTGTGTGTTTTTTTTCTCTAGAGGTAAGATTCCCCTCACCTACCTTTAATACTTACAGTCATGGGCATATGAGCTAGTTGCTCTTTATAGCAACTCCATGGCATGACTTGTCTCCTCCTAGTGCCAATGAGTGAAACATCAGATGAGTTGTGTTATACAAAGTCCCGCTTCCATCTATTGACTATCAAAGGAGCTCTAGGTGACAAACTCTGATGTAGATTTATAATATAGGCATCTAAATTATATGAATCCTAATTTAAGTTTTCACAGTTCTTATGTTTATAATCTTTGGAAATGCTAAGCTGGCTCTACATAATATTTTGTTGTTATAAAACAAGTCCAAAAAGTAATGACAGCTTTTTGAAGCAGACAAGAACAAATCTGTAGTGAAAGTGTGATTTGTCTTTTAGACTGAGATGTACGGCTGAAAAAAATAAGCCAGCTTTTGGGCGTACAAGGCTGTCTTCAGATCTCAGGGCCTTAATATACCAGCTGGTCTAATAAAATGTATTGCTTCTACATCGTTTTGTCTAAGTCACCGTGTCTACAACAACATTACTATTATTGTTTTTCGTGGTATTTATGTTTTCTTAGGATGGAATCACAGCATGCATTTCTTTAAGCTAGCTGCATTGTGCAAAATAAGTATAGGGGTTTTTATTAAAATATTAGTGTTTTGATTCATATTGGCAGCTAGAATAAACTGTGCTTCACATGTAACACAGAGTGGTGTACCCTTTTCTATTCTGTGCTTGCTTTGAAAGTGATGACTGTGGTTACAAGCCAACTGAAAGCTTTCCTTTTATATTTCACTCTTCTGAATACAACTCAAACTTAACATAAAGAAAATAGAGTCCTCTCTGAAAACAAAGGTTCTGATTTGAGAGCTGCAGTAAACAGAATAAATGTTTTATTTGTAAGTAGGTGGGTTACAATATTTCAGTGTAGGGATGGTAAATTTATTTAAAATTATTTCTGTTCCTTACTTACCTGTGTCTTCTAATGGGGAATCTTTAACATTGATATAATCTGGCATTAATGCCCAGATGGGTAAATAATTTGAGGAAAGATGTGATTTTTATTTTGTTGTCATACAGCTCTGCCAGGAAACCTTGTCTCTTCCACGCACAGCACAGGAGGGAAGCGTTACTCACTGTGAACACCTCCTGCTTCCTCCTTAGCTTTGTGTCCAGCCACAGAGCCCAGGTACCAGCTGCCTTATAGCAACACATGCTGGACCTGTCCTAACATACCAGCTGCCCTGAATCTGACACAATTTGCGATTTCAAGGACCAAAACAGGCCTCTCTTTTTGTCAAGCCTGCCCTTTGGAAGCACAGACCGGCAATGCGCTTTGGGCCCTGGATTTGCTTCCAAGATGTGCTTCAGTGGCAGCAGCAGCGGGGACCTCTAAAGGGGCCACCTTTCCTCCCCAAAACCACTGTGGCCATTGTTCCTGCCCTCCTGCAAACCACCCGTCTGTGCCTCCTCCCCTGTGTGAAACTCGGACAGTGGCAGTGCGCAAGCCAAGGCTTGATAGGAAGGCAGTGCAAAAATAATCCACTGTGGATGGAGGCTGCAAGGACCACTGCCTCTGCAGGGCTGAAGGGAGCACCTAGCCACCCCCATCTGAGCAACAGAGGAGCCACAGCCTCTGGCTGAGCAGCCACCCCTCCATGCAGTGGCAGAGCCTTACTGAAATCCTGTTTTGATTTTTCAGGTGTTTTGTTCCTTCAAAACAATTCCATTAGTTTTTTGGAATTTTTGAGCTAGCATTCGGAATTCAAAAAGTCACTCATGAATAACTTGGCAAAGGGCAAAAAATGCATTGTGATAAGCTAATTTAAATAGAAATAAGCTCATTCCTTTGTGTGGGTTTCAAATGCTTTTTAAAAACAAAAATCTAGATTTTTTTGAGCAAATTCAGTTTTCGGAGGAGCTACCCCGACACCTTCAGGAAAAAAGAAAAATAAGGCTAGGTGAATGGTTTGTCATTTTTGTACAGCTAGCAATATCTACACTTTCTGGTCACATTTGAGGAATGACTTTCTTAGGATGAATTGGAGGGTAGGAAGAGAGATTAAGGAAGAAAAAACACTGGTAAAATGTGGGTAATGTCACATTTACTGGAAATTATATGATCATAACAGGAAGAACATTTATTTTTCCCTACTCTTGTGCACAAATAAAAAGCTGTACACTTAATAGGAAATAGTCCTATGCAGCTACTATTCTGACAAAGACAGTTTCAAAAGATTGAAGGAGAAAATATTTGAAAGAGCTATTCTGGCTTCTGAAAAGTGAAGGACATTTTGAAATACTTTTACATGTGCTCTATAATGACTTATGCTAATATATTATAAATGTTAGTTGGCAGATTACATCTCATATTTTCAAAAGATAATCCCTGTACTGTTCTGCTCTAGGTGTCTTCTTGTCTATGATGTGGTTCATGAACAACCTTATAATCTGTCATAGCAGATTTGATATGCACATAAAGTTGAGGGAACAATGATTTATAAACTCAACTCAGAAAAACATACAGATATACATGCTTTCTATGGGGTAGGCAGAAAGCGTAAACCACTGAGAATGTCTTATTTTATGCTGTAGTTTATGTAAGATGGAAGAAAATATTATCTTTAATATGAGTTCAAGGTCCTGTTATTATGTGATAATTCGGTAAGAAATGTGATTTTTTTTCAGTTGTCAGTGTTACTTGTTTTTTTCTGACCTGTCTTTTAAAAACATCAATTCTAATAAATGTTACTTAGTTCAGCAAAGATAAAACAAACCCAAACAATATAAATTATTCTTTTAGGCCTTATAGACCAAATTAAGTCTTTCACGACTTGAAAATTTTCTTTCCATTTTTGAATGTATGGCAAAGTAACTCTTCTAAAAAAACATTCCAGCTGACCTAGTTTCGTTATTAAACTGAGTGCTGCATGGTATCAAAGGACAGAAAAGTTGCATTAACTTGATTAAAAATACTATACTGAGTCAATAGAAAAATGATGAATCTACTCTTGGGATTTTAAAAGGATTTTGTGAGCAGAAAGGAGACTTTTTTAATAAGTAAATTGTTACAGAATGAATAGCTACATGTGTAGAAGGTCCTTATAGTTCCTACTCATGTACATTACGGAAGAGTAAATGAAATGAGTAGAGTATGAAATGCAAGTCTGGCTCAAGAACTGACTTGGAGGGAGTCTTAATTCATGTTTGTTTGTGGCAGTTGAAAACATCTAGTTACATTAACTGAAATGCTGTTAAATTTTCAGGATATGGATTGTTTCTTCACCACACATAGCAAAAGGGTATTTATTTTGTTAGAGGCATTCCATCATTATCAGCACGTTCAGATAGAAAAAAGTTGTTTTCTGCAATTTCAGCTATTAACATAGAAGCTAGACCAGTGCAGGAATAGGTCTGTCATAGAATCAAAATAATGAAGTAGGTTTGCATTGACACTATTTGCATTTTCCTGCTTTATTGTCATCTGTATAGGATTTTGAAAAAAAACCCAGTCATTCACACTGCAGTGGTGGGCTGTTATGTTAAAAGATTTGAAAGAGGCTGAAAAGCACATTCATCTACAGCTAAGAGACATTTGATGATTTTTTACTTATTCAAATATAAAGCATATTTACATGATTTTTTAAAAATTAGTTTTACCTGTTGTACTTTTAATTGTTTTAATTAAGTGTCTATAATTAAACATACGCACACCCATTTACTAAAACTGAATGGAGCACACTGATTATCAGTCAACAGAAAACATTCCCAGTTCAAACAAATCCTCCTTTCCTTCTCCAAAATCTTTGCCAAGTTTTTCATCTGGGAGGAGAGGGTAGGAGCGGGGAGGGGAGGGGAGGGGAGAGGAGAATAAGTTGCTTGTGTTTTTGTTTGGTTTTGTGGGGAGGAAAAAATTATGTATTTTTAAAAGTATTTAGCTGCATTTAACCTTTACAAAATTTTGAGTAACAATTTTTTGAAGAAATGTATGGGACTTTCTGCCCTGGGAGAAAAAGACACCTTAAACAGGAGAAAGATATTTTTAAAATCTTGCTTGGAATATATTATTAGAAAGCTCTTCTATAAGCTAAGAGGCAGATTTTCATGCCTATAGTGATGCACAAACTCTTTTTCCTAAACAAGATGACCATTTTTCTGGGGGCAGGGGAAAGCGTTGCTGTGAATTCAGACCATGACAGTAGTACACGAGTGGATAAACAGAGTATTTGTTTGAGACGAACATATCTTTCCTTCTACCACAGAACAGGAGCTCAGGAAGACTATCACACTGTAAAAGATTCGGTGGCTATGAGAGAAAATGAATATGTGAAGACGGAAGGAGTAAAAATCTTCCGGTAGTAGAGATGAGAATAACAAACACAAAGACAATTATTTTTTTTCTAAAGAAGGCCTGCTGTAAATGTGTCTATGATTTTCCCTACTGTTGGAATTTGTACCATTTTTCACAAGATAGTATTGACACTGAAGATTGGGGTGAGCTAGTCAGAAGGTGGGAATATATTTAAGTGAATACAGTTGTATCTGCCATTGTGAATGGCTGCTGTAATCAGAGCTTCTAAAACCCATTGTAGGTTTCAACAGTCCATGGTACAATGGAGCTCTTCAGAAGACAATAGTTGCTGACATACCTTTAAAGAAAATAATATAAGTGGAATGAATATGCTTAGATTTTTTTTTTTTCTCTGTAAAACTGATTTATAAAAGAAATAGCAGAGAGAGAAAAACAAGAGGACAAACCACTGTGAAAAATAATGAGAGATATGAATACTTGGGAAGGGTAAGCTACTTCTACAGCTACAGTGAAAACTGTTTGAAATTCCTTAAGCTATTACATGGATTTTGGTTTTTAAGGTTGTATATTGAGATATTGTTATGATTAGAAGAGATAGCACACTGAATTTTGATTCTAATTTCTGTTAAACAAAAAAAAAAAAGGTTATGTAAGGCTTCTAATTTATTGTTTATGTCCCAAGAGGCTGTATAACAGCTATTTTACAAGATTTGGTCAGTTGAAATTATGAGTAGTAGATTCTGGGAGACATTCAAAGCTGATGGATATTTAGTTAATTTTTTTTTACATTATGTATTTCTGCATTCAGCTGGTGAAGAATGTACCCTACGTGAATCTCACTGAAATGATGCTTCTATGTAAGTTTACTGCCCAAGGTTTGTACGGATTGATCCAACAAAAACATCAGTTAAGCATCATTTACTTACTTAATAAATAATGATTTCCCCCCCCCCCCCCAAAGGGTAGTTTTCACAGTAATTTTAGAATTTCTATTAAATCCATTTAAGAGTTTTGCCTTTACCTGTCAGCTTTGCCTTTACCTGTCATCATGAAATATTTCAACTGCATTATGCAGCCTTTTCCTGTTTAAAAAGCTCTGTATTTGTTGCCCTCATTCTAAGTAACATCACAGGTTAGAGGCTCCAAATTGTCTTTGAAACACTTACTATGTAATATGCTGCATGATTTTTGTTTTCTTGCTTAGTTGCTTTTAATCTAGAAAAGGCATTGTGGCAAAACAAACAATACCATCAAATATATCAACATATTTTTCTCCCTCCCTAAGATTATGCTAACTACCTATACGGATATTTGAGAAATACCTGTGCATCTTATGCACAAATGTTAAATAATATTGTAATGTAAATGCATAAAGAATACCAGAATAAGTTTTTAAAATATGAAATTAATGTTTAATGTGGGTTTATTACACAAAAAAACCTGTCACAGCCTGTAATCCCTTCTCCACCCTCCCCCTGCTGCACTGAAAATAAAGCCCAACACTTCAGCTAGGCAAAATGAGAAATAATTTTGTATGGTAAAAATAAAGCAGGATTTTTGCATCCACATATCACATTGTTTTAAAATAACCTTGACTGGCCTTTGGAACTTGATTCCACGTGTCTGGTATTCCACTCAGACGTTGTTATAGGGGTTAGACTGCAAGCTGCAAAAATTGTAAATGTAAGTCTGTACCAGCTTGACAACTAGACAAGCACTTAGAATTCTTCTAATCTTTTTTTCATATGTCATCTGTAAGAATGTGAGTGCTTACATTATAAATCATGCTTTTAAACATTGCTTGCTAATGCCTTGTTTTCTTTCTAGGAGATTTATTTCTGCCTAATGCAGCAGGAAAAATTAGCTAAGATTATGTAGTTTCTTTTTCTTCCAGAATCATGACCGCTCAAGTCTTAATGGTCAATGAAATACGAATGCAGAAGTAAAAGAAAAAAAATTATAATTGAGAACTTATCGTGTGGAAGTGAGGAAATTTGGGAGGAGGCCATATGTTAGAGAAGGCAGATAGATACTGCAGCAAATGAGGCTCAAAAATCTTAGTAATACTACTGGTGATTAATTATTAGGATGTGCTACTTGAAAGATCACAGTGTTCACAAAGTCTTTCCAAGTGACATAATTCGGTTACTTGCTCAGTGGTATCATCAAATGATGATTTCCGTGACACCGCTAGAGTCAGTTATGTGTCACCCCTGTCTGGCAATCATTCTTTAAAACCAGGGTTTTGTTACCTGTTACCAACAAAACAAACAAAAAACATGTTCTAAGTGGCTCCTGCATTACAAGAGCGTTGATAGGCAGGAGCTTTCTGGATGTGTCTAGAAAGTTCCAGGTTTGGAAATCTTTTAAAAAATTTCCTCTAGTTTCACTGCTGATTAATTCAAAGACTCAAAACTCAAAATCTCTCGTCATGTCTCAGTCTGCAGCAAATTCAGAAGGAGAGAAACTAAAATTCTGTTTATAAATTAACAGGCTTGTCTCATTGTGATTCCTGTCTGACATGTGTTTACATCTCAAAAAAACGTCATTGCAATCAGCAATAATTGGCACCCTCATTGGGAATCTCAGAAGAGAAAAAGAGACTTGAATTGTTTTGGAGGCTGAGCTACCAGCCTCACTATTAGGTGGAGTCCCGAAAGTACATTAGCCAAGGAGGGGTAGAGAAACCTTCTCTTCTGCTCTGGTTTGTAAATAAATAAAAGAATTTGTTTCATGATATTGTGATCATTCATTACTCGGGACAAATAACTTCGTTTGAAGTTAAATGGGCTATGTCTTAGTTCTAAACTTTTTTCAATACTTTGCCTTCAGTTGTTATAGAAATGGAAAAATAACTTTTGAATTTTAAATCAAGATGTTTTATAAAATGTTGCCTAGGTTCAAATTCCTTTTTTTGACACGGAAAGGAAGAAAATAGTACTGTTCCATTATGTCATTACAAGATTCCTTCAGCCCACCTGTATTTTGCAGCCACATAATTCAGAAGCTGACAGTAGGTATTAGTTTGGGCACTAACTCTTGACAATGGCCTGAAGAGATGATCAGTCTTTGCTATTTGTATTTGAAACTCATCATTGCTGTAATCAGGATCCTGGAGTCCACTTGGTATTCTCTGGAGGCTCTGCAATGTGTTACTTCACAAAATAAGTTTGTAGAATTAAAATGACGTTGGAGACAGTTGCTATGAAACCAGTGTGAGTATATGCATATTTTTAATGGTACTGATTTTATAAACTGGTTAAATTGTTAATCCTTTTACTCAATTTTTAGATAACTGTTTTCAAAGAGCAATTTATAGGGTGAAAATCAGTATTAGCATTCAGAAAGGCAGTATTACTTCAAAACAAACAAAACACCACCAACTAACAGGACAACTGTTAGTGATAGCCTGTCCTGCCTACCCCAAAATGTGAAGGGAAGGCAGAACATTTGTACGCTGCTGTACGCTGCTGTCAGTGTTCTGCCCAAATTTAAAGCTGTTGCCTTTAAGTTCACAGCTGCATTGCACTTCTAATGCTTCTATCTCATCAACACTACTTCAAAACAAAACACTGAACTTTGCTGTGAGAGCTGAGACAGACATCGAAATTTTCCAGAAAGGTCAGCTGAAATATTCCTGTGCGGCTCCCAGTCTCTCTCCCCGCTGGCTCTCAGGCTGCTCCTCAGAGGCGAGCTGTGCAACATGCTTTCCAGCAGCACCCACTTGGTAATTGCTCCTCTGTCTAAAGATGCCAGTGCTTCTAGACTAGGCAACATGTCAAACTGACAGTGAAAACCGCACAAGACAGTTGCCTACAACTGTCAAACCTTATGCTGTTGATGCAACAGGTAAACCTCAACGAGTTGTATTGGCAGGTAGAAGCCGCTCATTTCTAGCTAGTCTAGATTTTTCCAGTCAGCTGCAGGCTTTTATGAAGTCAAGCTGGACGTGACAGTGCTAGGACTAAACATTAGCTTTGCACTCAATAAAATGCAGGAAATTTTCTCCAAGGCATCTTTCAATTGCTTTATTACAAATAGACACATGCAACATTTTGTGTGCTTGTCACAAATTCTTCTGATCAGATTCTGAGGGAAAGAAAGGTCTTCAGATATTGACTTCAGATTCTGTAAGTCAAGCTAGGTTCATAACTTTATTATGTTCCAAACAGCAGGTGGACATCAAAGTAATGTAGCGTTCACCCTGAATTATTTATAGAAAGAACATTTTTTTTTTTTAAGTTAAGCCAACTAATTCAAAAATTAATGCATTTTGAATTAATACTGTTCTTAGCTTCAGAACTGCAGGCATAGAAAAGGAAAGATATGAAATATGAAAAGCTACAGGATAGTCAGTTACAACTTTATTTACTCAGTAGGTATTGCCTGTGTACTAGTGCAGTCTACAGTTCCTTCCTGGATAATGATCCTTCATAGAAAACTTTCATTAGCCCCTCACTGACACTCAGACCATTTCTAGAAACACCTTCCCTTCCCCTCACATGGAAATGAAAAGGTTGGTCAAATGGCACTGTCATTCTTCTTCCCCAGGAGGTCAAGGCTTAGCATTAAAAAAATCTCTCTCTCTCTGCCATTAGTGCTGCTTTGGGGCAAGCAAAAGATGACCCTTGGATCAGGACCAAACTGACTGTTAGCTCTGACTTTTCTTCATATAATCCTTTCCTCTCTGACTCTTGCTTCTCAAGGAAATAGATACCTTATGAAGTGAAAAATAGGCACAAGATTCGTAGATCCATGTATGCATACCTAGGCACACACACGGATACAAGGAAGTAAGAATAAATTATATGGTTGTTAAATCAGAAACATACTTCCTATTAATCCAATTTTTCCCCTAATTTTGACCCAGACTGGAAAGGCTATTTCTTTCTTGGTCATCTCTGGTGCTAGTCATGGTACTTTGGCCTCTTAGCAACCATTTTTAATCGCCAACAATTCTCATATTTAGGATATTAACTATAAATACCCTGCTGGTTCTAGTCATTCCCTTCACTACAACATTGCTGGCTTGTATAGAATCACCTACCAGCAAAATAAAAATTAAAAACAGAAAATTGGTTCCTGTATTTTCTTATGATTTAACTTAAATAATTTTTCATTGAATCAGTTTAGAACTGTGTTCACCTGAAAGAGCAGAACATAATAAAAGTGGAGTAGCACTATCAATTGAACTGAAAAAGGCAGTGAACATTTAAAATTTGCACTGCAATAAAGTAAATAAATAAGCTTTATAAACATGGAAAGAAGTGATTAAAAAATAATCAATTTCAAAAGAGGCTGTGCAGCAAAATAGCCTTAGAATGACAGTCTTATTGTCTCAAACCAGTGCATCTTTTATCCATCTGTAATAGTTTCCTGTTCTTTGCAAAGGAAAAAAAGGAAGAACAAGAAAAATGATAAAAAGTATAGAGCAACAGAGGGAAAAAGGACATGATGTTGGGGTAAATACAATTTCCTTACCATTTTCTTCTGTTCCTTAAAGGAGGAATATTTTTGTTTCTGGTCCCTACACAAAAATTGCAATGAAATATAATTAACTGTGAAAATATGAAGCAGAAGTGACTGCTTGAATGTACAAGGGATATTTCCTCTGTATTTGGTATTTAAAATAGGTCTTAGATTGGCAAAAGACATTCCTAATGTGATAGGCTGCAGCTAATTAGAGATATTAAGCTACTGCTGAAATTGTTGTTTCTAAATAGGTATAGACATTAAAGTAGTAATGATAGTGGCCAATAGAGGGGAAAAGAAAGAGCATGAATCTTACCTACTTATTATATATAATATAATATAACCTCTATAATATAATATTACCTGTATCTTATATAATCTTACCTATATTCTCAAAGAAGATAATTTTGTGCTGACAAAGATAGGATGGCATGAAAGGTCCCTTTAACAGCAACTTCCTCCCTATTACTTTTTCACAATATCTGAGAAATCATGGTTCTTTCCTCATCGTGAGAGATGGAAGTCAGTAGGGCATTTCCTCTCTGACAAGAACAGAAAGATACTGCCTTTCAGATGAGTGTATGTTAGTATTAGTACCACATTTTATGGAAGAAAAGTTAATTTAGATAGTAGGGCCATGGTTTGCGAAGCCAGACCTCACTGGCATGACTAATTGGTGGCTGCCTGCTTGTAAGCACTGAAATTACTACCTTCTATTTATCAGAATTATGTTTCAAAGCATAAGACCTCTAGCCAGGCCCTAATTGTGATTTTAGATAAGGTTTAGCTATAAGAAGAGAAAAAAAATCTCATAAATTGCCTGTTTATACTGATATCCACACTACAATTACCAGCTTCCTTCATGAGGCATTTATGTCCGTCATAAATTCCGTTCTTTGTTAAACTTCCATCAGAAAAAAAAAACGTAGTTGTGCAAAAGAATCTTTAAAGGTTTGTATTGATGTGAGACTGTTTTATTTGTTAGTTGGCACTGGAACTGACTGATATTTGCATCAGTTACTTTCAGAATATCTTGATCCTCTCTGGGGAAATAAATCTATGATCCAACTGAGTAGAAGTCCCTGTTATCACAAAGTCTGCTGCCAATAGCTTAACATCAGTTTGAGCTGTTACTAATTTCTAGGTTTTGAGTTCGACCAGAAAGTGTGTAACACATAGATATAATAGTATTGTCAGTATAGATCATACAGTATGAAAGGGCTCTTAAGTAATTTTATTAATAAAGAAAGAGCATTAATGATCTTTACATAAGCTTTTATAAAACCACAAGCGCTTGTTTGGAAAGGTGTGCAGTGTAACTTCTAAAGGTGCATAATATTTGTATTTACTCTGTGCATCGTATATTTACCTTTTTATGTTCCTCATTTTACCTGTTGCCATCCACTCTATTCTTTTAGTTAAATCAGAATTATTTTAATGACAACACGGATATGTGTTCTGCTTGCAAAATGGTTGTAGGGTGCAAAGTAGTATAAAAGAGAAATACAAGGCAGCCAGTCTGAATTTTACTTTTAAATAAGTAATTTATAGGATAAAAATTGATATATTGTAATGCTGTACATCTGTATTAAATTAATAGCTTCTAGACTAGTAGGTATGACATGACTTACAAACCCAATACATTCTATTACAAACCCAAGTATATATCTATATTTAATGCTGATACTAATTCATAGTAATGCCAAAAACTTCTTTATTAAAGATTTTATTTTTATAATGTTTTCCTGACTTATTTATGACTCTAACATAATAGTGTTTTGAGGAATGTAACTAATTTTTTTTAACTTTTCATGTGCACCTCTATCAATTTTTAATTTGACAGAAGTCCTGATTGCTGCATTTTTAGCATGGTTAAGAGTCTTTGAATAACTCAGAACAATTTGAATTAAAAAAATAAAACAAACAAACAAAAACCCAAGCCAAAAAAGAATTATATCCTGTGCTTCAGTGGTAACTAAATAATGTGAGATTTCGTATTAAAACTGGCAATATTGACCAGAGGTACTGCCTGTAGAGCTATAAATAAATAGTATATTCAAGTGGTATTGGATTAAATATATGTAAAACAAGATGACTAATCACCTTTTTCATGTTCTTTCTTAACCTTCTTCCTGAATATGCAAATAATTTCAAAATGTATAGCTGCAATACTCTAAGTTCCCAATAGATAACAAACTTCATGAACAAAACATAGATTTGTAGTCTAAGACATGAATTTTTCATTGAAGTAATAAGAAAGCAGTTACAGTGTGTGTTTAAGTTTCCTCGTAGACAAATGGAGTAGCTACTGAATTCTGCATGGAAGGCAAATGCTAAGAAATTTAAACAGGACACACAGTCATACAGAATGTGTTTATACTTGGTTGCATATAACATTTAATATTTAAAACTCCTTTTATCATGTACTGTAGCTTATGGAAGTAAGCTTTCTTCTCATTTTTGGTCTTGGGAAAAGGTTTTTCAGTTAGAGGATTCTGGGATATAACTACAGAACTTTTCAGAGGCTCCAGAGGCTTCAGATACTAATTCTGGCTGAATTAACCCCTATCTCCATATGGGGACTATAGTAGTTGCATAAGAAGAAATGAAAGAACAAGGTAAGCACAACTGTGATATTTCCTGAGAATATTTTCCAGTTTCCTCTTACTTGCAGTTCAGGGAATTCTCCCACTTCTGCCTACCTAACTGTACCTACTAGTCTTTTTCTGATTTCTATTTTATTTATTTGTCCAGTCCTATGTACCCTTTAAGCCTCCACAATATCTTGCAGGAAGAAATTCCACTATTTTAACAAGTATTGTCTGAAAAGCAATATTTTTGTTCGTTTTGAAACCTTGTTCTGTTGGTTTTATTTGATGCTCTGCAGTTCTTGTATAGGAAATCTAGTGAATGGTCTTTCCCAGCTCTCCTGGCCACTCATGTTTTTATTATAGCCCTCTGTTATCTGCCTTCAGCTCTCTCTTCTGATGTCTCAGATTATCTACTTATTCCTCATATGAACATTACTTCTTACATTGAAGTGATAAGAATATATGTTTGTAAAACAATATTCAGGTATAAAAATTTGAAAACAAATATTTGAGGAAGATATTATGTAAGATCAAACATGTTACTTGAAATTTGTAATTTCTTCCTTTACCTGTGCCTTCTTTTTCTTTTTAATTGTCTATATTTTCTTAAATTTTTGGTGATTAAATAAATACTTGAAATTATTTCTGATCTATTTCTTAATTAATTTCTTCATATGTTTTGTGTGGTTTAGGATTTTTTTGATGGTGAAGATAATTAACCTGGAAAAATCTAAATCTTTTTTCTTCTCAACATGAGATTCCAGTATCATCTTTAGGATAGGATAAGATAAGAACATAGTATATACACATGGTCATAACTGCCTATTCTGTCTAGCTGAATATCTTGACAGGTCAGTTTTAGTGCTTAAAGCTTAAGACGTGTTGGAGGCATGCTAGCTGTAAAACTGATATTTACGATCAGTACAAGCTGTTCAGAGGCAGTGTAATATTTGTCAATAGTTATTGACAGTGACTGATTCTATTCTAATTTATTTTGCTGAAAATCATGAACAAAGTTGATTTTACAGTTGTAACACAGAGGCTTTGAAAAGATGCTGTTGTCATGCTATAGAATATTCTGGTTCTCAAATCTAAAAGTATGTCATTCCAAATGTCTTCAACTAAATGTTAGTGTAAAACATGCTGAAACCAATGAAAATACTTTCTAATTATCTGAGTTATAAACTAGGGTTCAAGAAGGAAGTGAAGGCAGTATTTGTTTGGCTGGTTTGGGTTTCTTCAACCTGTCGGCATTTATGCTCAGTTTTACAGAAGTTAAATCATACAGATAAAATAGCGATCAACTTAAAATACCAATAGCATAAGATAGTCACCTAGATATGATCCCAAAGCCGAAGTTGTCCTGAAACCTTACAGGAGAAGTAAACTCCACAAAAGTGCAGACAAACAGACATAAGGTGTGTGGTGGTAGTCAGTGTGTAGTTTTGTCTCACCTTTTTCTAGCCACTAGGGTAGAAAAACACTAGGCATTTTGTGTGAGGTAGTCATCTAGGCTCTTGCCGTAATCAGTGGAGAACATCAAAGGATCATGGAGAATATCTTGTGGTTGACTGGATCACACTTAGAGGTGTCCCTTTCTCTCTTAGCTCGGTTAGGGGAGACTGTATGCATTTTACATGGCTGCGGTTAGTGAAATTATATCCATCCAGGGTAAGCAGAAACCATCAGTCACTTAGAACTGATAGTAACTCAATTCTTGTTTATAAGATAAAGAGCAGACTCATGGCTGAAGTACTCTGGTGCTCTCAACTTTGTGCTACTGTTTTTCATTCTGGCATTTACCTTCCTTGTACCTCGGTTCCCCTTTGAAAGAAGGGCACAACTGTACTTTCCTAGTCCTGCTTGTCAGACAGTGTATCGCTTTAGGTTGTCCTTTACTTTTTTACTGTGTTTTGAAGTCTCTTGCAAGTTCTGCAACACAATTACTAAATGACAGTGTTCCCTATCAGATATGCTGGATTTAAGATATATCACCTTTCTCAGAAGTTATTAGTATTTCATCTAATCCTCCTTCCTTGTTGCTTCCAACCCAGAAATAGGCAGGACAGCAAACTAAATACCAAGTTGCTCACAGTGAATTATTCAGATAGTTGAATGTCCAGATCCACAATATAATAAGTTTTCAGTGCTGCCCTCATGAAAGGATTTCACAGTAGTCAGCATCAAATGAAGACAAATGAAGCACCTTTTTTTTTTTTTTTATTTAGTAGAAAAGACTGATGTATCGCTTTCACTAAGCAAGACAGAAGAGATGCAGCTTGTAGTAAAACTGGAACAAATTTTTCAATTTCATCAATTTCCTCCTTTTTCCACTCTATCCTTACTGCCATTCATATATCTATACCAGCATAAAGTAATTATAGTAGCACCCTTGAGACGTGTAGGCCATGCATTTCCTATGTAGTGGTGCCATGGCATATAGTAATTGAAGCTTTATCAAGATCTTGTCACATAAAATGGCTACTCAAAAAGAATATATTAGCCCAGGATTTGAAACCGATCAACAATTCACAGTGTTGCTGTTGTACAACACAGTTATTATGAGGAGAATGCTAATAAGAAATACTCCCATCTGGCAATATGTATCTTAACGTCATTAAACATTCAGTGAATGGAGCTTAGGCTTATGTCTGAAAATTAAACACTGATGCCTACAAAAATGTTACTTAGTGCAACTAATACTGGAGGATTTCTGTATTGGAACCTTAAATCTGTTCCAAATAAAAGTAGAGACAATAATAAGAATTTCAAGGATTAAAACTGTGGCATATTTCACATTTTAATTCTTGACATTCCTAATAAATTTCTTATATTAGCTTTGCTGATTAGTTCATATAGCATGAAGAATAAAAATTGCAGTTGGGACGAGAGAATGAATATTTTCTTACCAGCTTTCACTGATCATCCCTTCAGACTATAACACTGTATCTCTCAGTGTCTTCCAGCTACAAAACTTTAACCTGTATTGAAATACGCAGACTTGTTGGAAGCTCAGTAGCTTTCAAAAATCAAAGGTGGTGTTGTGAATGGTGCTCAAATTCATCTCTCTACCATTTTCCTTTGCTGTGGTTGGTTGCATGGGATGGATTTTTTCATCTATAAAAAAGTCAATGGAGAATTGGCTTTGAAGACTTGCTAGGAGCAGAAACTAAAGTATCTATGAAGATTTCAAATTATCTTTGTTGTGAATGCTGCCATTTACCTTTGTCACTCTTAAAGGTGTTTAGAGTTTACCACTATAAGCTATTTTTTATTCAAATATAATTTATCCTCTTTTATAGTGATCAGATGATATATAAAACTTTGATTTTTTTCACTAGAATTTAGTAGAAACAAGATATCTGAAAAACAACATGAATTTTAGTCATTACTCCTTAATAGTCATCTGGTGACGATCACATGAACACAAAATGTTAATTTTATCTAATTGTCATTAGTTTCTGTGGTTAACTACTGAACTCCTATTTCATATTTTCAAATATTGCTTCCCATATATCTACCTCCTGGAAGACTAAACAGAGTATATCTCTTAGTAGCATAAATCAGATTGCAAAAACTAAGTTCAGGTACTGCATGAATGTTTGAGCATCACGCTTATAAGAAAAAGACTGTCTTCAGGTTTATAGCAACTGTCAGTCATTTGCTGAATTCTTTTGAACTCTTACATGTTGAAGTCAGTTAAGCAGTATACACATTTTCCTTTTTCCCAATAAAGTACAAAGCATTGTCAGGAAAAAAGGGTTTTGAGGTCTCTTATTTGGTTTCTCCGTGCAATAATATTTGAAAACAAAGTGGATATTAACAGCTGGGCTTCCTGAGACAAAATAATTAGTTTAGATGCTCCTAATTTGTGATACAATAACACACCAATGGCAGAATCCCACAAACTCCTCATTATCTTCCTGTACAAGATCCCTGGTATGTTTCTATGCAGCACTTTTTAAAACTCATTGTCCCATTAACATGCAGCAGCCTACAGGTACTTGCAATCCAACATATATAGTCTACATTTCCAAACTGTCATCCCTGCATACATAGTTCCTGATGTGAGATTAGTAAGTTTTCTTAAGGATCTAGCTCCATATTACAGGAACTAGAAAAGATATTCTATATCTTCCCAGTGCTTTTTACTGTTTAAGTGGGTAGGAGGAGCATCTTCTGAATGAACTGCAAAGTACTGAACAAAGAGTACATTTTGATAATGTAAGAGCCTATGAAGGGTTTGAATGCTGCCAAGATGGTTCTCTTTCTCAGATAACTTTGCAGAAGTACAGAAGTAGTTTGGGGTTGACAGTCATTTTTTGGTATGAAAGACCAAAAAAATGGGATTTGAGGGATACTATTATTTGTTCAGTATACAATATATTTCATATTGTTAAGCTCCTATGCTACAATTTCCCTACTGTCATTAATTACTCAAATGAAATTGTGAAGATATTTTAAGTAGAAGCGCAATGAATTAAAAAGTATTTCCAAAATACTAGTGCTGTCTTAAAGACAGTTTAAATATTTTTCCTGATAGTTGATTTATCATTATGATTACAGTTTATGTCCTTGTTAACCTTTACAAGAAAGCTGAAATACCAGGTGACTGACAATACAATCAAATTAGCAATACCAAATGGAATTGTACCTGATTTTCAGAGAAGGTAACAGTGAATTCAATAGATTAGGTAGAACAACATTAGGTTTATGTGGATCCATTGTAATACATGCATAAGAATGTGAGTTATTTTGGCATTTTGAGATGGAAGTTGTGACCCTTTTTTGATGATACTCTAGAACCACCTACAGAAAATTGTTTTTTGTTTATACAGAGCAGCGTAACTCTGTTCCTGCTCTCACAGAGGGCATGTACTCTCCAGCAAGAGTCTGTAATTCGTATGATGACTTGATAAATACTACAACAGCTCCCAGATGGTCATAAAATGCAGCAGGGGTGAAATCCACCCAGAGCTCTCTGGCATATTTTTAAACTGTTTCCATGCCATCCTGAAACATTATATAAAATCTTCAGTAGTCCTGCCTGAATTTGCCATGTGAAATAATTTTTACTGCAGCAAAGAGATTTTCCATAAATGTTACAGATGTGTGTAGCAGCAAAATCCTAATACTAGTTTTCAAACTCTTAATTTATTTTTGCCTTCTGCTTTTTTTTTATCTTGCCCCTCCCCCATTTTTTCTTCATCTTTCTCACTTAACTCCCTCACAAAAAGGAATTCCAGTCTGCAGCACCTCTCCCTGAGGCTGGTGACTGAAAGTGTTTGAAATCCTTTGGTGGAACGCTTTCCTTATCCTTTGTCATACTGATGAGGACATTCAGAAGGTCATGAAATGGGCACTTTTGCTCCACTTCTGCAACACTGCATCTTCTCCTAAATACATTCCTGTATGTAGGTCAAAGGGGTTCACACAGGGCACCACATACCCTTATACCTACTGTGTTTTCCAAAATACCCTCTGCCAGATCCATCCTTGAATGGAAATAAAATCTTTACATTGTTCATTCAGTTAATGACCTACTTTCTTATAGGCATTTATTGTAATTCTTACAGGCACTTATAAGTCTTACGGTAGTTCATTCTGCCAAGGTTTTTTGAATAAACATGATGAAAAAAAGAGACATGACTATAATTATGTTGTTCTTACATATTTTAGAACACATCAGTATTACTCTATACCGAGCATTTGTATCCCTTTACCTTTCTCATTCCTCCTCAAATCCATTTCTTTTTCTGGAAACACTGAAACTTCTGAGATTAAAGGCAAACCAAACACTGGGGCTTAGATGAGAGAATGATATAGGCACTTTTATGATTTTATATATTAACTAGTCAATGTAAGCTCTAAACACATTAATAAACCCTCAGGTATCACATAAGCAATATATTTTTACAGTGACAAACCCATTCATTGTTCATTACAAATATTCTTTTACCTCAGCAACAAATTGGAGGAAAACTCATAAAACTGTCACAGTTTAATATACTTTGAGACTTAATAACCTTTAAGCCTTTTTTTTTATAAAGATTATTTTTTTACATAGAAGAATGAATCAGGGAAGTCTGAATAACTTATTACATATATAGTGGCATACACAAAATCAGCTGTACCAAAAATATCTTTTCCATTAAGGAGCAAACCAAAAGAAAGTTGCAAAATTAAGGGAGATTCATAGTAAAGAGAGTAATTTTGGATAACAAAACTAGAAATTCAGTTACCGAACTTAGTCATGTACAATACATGTTCATACTTTTATTTAGAAAACTCCTTAGTAAAATATTATGGTGTTTTTACTGACATTGAGAAGAAAATTTGGCACCAGTATTTTAGGTGTGTTGTTGTTGTTTTCAGACCATAATATTAGGTTGTAGCTACTTCTCAAATGGCTGTGACAGAGCAGCCTTACTGCTTTTCTTAGAAAATAAAGCCAGTGCTGGGCTTGCCAGTACAAGAGAGGCATGGACTTACTAGAGCAAGCCCAGTGAAGGACCACAGTTTCAGTGTCTGGAGCACCTAACATATGAGGAGAGGCTGACAGAACTGGGACTGCTCTGCCTGGAGAAGAGAAGGCTCAGGGGGGTTCATCCCTGTGCATAAATACCTGACTGAGGGATAAGGACAACAGAGGCAGGCTCTTCTCAGTGGTGGCCAGTGACAGCACAAAAGGCAATGGGCACAAACTGAAACACAGGAAATTTCACTTAAAAATAAGGAAAAAAATGCTTCACTACACAGGTGGTCTCACAGAGGTACAGGTTGCCCAGAGACGTTGTGGAGTCTCTGTCCTTGGAGATACTCAAAACCCAACCAGACACAGCCTTGAACAACCTGCTGTCATGGTCCCTACTCTGAGCAGAGGCTTGGACCAGGCAATCTCCAGAGGTTCCTCCCAGGCCTAGAGAGTCTGTGAACAAAACATAGCAAAATGAATAGATGAGGATAAGAAGCCTCAAGCCAAGAATCATGTCTTTTTTAAGGATTGCACTGTGCCTCATCCTTTTCATTTATTTAATGAGAGGCTGCTGAGGTCAGGTACAAGCAAATGCAAAAGGAGGTAGAAAAGCACGGGACTTCTGACTTTAGGTTATGTCTGAACTTTTTATGTTCCTTTTTTACTTAGTGAGTTCTTTACAGACATTAGGTAGCAAGGGCAAATAAGATGCAAATGTCATAACAAAAAAATAAACGCCTGACAGTTGCATTCAAAAAATATCAGGTTAAACTTGGTTGTCAATATAATAACTTCCAGAATGTAGGTGATACTAGTCAGAATAAGAGGAAGTTATGTCAGTGACAGCTTTTTGTAAGTTGAATGAAATTATCAAACAGCTGCAATGTCCATTAATTTAATTGTGACAGTTATTATTTAGTCAGCTGATACACAGAAAGGAAGTATGTGCCTGAAAAAATAAAGAGACAAGTTTTTAGCATCGCCTGATAGACGCTGATGGTGTGTTTTTGCTGCACCATTCTTGCGACAGGCTTCACTGGCCAGGTTTTATGGGGCCACCTCTATGCTCATGCGCAAGCAGCCACCCGTGTGAAAGCCAGTGTTCAGCGCAGTCACCCTGGGCACTTGCTCTTTGGAGACAGCTTTCAGTCTGACTGAGCTGCTGGGTTGGCCCCTTCATTCTGGACAGATTCCAGTAGGGGTAATTACAGTCTGCTGAATGTCATTATCCCCTGCACTTGTAATTTGCTGCAGTATTCACTTCCGGTCTTGTGTAGTTCTATGAACTGTTGTTAATTGCTTCATTTTATTCCAGAGAATGATGCATTTCAGTAGAAAATCAAATGATTCTTCCCTCCCTTCCTCCCTTTCCCCTCTCCTCGCTCTCTGGTTGTACATGTGTGCATATTTATTAACACAATTGGCTACTCATTACAAGCCGTTGCTAAATAAAAACTGTAATATAGCTTATTAGTTATTTATGATACATAGTTTAATCTTTTTCAGATTTGCTGCTTTCCCAAGTATTTCAAAAAGCATTAGAGAGTGACAGGCAGAATAGCTAATGTCTCAGCTCTCTAGAAGTGGAAACATGACACGTTTCAGTTACATTTAGTGATATGAGAGATATACCTTAGGTGTGTCACAGTTACAGCGGTTTTGTTGAAAAATGCAAATAATGTGTTGCATCATCTGTGTATCTCACTGGCCACTTCAAAGTCTTTTAAGTCTGTGCTGATGAAACTGATATTTAAAGGGCACAACCTTAGCTATACGGCAGAAATCTAGGATACCTGCGTACCTCTATAGAACACTTTCAGAAAAAGCAAATTTTTTATACAAGAGAAATTAAATCAAAATAGCAGGGAGGGCATACATATCAGCCACTGTTTTGCACAGTGAATCTAGGGGAGGTTGGTGGGGAAAAAGTAGTTTGTCTTTTTAAACAAGATCAAAGCTATATACTTCCAAAACAGATGAGTATAGAGAAAATTTATTATGTAGCTTGAGTCTGCAGGCCTGTTCTGAATTTTGCCTGTGTGCTTCCTCACAAAGATATAAATCACTCATGGAAACCACATGTTTTCACTTGAGCTTGTGCATAAGTGCTCACAATAGAATCCCTAAAATAAAAACACTGATTTTAGCAGAAAAAAATAACAGTATTTATCACAATGCACAGTGGTTTTCTTTTTTTTATTTTTTAAAATTCCTCTGAAATAGCTGTCTCTGACTGACATTGTGAACCTCATTTAGTTTGCTTTGTTATTGCTTACCATGACTCAGATCCCCAAAGATACTGAGATGCCTAACTTCCACTTCAGTCTATATTTACTGTGAGTCAGTTGCTTAAACTGAGTTTAATATTAGATGCCTATTGCATTTGAGGATCTGAGCATAAATGGTTATATAAGAAATAAAACTCATAAACTATTATTTTGTTTTAAAAGAAATGGCATATTTTTCAATAATTTTATATGCATTTAAGAATAACCAAAGGATATAAAAGTATACGAACAATTTACTTTCCTGCCCCTTGGTAACATAATCTCATTTATGATTTTGGTCATAGATATGTAGCTAAGGACATCAAGCCTCTTTAATGTTTCTTTGAACTCACCCAGACATTTGCAGATCCTCTGTATTTTGGAAACATCTTTAATCTGAGTGAAAATATAGAAATAGATGCATCGCTTTTCACTGTTCTTGAGGTTAAATTTAAACTTTTTAGCATTACTTTATTTCAGCAATAGTTATAAATGCTCCTCACTTTCTTATGCAGCATAAGTATGCAAGAGAGCCAAACACTATCTCATTTATCGTGCTAAAAAGAAAATGCCTGGAGCAGATTTTGCAATATCAACCGTGCTGAAGGGATTACTTGATTTGAAGAGAGATGCTAAAGTTTGTAATGTCCTAGTCATGTCAATGAGAAATAACTATTAGACCTGGACTTCAAATGTGATAAAAAATATATACATGCTGCCATGGAATATTAGGTATCACTAAATACTGTTCAATGACAATGAAGAAAATGCTAACAATTGTTTAACTTCAAGATGCAGGGGGTTTTAGTGTCAAAAATTGTGTCTTAAATTTTAATTTCTGAACATGAAGGACAAGTATTGTCATTGTCTATTCTACTATTAAACACTCACTTGCAGGTCTCCTCAAATGATATTTTATTGTTCTGTATCATTTCATACAAACATTTTTTTAAAAAAAAAAACCTTCTTGTGGCATGTAATGCAAGTAATATCATCCTATGTTGCACAAGTGCTGAGTATAACATTAACAAGCTAATGACCTTTACGCATGTTGCTGATGACATTTGGTGTCAGATTGTTTCCACTTACTTTGGTTAATGGGTAATTCCAATACATCATGGAGGAAAATGTCATGCTTTGAATATAATTTGAAGGTTCACTGTCTGAATGGGTCTATTCCTCACTGTCACTGGGATTTATCAAATTTCTGAGTACATGACTTCTCATGACAAGTATTCAGAAGGCTCATTAACACTCAAATACAGTTGATACATATTTTAGAAACTCCTCATTCTACAGTCAGCATCTGTATATGAATTAGCATATGGAGATGTGAGTAATTGTTTTAATGAAAATTTCACCTCTGAACCACTTCTTCTGAGTTCATTGTGAATGTAATTAGGTCTGCCATAGTCCTCTCCCTGTGAGACTGCAGATAAGGCACAGAAAAAATATTTCTTTGCTATAATCCTTCTGCTTAAAGATGATAGGGATACATTGATGAATTTGGTACCATTCATGTTCTCTGAACTAGAACCCTTTAAATAATAAAATACCATATAATGTCTTTTTTAAGAAACACTTGTTTTTTAAACAAAGAAGTAATAAGTCTTTTAAACAAATACACTATAAGCCACACGCTATAATAAATGGAGATACATATCCCATATTCTTCAGTCCCACACAAACAAGAACTTGGACATGCTCTTCATTTGACCTTTAATTAGTAATAACTCAAGGAACATGTTTTCTCTCTCTGTATGACAGTGTGTCCCCGTTGGTGGTGGTTTGTAAAACGCATTAATGTGACAGTAAACATTAAGTAAATCTTTGTCTTCATGTGAGCAGTTGCTGAAAGATTTTAACTTTGGAATTAATTCAGGGATATATACCATATATATATATATACATATATATATATATATATATATATATGAGATGTTGCTTTATGAAAAATCTCCCAAGACTTGGGAAGGTGAAGCAGTTACTAATTTTTAGCACAGCTTAATTAATGGATGTTAAAACTCTTGAGCTTTGGCTGAACTCTGTAAACGTTCATCAATTTCTCATGTAAAGATAGTTTATTTGAGAAGGAGATTTTCTCAGTACTTGTGTATCTATTTCTATATCCTCACTGACTTAAATGGAAATGAAATATTAAGAATATTGGAGACACCTTGCAAGCTGCAAGAAATTCTGGAAGAAAAATGTCATGCTACCATAGAAGGCCTGTTTTAATGCAGTGATTATTAAACTTTTGTGAAAGTTTCCTAATCCTGAAGGGACTGATGAAATGTAGACTAGAAAAACAAGTGCCAACTGTGTGGAGAGTTTTTAACTTTTTCTTTTACAATTGTTTGCTGTGCACTAAAAGAGTGCTTGGTTCTTGTAAAGCACAGGCAGAGCAGAAGATACCTAGAGGTACCTTGTGTGACTTTCTGAGCTTTGGTAAAGCCAGAGGACTTTCTGGGTAAAAATGTGCTTTGAAAGCTGGCTGAAAAGCCGACTGGGTTTTATTTGGGGAGTTTACAGGGAATGATGATTTCATGGGAGACAGTTTACTGGTTTGTCAAATGAAATGCTTGCTGAAAGCAAAGGCCTACCCAAAATCTGTTTCTCACTGAAGATCTATCAGAAGCTTTCAGTGAAGTGTTTGGATCATCCTAGGGTGGCATTTCACATGTAGTCACCAACAGAAAGGACACTTGCTATTTTACTGTTTTGTAAATTGAAAGAGTGACAATTCATTACCAAGACAATTTATGAGAGCTAATTAAAAGGATGAGTTACAGGAAAATGCTGGAAGGCATCAAGTTTTGTGTTATTATGCATATGTTTGCACCACAGGAAGGGGTCCGGCCATCTTGGATCAGGTTTGATCAGGGTTTTTAGCAGCAACAAAGTCAGTCGTTGTCTGTCAAATTAGAAATGAAATTAGATGAAAATAAACACCTGAAGTTTTTCAGCTGAAGTTTCTTTTAAAAATTGAATAGGAAAACCGGCATTTTTGAAGGGTAGACGAAAACTATTTGGTATCCATGATTTACATGCTGCTTGTGATCTTGAAATGCGACCTTGAAAAGGATGTTCTATTTCCTTATCAATGAAAACCAGCAATATAGATAGAAATACATAAACAAGAACAAGCAGAGTATCTGAGACAATCTGGAGAGGCTAAGTGGTCATTTTCAAACGCATGTGAAGTAATTAGTAAATATTTTCTAAAGACAAATTAATAGTTACACTGTATTATGCCCTACATATTTACTATATGTATGCTTCCATTTCAGGTTTATCTGGTATTCTTATTTGTTGTAAATGCAAATCTTCCTGAAGAGAACTTTGTTTGTTTGTTTGTTTAAATATGAGCTACCTGATCACAGATGACTGGTCAGCTGGTACCATCAATTTTTCTGTAAGAAAGAAGACTAAGTCATTTGGAGTGCTAAATATTCTCTGGAGGCTGAAAAGGTCACTTTCTGTCCGTTTTAGCCGATTAAAGAAATTGGATGTAGGAGTATAATAACTGGCATTGCAGAAAAGTTCTTCATGCTGAAGTAGACTAATTCAATATAATCAGACCAAAATAATGATCACCTCAGCTAACCCTTCAATAAAACACATTGAAAAAATTCTGGCAAGCCTGTCACCCATGACATGAGAGGTCAAGCACTGAAATTTGGTAAAAAATGAGGATTCCACAAGATGAGAAAATGATCAGCTTTAATCTTGGAAGGAAGGTAGCAGCATGACTTTCTGAAATGCTTGTTTGCACTGGTGGAACTTTCCGTACTATACAACAACCAAGGAGTCTGGAATATAGAGTTAGTTACTTCTGTAAAACTGCTCCTGTAAAGCTCATCTGGATGTGTAGCATAGTGAAGCATTGGAGGTATAGTTATAAGAAGAGGCCTGGTAAGTCAAAATAGGTGATGAGAAAGATGAGGGGAGGCCTAGATTTTTGTATATATATACAAACTGATTAGTTATATTTTAGGGGTTATTTTTGACACACATCTACAGAACATTCAATAGGAAAAATTATATAAAATTACTTACATTGTTTTTCTTTACTCACTAAAACTGTAGAGGACCCAAAATTATTTTGTAATGCATCGATCTTGTTTGTGCTTTCAAGTTGGACAAGTTACCTAATGCCATTATGGAGCTATACTTTAAATGAGCCTTGGTTTTGAAAGCTGCTTTGTAAGAGGGATATTAGACTGTCATGACCTGCATTGACTGTGATCACCATGGCAATGGCTTGGCCTTGCAAGGCCCATCAGAGTGTTTCATCATGTTGGCAGTGCCTACCTGGCCACCTGCCCTCCCAACGGCCCCTTGGATGTGAATCCTGGTAACCAACCACCCTCTAACTCTCTCTCACATCCCATTAGTGATGTGGCAGACCAGTCCCACAGAAGTCATTCTCATAACTACATGTAAACAGAGGATTTGTAATGAAGATGGTCAGTGGGCTGGAACACCTCTCCTATGAGGACAGGGCAAAAGAGTTGGGGTTGTTTCTCCAGGGAGACCTTATAGCAGCCTTCCAGTACTTAAACGAGGCTTATAAGAAAGATGGTGAGGGACTATTTACCAGGGAGTGTGGGGATAGGACAAGGGGTAAAGGTTTTAAACTGAAAGAGGGTAGATTAAGATTGGATATTAGGAAGAAATTATTTACTGTGAGGGTGGTGAGACACCTGAACATGTTGCCCAGAGAAGCTGTGGATACCTCCTCCCTGGAAGCATTCAAGGCCAGACTGGCTGGAGCTTTGAGCAACATGGTCTAGTGGAAGGTATCTCTGCCCATGACAGGGGAGTCGGAACTAGATGGTCTTTAAGGTCCCTTCCAATCAAAATCATTCTATGATCTATGATTTTGGCAACACTGGTTGAGGTACTGCTATACCTTGTAAGGGAGCAGACCTTGTCTGCCTCTGTGAGACACTGTCTAAGCTTTCCCAGTAGAAGACTGGGTATTGCCAGATCAAAATACAGGGTTAACCCATGAGTTTGAGAAAGTCCTGAACCCTGATGCCTGCCCACCTCCAAAAAATTTCATTACCCTCTTTAAGGTCCTACAAGTAATTATGCTGGAAGTGCCTTTATGTTAAAAGAAAAACAGAGCCAAAAAATCTTATGCTTTTAATGATTCTTAAGTTTGAAGATTTTTCTGCAATCACCCTATAAATATAATTACTTTTACTTATTAAAATAGATATATAACATAATCATAAGTATTTCTACATAGACATTTAGAAAAGTAGACAGAAATGAATGGGTCATAACTGGAAGTTTTGTCGTTTGGAGTATTTTTTTGCATTACACTTTTTCTACATCATATTAAAGACGCTTGGGAGAGACATCTTTATTTGTCTAATAAGGTTAGAAATGCTACTCCTATAATTCAGTTCAAACAGGAATCCCAGTTTGTTTCTTTTCTTATAATCTCTACAATTATTTTGAGTAGAATTAGTACTAAAATGATGTAGCTGTAATCTGGGTGAAGCAGGGATCTGCATAGACTTGCAGACAGGGAAATACAGGAGATAATGGCAACAAAAAGGTAAAAAAAGAGGTAACAAGGAAAAAAATAGAAGAAAGGGAAGCTAGCCTTCTTCCATGAATCTTTTTTAGGGCTTACAGAAGTATAAAATATAGGAAGTCTGAAATGATGGTTTATCAAAATGCCTCTCATTCAGACTGTTTGCACTGTATTTTTAAAAAAATATTTTTCATTGACTTTTTAAAGTATTTCTGAGTAGCTGTATAATAGAAATAATTGGAATTTAGCTGGTGGCCTTATGAATGCATCTCAACTTCTGTCCTCCCCAAAAACTACATGACCAGATATCTAATACTTCTGTGATATGATTGCCATCTACCAATTTGTTAATATTTTCTCTTTGTCAGAAAAAGTTGCTGAAAATCAACATTATTTTACAAAGCTTTTAACATTTATTGTGTGATCCCTGTTTATGCCATGCAAAGATTATTATGCATTTACCTATTTCAAAAAAGTAATTCCCAAAGTCTTTGAGAACTCATAGTGGGATACAGTCTGTCACCTTCAGGTCATGAGTTTAAATTCACCTAGGTCAATTGCATCTGAAGATCATTATTGTCTGATTGCTCACTAAGATATGAAGCTTGTACTACAGTGGTTTTGGTCAATAAATAAATTTTCCATTACTGTTATTCCACACTTTTCATCTTCTCTGAAGTTATTGCATCCATGTCAGAACCTAAGACTCCATTAATTTTGCACTTCTTCATGCAATTTGTCTTTCTGACCCTTGAGTTCCAGACATTTCTGAATAATGTATGGTTTTCCTTTCTAGACCTCAAACTGAGTTAAATTCCCCTACAGTGTTTTTGGTCAGTTAGGGGCTAGCATGTCCAATGTCACGATGTAAAGCACAGCCCCTTCATGATTAATAAATTTCAGCTTCCTTTGGAGGAGCAAAGCATGAAATGCTGTAGGCATTATGCTTATTCAATAGCTACACTTAAAAAACCCAATCAACCAATCAACCAAGCAAATAAACAAAAATAAAAAAGCCAACTAAACAGGACAACTGGAAAATAATGATGAAAGAACATATAGTTAAAATCCAAATAATTTTGGATAAGTCTGTGAATCAAATAATATCACATACATTGTTCTTATTTTATTTCTTGTGAGTCTCTCTTTTTCACTAAGGAAGAATGTTTATAATTAGAGCCTATTTTTTATTTTGAAATCTGAAATTTTAAAGTCCTTTCCCTGCAATACCACAACAGGATTTTACAGAATGGATATTATTAGAGTTTAATTGTTTATAAATATTGATAACTGAGCTGTGATAAAAAGAAAATAGTGAAAATTTCTTGCAAATCTCTCTTTGTTTTATGAACTTTGCATATAAATATTGTTGAGCATTTTATCGTCTCTTACTTGTCTACCCACATTAATACATCTTGAGAGAGAAAGATGCAGCTTATATAAATGAAGTACTTATGAAGAAAACCTTTTCATTTATATGTTGTCTTTAGTGTAGACTATTACAGTTGGCAATTGTTTCTGAAAACTGAAATAGGAAAGATTGCAAAGTTACTTTTGTGTGATAATCCACAAATTCATGGAAAAGAATATGGATGTCCGGGTTTTTCTTGCTGGTCTCCTAGTACTCAAAAAATTGCTCAGAAGGCTTTTAATGAACAATTAAAATACTCTTTTATATACTTCCTAATCCTAGTTTTCAAAAGTTGGTTTCTTATAGGGGTTAGGGAAGGGGATTGAATATTAAATAAAAAACCTGAAGTGCATATTCTGTTCAGGAGCCAAACTGAGGATTAGGAGTCAGAAGACCAGCTGTGAAAAGAAATTGTTATGGGGATAAAAGTTAATTTGTATGTATAGTGAAAAACATTCTGAAGAAACTAATAATTTTCTTAATTTCAACCTTAGGTTGATAACAGGCAAAAGTTTTAAGGAATGTCCTCATAGTTTTAATATACTAAGATGTTTTGAACTGCAAGCCACAATGAAACATCTGTCGTCAACCATCAGTTTTATTTTTCAGTTTTTCTGAAAGCTCAGAGGCTTGTATGTTAAAATTGGTATACCTCCTGCCACCCTCTATCCACAGAGCCAGCTTTTGTACATTATACAAATTACTCAGGAAATTGGGGGGGCGGGGGTGGGGGGAAATCAGTTGATTCATTAATGATATCTCCCACAGAACGTAAGTATAGAGATTGATTCGATTTCCATACGTGCCCTCTTCCTCAGCTCTTAGCAGATAATTTTTCTAACCAGGATTCAGAAAATAAAAACTTCCATCAAGACCTGAGGTCTCAGTTAAAATTTCTTATCCCGCTGTGTTGCCGTGAAAGATGTCTGTGCTTCATGTATGGGTGCCTCATGCAGCTATTTGACACTACCCATATATGAATGGCGTCTCCCTCATACTGACGGCCAGACTAGCAATCTTGTGGGTGTTTTCTCATAGGCTGTATTAAGCACCTTGACACTCCGTCCAGTTGTGAATTTAACGCTAGTTACCAGAAATAAAGTTCCTCTCAGAACACCAATAATTGACCTGTGTATGACAGCTTTTTGATGTCAACCCTCAAGGAGGTCAATTTGGTGAGAAGGGGGATCTAAATGTTCAGTGACTTACCCTTTCTGTGTTTTTGCATGCAAACCCCATGAATTGCACCATACCATGGTAGAGTTATTCCTTGTACAAATGTTTCAGATAATGGCTTGTGCAATGGTTTTGTACCTTCCCATGATTTCAGCCTATTGGTATCACAGTCCTTACCGTACTCTTCCAATGATAGGAAAGAAACAGATTATAAAGTTTCTTCACTCTGAGGTAGTGTTTTGTGACTTCTGGATTGTTCCTCTGGTTTTATTAAATGGATCCTATAATTAAGTGTTTTCCACCTAGTTTACCCTTTGCTTTAGAATTCAAAATTACATCACAATTATTGGGAAAACCCCCCCAAAGAACTTCTATTTCATTTTACCATCAGAACACTGGAATTACATAATTTCCTGCAAAGAAGAAGAACACTAGAAAGTAAAAATGCTGCATTAGTGTTAGAAAATAATTAAGTCCTTTTCACGACATTTAAACTGAAGTAATTGCCATAATATGATAGTACAACTCACAGAATACCTATGGACTGTATTTTGGAAGTATTACTACAACTAAAGTAATTTTTAGATAGCAGTTGAGAATTTAATATATAGGACTGGGCAATATGAATTTAGTGAAGCTAATCCACTTAACAATGGGCCACAGAACATGCAATGAGGAAGAGAGCTAATGGCTTCCCTTGTTTTGTAATGACCTTTTGGTATGAATCTTTCCTGTTGTACAAAGTATGCCCCCAAAAATGATGCATCAAACCAAAAAATATTTTGTTATAATTACATAATTTTACATTTCTATTCTCACAGTAGAAGGAGGGGTTTGTATAATGAAGAAAAGCTCTTCTTTCCCAAAACAGCTTGCTATGTAAGGGAGAAAAAGAATCCATAATAGCATTATGATTAATAAGGAATAGATCAGAAGGATACAATAAGACATGGTTAACTATAAATAGTTAATTTCCCTTGGGGACACGGAGAGGGAAGTGCAAGGTGAATCCTTGATACTGAAGGAGAAATGATAAGACTGTTGATATAATGTGAAGCCTTTTGTCTCCACTTTCATTTATTATATGATAGAGAGGGGAATTCAGTAAAGAAATAAAAAGAGGGAAATCATATCATCGAAGTTGTAAAAGCAAATTATAAGTTTGTCACAAGCATTTTGAATATCTGCATTTGAGATGGAAAAACAGGTTTATGCTAAGAAAGACTAAAATCATAAAAATTCAAAATTGTCTTAGTTGTAAAAATAAAACTTGTTAAGACATAGATAGCCTAGATGTGATGACTCAAGTAAGGAATATGGTTTGAAGGTGATATCCAAGTTATAAGCCTGGACTGATGGAGATGGAGAGAGATTTCTGATGACAAGAACAAGTTAGCAAGGAGCAAGAGTGGTTTGGGCATCTGAACCTAAGCTTACAGCTGGGCATCCAGTAAAACACGCATCAAAAAGTCAGCATAAGATCTTAGCTTTGACAGTCTGAGTGGGACTATCTGACATTAACATCTGAGCTAATCACAGAAACCTTTTTAGCTGAGAGAAGTAGGACACAACTAGGAAACCATTTTTTCTAAAATAGTAATCAGAAACAGATCAGTGCCTAAAAACATTGTAGTTTTTTTTGTTTTGTTTTGTTTTGGTTTTGTTTTTTTTCTCCCCAGAAATGACTGTAAGCAGAGATGTGGTTTACCAGTACAAGATATGTAAACAACAAATGCCTGAATTTACATGTGGCAAATTTTTGGCATGAATACAGTGCTGGGATATGTTGCCATGTAACAATAGAATGTAAATTTGTTTTCTATGGAGAGGTTTAATGAAAGAAATAATTTAAACAGAAAATATACAAGGCCAAAAGGACTCTGGTAACCATGGAGAAAATTGCCACAGGATTTGAGACAATATTTTTATGTTTTGGATAGACTGAAATAGTGATTCAGGTGTGGTAAAAAGAAAGTTAAAAAAGGATGGAATAGCAAAAATAAAAAGCACAGCAGAATAAAGCTGGCTTCAGGAAGTTAGTAAATGAAAAAAAAAAAAGGAAAATGGGTTACTTGTCTTAATATTAGAATATACAGAAGATACTGAGGACTTTTTTAAATAGTTTCTGAAAAATATATGGAAACCCAGTTAAGGGTAGTCATTGTAATATTTTGTGCCCATAGAAATAGAAGAGAAAGGACAAAATAGAGTTGCTGGAGAGGAAAGTTGAATGCCCTTTTCTTTAGAAAATGGAGGGGAGTTGAGCATGTTTGTGTCGTGATGTGAAAGGAGACAAAGGGCGATAAACTCTGTGGGAGAATGGTTTACAGAAAGTGGCAAGGCTCTGAAAAATGTCTCCTGTTGCTGCTGCTGAGCTAGATGCAACTTTGTTCTGGTGCAGTTGGACATTTCTTATGCTCTTAGAGTAAGATGCAATTGAGGAGAGTGAAAATTAAAGGAGAAATGTAGGGAGGGATTCAGATTTGGCATGATAACCTGCAATAGGAAATTTAAATCTACTTTGATGTCAGGAAAGGCCTCTGACCCACAGTTAGGGGGAATGGTAGCCACTGACATGCAGAGGGTCTGCAAAAAAATTGTCAACCCAGCACAAACTTGGGATTGATCTTGCCAAGACAAAAGCTGACCATTCATTGCTGAATTACTGCATGAACACAGCTACCAATTTATTGGGCCAATAACGTGACACCATCATGGCTAAGACAACTGCAGAACTAAATACCTATGGGTCACTCTTGGAGCTGCAATGCCAGGATGGAGAGCTGCAACCAAGGACTGAGTGATCAATTTGCTTTGGATCAGATTCAGAGCTAGCTCCATGGGGATGGTGAAAGGTTTGTCAGGAGAAACTGGGGAAGGACAAAAAAATGTAGGTCCCAGAAGGGGGACAAGCTAGACAGGCAGCGCAAAGACTGAAGTAGAGTGGGGAAGAGCAGGGGAGAGGGAGTCTTGGAGACCTCAGGCTCTGAGCATCCACTAACACAGGGGTGGGTGATCACCTTCTCCTGGCAGCCTTTGTACACCAGCAGGACGCCCTGATGCCCTGTGCCTGAATGTGGGCTTGAGGGCCAACTGAGAGATCCTGCAGACCTTTGCAGGGTGCGGCAAACTCAGGAAACTAAGAACGCTCATCAAAAGGGATCTGGGAGTGCTTGCAGTAACCACAACACTATGTTGTTAATACTTACCATGACTGTATGCCACTGAGTTTATTAGAGTTATCCACTGCCAATTGTGATATCATAGTCATACCACAGGCACAGATTGTGAAATTTAAAGAAAAAGTTGATATATCTGCTATTGCCATGCTTGTGTGTTGCACTCTACTATGCATGTGCTTCATCTGTGCAGACTTTTTGTTCCTTAAACAGCTGTAAACTTTACTTCCTCACTATCAACATTAAGAGATGATAGAGTAAAAATTGAGTGATTGAGACAAGCATGATATGAAGGGAGAACATTCTGTGTCTCTGGATGGGAAATAGATGGGAAGAAAGCAAACTAAGAGGAATTATAATGTCAAACAACCTTTTTTTTTTTTTTAAACACACGCACACACAAAAAATAGGGTGAACCTGTCTGTAGAAAAACTTTAAGGAAATACTAAAACAAAAGCAGCTTATGAACAAAACTGGATGTTACAGGTGTTAAGGGGTATAACAGAAGGGACTTAAACTTGAAAAACTAAAATGCTTTGTTAGGAATAAACCATATGTGAATGGAGTATAAAGGAGTCATGCTCTTTAAAGAGAATATGATGTGAGAATGGGAGAAAGGAGAGACAAAGCTGGCAGTTGGGTCAGTATATGTTGCCATGGAACACTTGTGACAGCAAAGAAGATTTTTTTCAAGACTGAGGTTTTAGAAGCTATGTAAAGATTAGTGGTAAGATCAAGTTTCATTAAGGTTCTTGTGGCAGGTAGGATAACTGAAACACATTCTGAGGACAAAGAAACATGCAGTAAACGTGAGTCAGAGGTTATAATGAAAAGTGGGAAACAGAAGAAACAGGTTTGGTGGATGAAACTGGCAGAAAGATAGGAAAGAGATAGGAAAGGAGACATTCTGATTGACATGAGTGGCAATCATAATGACAGTTGGAGTAAACATATGTGCAGTACATAGCAGTATGCACACAGTTGTATTGCAATAGTTTAACTGCTCCTTGAGCTGGGTACAATCCCTTGGTCTCACAGAAATTACCTAAGAAATTTCCTTATCTAATGTATCATCAAAATTGGAAGGATGAGAATTCATAGCTTACTGGTGACCATCATCTTTCTGAAATGCAATTTGATACAGTTGATGGGCCCAGAAATTCTGGCTAACTTGGTCTAGCTATAGTGCAATCTAGTCTATAAAACTGAGTTTCTATATAGACAAATTTTTCAAAAGTTCAAGTGGAAAGAATATATTTGAATAACTTGTAAGAGGCACATTTACATGTACAAAATATGTAAATATCTTCATATTACAGCTATGTTGAGATTACAGTGTGCACTTACCTTATTTTCCAGTGAGCTTTCTAGAAAAGAGACAAGATTCTGACTAAGCAAATGTATTTAGTCAAGTATGCTTTATTTCCTTTTCCTCCGCTGTTGTTCACTGATCTTGTAGCAGATTCTTTATTCAGCAGGGTGCATTTATTCTGGAAAGCACCTGAGAAAACATACCATTACTGAAATGTTTTTTTTTTCCTGATATAAAGGTTAGACAAAAAGACCAATGAATCAGCATGGTGGCTGTTTACAAGGGGTGATGGCAAAATGCATTTTGTATAACAAGTTATCATCATAAACAGTTTGTAATCTCAGCATTTTACCAACCCTGCAGTTATGTTTTATTATAGGCTTTACACCTCCAAAAGATAAAGATGATATGTACAAATTTGTTTAAACCCAGATATTTTAGAACCTTTTCCATGTCCCTTTTTTTATTGATTTTGCTGTTAGCAAATGTTAAAAAAAAAAATATAATAATAAGGTTGAAACATTTTTCTTTGTAAAAGCAGAAGCAATATGTATTGCAGTGAAAGGGATTGAGTACTTAATCCCCACACTGGGAGAAGAAAGGTTAATGGGAGCCAAAAAAGCTTTCTCAGGATCACAAGATATGGACAGGTAATGAAAGTATTACTGTCTGCTGCCTTTGTATTCTTTTAAAAGTAGACAGGGAAGAAAAAATAACAGACAAAGTCCAGGAGTGGGTTTATGCTTCAAGATAGATTGAAAACTTAGAAAAGTATCAGGGAAAGGATTAGAAAATTAAACCTGGGGAAGGCTGAAAATGTTTAATTTCTGTTTAGTACTCCCTGGAAAGTAACCATGCTGGGGAAGCCCAGGGTCAGGAAAAGTTTCCTACAGTAAACACAAAGGATTTGCGGTTCTGGAATGGGTGTGTCTCATTCCTTCTTCAATGGTTATATATGTATGTGTGTATATATATAGGGTATTTACCTGATATTGTACCTTCTTTAGTGAGACATCTTAACCAGCAAATTATAGGTCTCTCCTTTTCTTGCACAGCAAACTTACTAATACAATCAATTCTTAAAAACTTTGACCAAAAAAACACCCCCAAAAACCTCTCATTAAAAAAAAATCCCTCAAAATTCATCAATGAACTGTGTGGGCAACAGCATGAACCTGTGCTCTCGCAGACCCAAGCTGAGTAATGTAAAGTGTGCCAGGCAGAGTATGATTTAATGTCTTCCACGTTTTATTTGTGGTTCTTGGAGGTTTTTCACCCCCAAGAAACCCAAACCCACTTGTTTTGTTTTCTGAAATTGTTTTAAATTCTCTCCTGGTTTTGACCAGAAATACTAAAATGGAAAGATGAATTTTTCCTGCAATGTCTACTAGAATTTGTCACACTATGGCACAGGGTTTCAGCATGACCCTTTGCTGGGATGTCCCCACTTCCTTCATGCACACGCACCCGCACCCACACCCACACCCACACAGCGCAGCACCAAAACGCCCTGCCAGCTCAAGCTTCATCTAGGCTATATAACTTGCAGTCTTTTAGAGTATCAGGTTATCAAAAAATTCATTATTCAGTGGTGGCATACAGTTTGTTGTCTTTCAAGATCCTATTAGTTATTTCCAAGTCCCCTTTAAAAATACTTCTCCTAATCAGGGCATGAGCCCATATGAATTTCATTTGGCTTCCAGTCTTCAGATGCACTAAAGCATTGTGTATTCTCTCATTTTCTCTAGCAGTTGTATTTGGAGTATAAGCATCCTGTCAAACAGATAACACCTGCTGGTGGATGAACTACTGTAACCCTGAATGGAGGCTCTGTTACCTTTAAAGTTAAATTTTAAAATGTTCATACTTAAGGCAAGGATGCTATTTTTTTTCCCTAGAACAATTTCTGTATGCTTCGGTAAACTACTGTCTCAGGAATAAAATTTGCAATATATGCAGATTTTTTGTGGGTTTTTTAATGAGGGCTGTTGTACTTCTCTGGATATGGATTCCTAAATGTACACATAAAAAACACATTTTCATGGAATCACATTGAAACTGTGATGCTGTTAGTGATAACTTTTTCTATCTTATAGAATATTTAGTTTCTTCCATGTCTGAATTCTGGTTTTGAATGTATTTTTCAGCCTAATGTCTGAATAACTTATTAAAACATTTGTGAAATAATTAGCCTTGGAAATTCCGAAGGAGTCATGAGTACTGCAGTCAATGAAAGACTTTATTCTTTAGACTATGAACAAGAAAACCAACTAAATAATGCTACTTCTCAGCTCCCCTGCCCCCACTGCCATTGCAGCACTACACATCTGCTCTTGGCTAAGTGCTTTATTTAATTCAGTCAGGAAACTGCAAAAAAGCTTATCCAGGTTCATAAAGTTTGAAGGGTAGTTTCTACTGTACTTGAAGTCTTAAAATGTACACCTGAATTTTAATTTCATTTTTGGAAAACTAATTACATAGTTTTTCATAACTTATGAGAAGCACATTTATAGTTAAATTGTTGAAATTAAAATTAAGTATAAACATTTAATAATTTTCAAAAATACTTTTTGTTTGTAAAATACGGTTATCATTGCTTTTGTGATTTTCTTAGGTGCTGATGTGCAGTGCTTGTCAAGCAATTCAGCCTAAAAGTTGTAGCTGGCTGCAATAACTTTTAGAAATTGCAGCAAGAATGATTTTGGAGTATGCTGCTAACATTTTGTGATTCCTGAGATGTCAGAATTGATCACTTGACGAATGGATCCAATTTGGAACAAATTATAAGCAGTCACTTCTGTGACAATACAGCTTGTAATGAGATAAGATCAAGTCACATTTGCATTTTGACATAAAATATTTATTATATGTTGTCAGGATTTTAAAAAAATCCATTCCCCACTACTCTCCACATGAAGAAATAATATGATTTAATTAAATTAAGCTATCTGAAATAATGATATTTTAGTGATATTTGGTAATAATAATGGTCACAGCTAGTGACAACAGGGTTATTGAGTGATCAAGCCAAGGCAAATAATTAAACTTTAAAACTTGAAGTTTAAAAACACATTGTAAGAGGGAACTGTGTCTCAAATACATCTTTTCAGTAGCTTTTGGAGAAGTTTCACTGTTTTGAAATACTGCTTTTAAATATATTTTTCCTATTTAGTATGATCATTTCTGTTAACATTTTTAATTGAGTGCCATAGTGCATGGACCTTGTCCATTCATTGTGCAGCACAAGCATTACAATGAATTTAAAGCAAAATAATTTAAAATGCTAAAATCATTGAGCAGTCTTTTCTTCTGGTGGTGCAATACAGGTCTCACAACAGCTGTGGGCAGTCAGTGCCACTATGAGTAGAAACTTGATGAAAGCCAGAGATGTGGCTGCTGGGGAAGTGGGTTGGAGGGAAGGGGGCAAATTTTTTTTGTCGAGTACTGTATACTGCAATCTTTCAGATGTTTTCCTTTATAAGTCAGAGTTTTTGCCCTTTTTTTCTCATATGTGGCTTGTCTTAAACTTGTCTGCATCTGTCCAGTAGTTTTATTTATGTATTCAGAAAACTATTTGGTTTTGGGGTAATTATGTTATATATGAGTTATAACATTCATGCCTCTAGTGCAGCGCTCACTGGGTAAGCAATCAGTGCCATTTCAAAATATGACATTTGCTAAAGCTCTCTTTTTCTTCCTTTTCAACAAAATGGACTATTAGGGACCTGTAAACCCAGGGTAGAGTATACTATCAGCTTCAACATCACTGTCTGCTGGATTATCCTAGAGGGTTTTAGATGAGATGGAGGGAAGATTTAGATACTACATTAAAACCGTCTCTTAGGAAAGAAAGGAGAGAAAGTAATTTAAAGTATTAGGTGCTGGCTTTTAGATTGGTATTACTTAGTATTTTGTTGCGTGCCTATACAACCCAGTAAGAACAAAAAAGCTATAATGAATATAGATATAGTGCAAAATATTCAAAAGAGTATTAAAGCTCTTTCCATCTATTTTTTTTTTATTATTTTTAAAAACTTTACAATTTATTTTTTTTAAAACATTTTACAATGTTAGCTTTACAATATACTGTGGAAACTAGCTAATATGCATGACAGTTCAAATATATTACAATTAAAAGAGCAGGTTTAGGGGTAATTTTCTCCATAAGTATCTTTCACATGTTGTAGAGTGGTATTTGTTATACGTTTTTTAGCTACCACCTGCAGCTCATATTTAAATAGCTCTTGGCTCTTTATAAACAATTGATGTTGTTTCTATTTATTCCAGGTTTTTTGTTCTGTAATAATTTGTTTATATTATCCATCTTTTTTTTTTTCTTTTTTTTTTTTTTTAATTAACTCCTAAGTCTGGTAATGTATTTGGGAATAAACCTATACCACTGCAATATTATTACACAATAAACATAGTAAACAAATTATTTAATTTATTCTGGTGAAATATAAAGCTGGCCGAAAGTATATCATACTAAAGTTGTTTGCTAGTTTTCCAAACTGAAAGTAGAACTTCACACATTGATAATTCACGAAGTATGCACTGAACTAAAAGTGTCATGCAAATACAAATGCCATAAAGGATTTCCATATTTAAACTACAGCACCCTAAAAGTTTTCATAACTCTTTATGGTCTGTGTGAGTCTGAAGAAGCAGAGACGGTGTGAGCAGCCCCTTTTCACAACGTGTTGCCATTACTGTCTTTACGCTGGGGTTGTTAAACAGTGACTGATCAAGCAGTAACCTTGAAGTCTGGGACATCACACAGAATTATGGCGAAAGTGTCTGAAACATCTTAGTCTAAGTAAGCCAAAAAAGAATCCTGCTGTTTTCTACCAAGTTTAATTGCTACACTGATGAGAGAAAGATTACAAAAAATACCTGTGGAGCTTTGAGTTTAAGTAGTCTTTCAACCAATAAACATCAATTCTCACATTACATTGCACATGTTAATGCATTGCAGTTGTAAAAGCTTAAATGGTCGTTCAATCTATGGGATCAGAATTGGACTAATCTGAAGGGGTCTTGTTTGTTTTTTGAAAAAGGCAGTCATCCCTGGGTACTAAACCAAACCCTGAAATATTTGTGTGTGTGTGTTTGTACGTCAGGTCTTCAGCACCAACTGCTTTATTTAACAGCTCGTCTCCTATCTCTCTGTACTACTTTACTGTAGTACAGATGTAATGACTGCCTCTTTATTTTTGTTCACCATACAGCAATTACACATTGATTATTTCATGATAATGGAAATTAAGGAAAATATCTATAGTCCCTAAGATTTTAATTGACGTTATTAATCTGCGAAAAGTTAGACCAAACTACACAGACTGGAAGTGTTTATGGAGCATTTGGTTATATCTTAGATATGTACCAATAAATTGAGAATTCACATACAGATAAATCCAGATTTTTGTATTAGGAAAAAAATAAAAAAAAGGTTTAAAAAGGCTATGACCTACACAAACCCTTGTATATACCATTTAAACAGAAATTACTCTAGTATAAACAAATCCACTCTACCAACAATTGTCTGCCACACATAATAGTGTATTTAACAATCTTTTTTTTTAAGATATTTTCATTGGAAACTCTTCAAAATGCACTTAGATTGTGTCTCATAGTATCATTTATCCCCCTTTCTGAATTCTAGGCACAGCATCAGCCTGGAAATGCAAAACACTCTCTTCCAAGTCATCCTCTGCATACAGAATGTTTTTCCTAAGCTGATAGACACGGGTGTGCTTCTATTTAACACCCGCTTCTTCAAGGGTGCACTAATGACAATAAATGCATCCTTACATATAACAATGATTTTAGTCTTCGCTGAATATCTCTGTGGTCTTATCTATCACACTGCAAAGTTTTCCCCAAGACCATATTACACTTGACTATATTACACTTATCCGTCTGCATAAATTCCTACTATGATTGATCTGTCTTATATTTCCACATCATTGTATGCTTGCCAGATTCTTGTTTCTATAGAAAAGAATGAATTATATGAATTAAATGAAGAATGAATTATAAAATCACAAGGAGTTTTTAATGTAACCTTCATGAAATGTTGAAAGGACCCTCAAAAAATGTATATAATAATTATTGGAAGGTTGGATATTTAGCATTAACACTCTTTTAGGAATATATCCTTCTGAATACCAAGTAGGTAATTTGGGGTTTTTTCCAATTGTATTTAAAATATATATATGATTAAGGAAACAAACTACTGAGTTCTGATATTCATATATTAGTATCAATATTTGCAATGCCAAATATTGCTAAAATTTGTGAGAAAAGAAATAATTACTACTATTAATACAACAGAGTTTTATTTGTGTATTTTGTTATGTAACTTTGCTCTTGCCTTTTTTCTTCCAAAGTTCTGCATGGAAATTAAAATTATTAGAGGTTTTACTACTTATCTCAAATGAAATGAGAATAATGGTTGATTGCAGAAGATAATTGCACTGCCAGCATCCAGGCTTTACATTAATCTAAGCAATTTGCATTTATGATCTTTATTATATCAAATTGCTAACATGTAGATCAAATCATATTGTGTGGATTAATTGCCTAAGGAATTAAATAAAAATGTTCTCAGGTTTGCACATTATTTCTGTATTTGTGTTAAAATTGTTTCCTCCTTAGTTAAAATGGGATTGCATTTTAGTATAGTGTGGTTGTAAATGGGCCAACCATCAGAAGTACAGCATCTTATGCTGACATGAAGAAGGGACTATGCAGTGCATAGAAAATTATTTAATAGTCAGCATAAACACAAAATCAATTTTTAATGAGAAGTTAACATTTATAGTGAATTTTCTGTTGTTGTTGCTGTTATTAACAAACCTATATCGCTTTTAAATAATTTCCTCTTACTTGACATTCTATTGTGTGCACACTGTTGGCTGATTTAATGAGTCATGAAACTCCTCAAATTGAAAACAGGGATACTATAATAAAAAACAACTTCAGTAAATCATTAATAGCATGGCCCATTTGTATTTATGGTTAAAGTCTTTGTAAGACAATAAAACAGTATAAGGTTATAAGACTTCTTTTCTTGAATATATGTTTCCATAGTTTTAAATCCTCACAAAGAAAACCTAGAAACAGTTTTACTTTGTCCTCTATTTATATATTTACTCTAATACATTTAGGTTGAGCTACACCATATACTAGTGTTCTGAAAAAAATCCACAGAAAAATAGATAAGATGAAAGATGGGCTTTAATTCTCAGTAGCATAGTATTTCAAAAAAGACAAGCTCAGACTTCTCATTTATCATGTGAATGACAGCGGATGCATGTTTGTTTCACTTCTGTCTAAAAAGTCTGGGGAGCTACCGGTGGCTTTGCTGTTGTCCCTGCTGCAGACTGGGCAGAGGAAGGGGCCAAGCCACAGCCAAGGCAGCCACCAGCACAACCCCGGGGCCGTGGGGAGCAGGACATCCATCCCCCAGCTTTTGGTAGGAGCTTCCTTGGACCAAGACAGGGAAAGGTTGGACTAGATGATCCCTGAGGTCCCTTCCAACCTGTGATACTGTGATTGTGTGATTCTGTGAAATAGAGGGCTTTCTGCCATGCAGGAAGGCACAGGTGGATGAAAACTGCTTGTTGCAGCTCTGTCTTCTCTATTGACTTTAAGTTTCTATATGGAAAAAGCTAAAACTTCTAGTTTTAATATAATAAAGCAAAGAACTTTTGAATCTAAAAATGGGGGGGTAGGAGGGGGATTTGGAGGAGGGCGTGTCAGTGGTTTTTTGAGAGCTTAATGTATTTGGGTCCGGGCATTTACTATAACCTTTTTATTTATTGTTTAAAAGTTTAAGACAGATGTAGTTCTTGACTTAATGTATTTAAATTAAAATAGTTTCAGATTTGCTGGCTGTACCTCACTATAAATGGCTACGCCATTACCTTCGTACTGACATATGTAATTAAAAAATTTGTTCTCTGCCTGGTAAAGAAGTAAACTGAATTTGCAACTAGCTTAATATTGTTTCCACACGCTTTCTGAACCTCCAGTTCAGGAGGGGTGTAGAATAGAAGTCTAGCATATAGAAAATTGATTTTACCAAGTAATCATTTTTTAATACTTTTCTTAATTGGCAGAGACTATTTAACGTAAGAGCAGTGGCACAGAGAATAAAGTGAATCTAAGCTTTATCAAAACATTGAATTCCCATAATATGTATGAATTTTTGACTGCAAAGAATAGCAATTAGAGCTTTTTTTCAAATACCATTTAAATGAGGATTTCATTTTTTTAATATGGGCAGAAGATAATTTTTATTTCAAATGGAAAGAAATACAATGAAGTCTCCTGGCCTGCTTTGTGCAAGAGGTCAGTTCTGCTGTCTGGATTTATAATAGAAATATCTCTAGCCTATAAAATTAGCTTTATTAGTTCATTGTTTGATCTTTTATGTCAGGGAGGATGAGTCTGGGTTTTATTCTATGTAAGGATTTGGAAAGGACAGATGCATTTTGGAAATATTGAATGTTTTGTTCTGAAATTGTGATATTTTATGGCCTCCTCACACCTTAGCAACAGAAACATTTGATTATTATGGGAAAACGCAGCAGAAGGTTACAAGGGGAGAGGTGATAGCTGCCACGGGAAGGCAACTACTAGAGATGACTTTAGATACTAAAATAGATAGATTGAGCTGATCTCTCAATTCTTCAGGGAGAAAGTGTACAGGAGGAGGGACAATATGTTCTCATGGTTGCTAAGCAGATGCCTTTTGCATTTTGTGCTAATTATGTTTTTTCTTCTGGATGGGTGCTTTCGTACTGTGGTGTGCTGAGCTGGAGTAATCAAGCCTTATGGCACAAAGTATATGGTCTCCTCAGGACTTGGATGTGAGAAGGTCTTGGCCAGGCCTGGGCTGCTGATTTGTTCTCTTTGATACCTGAGTAGCCTTTACCAGTGCAGAACTGAGAATCAAAACCCTCAACTTATCCTGAAGATGTCACAGGGCAGGCGTAGCCATAATCATCTTTGAAAGTTAAGCCATTGCCATAGTGTTTACTAATCTCTCCACAAACATCAATGCAACTGCAGCTTGCTTAAGCTTTAACAAGCATTCTTCTCATTGTTAATTTATTAGAATTGCCTTAGAAGCTGAGAGGAAGATAAAGGTATAATTCAGTATAACATGCTAAGTAGATAAAGTCTCTATGGGATTTGGATACTCTAACATGTTAGCTTGTTTGTCTAATCACCTTTCTGAATATGTGCTTGAGCTGGAGAATATTTTTTCTTAGTCAGTAGACACTTATTTAAAGGAATGAAAGATCAAAATAATCTATAGAGAGGGTTATTTTGGTTGTAGCTTTTAGTGTTGTGCCCTCTGCAGTTGTTACATATTGCAGGCAGTGAACTTTCTTTCATGTTTCCTACAGGGATTTTTTTTCACAGCATTTTTTCTCATCAGTTTCAACATTTCCAGTGGAAGAACAAGCTAAAAGTGAAAATTATCTTGTTGAGTATGTAAAATCTGTACATATGTAAGCAGACCATCTTTCCTTATCATAGGAACAGTTGTCAAATTAATCCACAGAAAGATATGCTCTGGAGATATAGATCAGCCAACTGTTTTAGTTATTTTATGGGGAGGAGTTTTGCTCTTACGTAAGTGGTTTCAGATGTGTAATGAATACTCTGTGCTTCCAGAAATTTGTTTGGGCTCGATCAAAAAAGTAATATATTCTCTTGAACGACACATTTTGATAACAGTGGTCTGGTCCCAAAAGATAATCCTAAAAAAATGTAGTGAATGGTTAATATATATTGTTTTAACTTTCTGTCAGTTTTAAATCTGCAGAGTTTTAACTTTATCTGTAAAGGCACTGTAGTAGGAGACTAAAAGGGCTTCTGAGTCATATTTTGAGATCATGAATTATATATTGGGAGTGAATTAGAATTATAGCAGGCATTGTACATCCCAGCTCAGAGGGAAAAGAAAACAGCCCCATCACTGTATTTAGTGCTGGTACACTTGTACACATCTAAACCTTTATAAGCAACTTTGGACCAATTTATACATTTTTCTTTCTGTAAATAATCTAAGTTGGAAAAGCAATACTTCTGTTTTAATATTGTAACTTTAATATTTACTGGTTTCTTTGGAAAATAATAGTTCCTCTCTTTCTCTCAACACACAAGAGAGAGGGAGGCTGTTAGTGTAACTGGGCTTGTCAACTTTCCTGTCACAATTATCGGTTGTGTTTCAGCAAAATGTTTTCCTGAATTTCCTGCCAAGTCAGCAAAACTTCAGTTTGCTGTTGCTATGGAGTCTCTTCTTATGAGGAGGCAGTCAGCCAGTTTTCCCTCCCCATTTCATCAATGAGCATGTGTGTATCGATGAAAGAGATTATGGTGAACTTAAGTACGCAACAACCTCTCTGTGTGTGCATGATATATAATTGATACAGAGATGACCCTCTAAAGAGCATAATCTGTAAAAATTACGATGCTAATTCTTGTTAGATATTCTTTTAAACTAATACTAAGTATTTGAGTCTTCTTTAAGTTTGCCTAGAGTGCTCATTTTCTTCCATTAGCTCATCAGAACTTAGGTATGGTACTTGTTTTGCTGATTTATTGGAAAACCATTTGTAGCCCAGCTCCTTATGGTCTTCTTTCCCCAGACATCACTGGCAGCTCTGCTCAGCTGCTGTATCAGAGCAAAGCTCAGCAGGTGAAGCTCACTGCTTGGGTTCCTCTGAGTGCTCCCTGTCCAGAGGAGCCCAGCCCCACCCTGCAGGTCTCTGACACTGTGATGGCTTGCCTTCATCTGGGTTTCCCTCTTTGGTTTGGCAGCTGCATCTTTGATTGTTAGTAGGAATTTGCAGAAGGTCAGAACTTTCACTTAGTGGTGTATCAAATTTGGCAGCTCTTTTAAAATTCTTGATACAGTTTAAGGCTGGTATGGAGCCCGTACAACTAACTTTATGTTGCATAATTAGTGATGTCTGCACAGACATTTTACACAATTCTTGCACTTGTTTTTTGTCTTTCAACACACAAAGTCTGCATCCAGCTGTGAAGTTTACTGTGCATTAAGCTTGGAAGGTAATTCTCTAGTTCCAACCAAAAAATTTGTACCCAGCTGACATGCATGGGTCTGTACTAAGCCAAACCAATAACTCTTGTTTCCTGAAAAGATCCAGAAAAAAATCTCCCCAAGGATTAAACTCTCACATTTGTTCACCTCTTCACACAATCACTGTAGAGAACTTTTAAGTAAATGAATGTGAAATGCATCCCTACCCTCTGTTATTTTTATATACAATATATGTATATATTTTGTTTGTGGATACCACTGGTGGCATAAAGTGACGGGAAAACATGTTACATCTCCACTAGTCACTCTTACAGGCTATGGAGGGCAAGAAGATCCTGGTTTTCTTTGTCATCCTCAAAGGATTTATATGCCAACGTAATATGAATGAATGAGGTGCTCCTGTTTTACCACTGAAAATCTTAAGGAACAGGTTGTAAAGGGAAAGCTTTGACAACAGGTGAACTGAATTTTTGTATTCTGCTTTCAGTACAAAGACAAGGAGAAAATAAGGATTAGCAGCTGTAAAGATAGATGAAGGACAGCCTAAAAAGAGTTAGCAGAATTTTGAAACTAAAATAGAAGTCTGGGTCACTCAAATTCACACCAGGCTGGTGGGAGAGGGAGGATAGGAGGAATGGAATACAGACTTGTGGCATCCAGAGTTGAGACTGATGTGGCTAATAGATTATTCTTACTCAGGACTCTGAGTCCTGGTTGCTTCTTAAATCCAGAAAAGGAACTATTCCTGGAAGACAAAGCAAAGTTCTGGAAGGCAATGGCATGTTGAAGAGTAGTTACTGCTGTGTCTACAGACAGGAGTGCCTGCACAGGAGTGCCTAAAGACAGACTCCTGCTTGGAGTAACACAAATTCTTTCCTTCCTGTTAACATTTCCAGTTGTGGTTTGGATCTTTTTGGTTTTAACCCCAGCTATATTTTAGCTGACATTATCTTGAAAAATATCTTTTGAGGTAGGAGCACTAGATGGCAGAGAGAAATGAATACACAAACTGGAAGGCGGACCAGCATATTAAACATAAACAAATCTGCAGAAAAAGAGAGGGTCAACTTGGTTTTGGTTGTCCCTTGACTTCCCTGTCTTACTTTAACCTTTGAATTGCTATCACATCAAGCAATGAAGAAAGAAGACAGAGGAGTGTCCATGCCAACAGCACTGAATGTTCAGGGTTGTGTGCTCATTTAAATATGTGGAGATGTGAAAATCACCATTGAAAATACTTTCACCATCAAACAAGTGCATAGTGTATCTGACTGTTACCCAGTTAGGCAAGAAGCTAACTGCTTTCCTGGATTACTGTCTCGTGGTCATCATGAACAACACAAATGGCCACAGCAGCTCAGAGGTATGATGGATTTCTGATGTGTAAGTTTAGGATCACAATTTGTTTCACCAGATAGGCAAGCAAACAGATAATTGATGACCACATGTACCTTTTGTGATTGTTAGATAAAAAGAGTTATAGACTTCTTTTTCTATTAGATTAGGAAGACTCAGAGTCCAAAATTGACTCTCCATCAGCACATATGGTGCAAGATATTCAGTACGTGTAAATTGGTTTAGCCCACTTAACCTAGCATTATTCCACTGAGGATATGTGGACAGAGATGTTCAGTCTGTCAAAAAGAAACCTCTGCCATACTGCTGTAGGGCAAAGACAGGGATATGAAAATGTTGTGAAAAGCTTTTGTGGGTGGCAGTCTCTTTTCCCAGGTAACAAGTGCTAGAATAAGAGGAAACAGCCTCCAGTTGCACCAGGGGAGGTTTAGATTCGATATTAGGAAAAATTTCTTCACTGAAAGAGTGGTCAGGCATTAGAACAGGCTGCCAAGGCAAGCGGTTGAGTCACCATCCCTGGAGGTATTTAAAAGATGTGTAGATGTGGCACTTAGGGATGTGGTTTTGTGGGACTTGGCAGTGTTACGTTTACAGTTGGACTCAATGATCTTAAAGGTCTTTTCCAACCTAAATGATTCTATGAGTCCATGAAATTGGTTGCTGTATTGTCTTGTTTTCTCTGGTTTAAAAAAAGTTATATGACAGCATTTGAAAAAATATACATTTTAGTCTAATTTTAGTTTCATTTTCACACAGATTTTCAGTAAGTTGCACTGAATTTTAGATTCATTAGTTTTTTGCTGCTTTGTTTTGTTTTTCTCCAGTTCAACATACTTGATAAACCTGGTTTAAATCTAAATCTTAGCTAATGAATAACTTTACATATTGTGTGCATCTCTGTATACAGTTAGCCTGTGAGCTATCTGTAGGTCCAGCTTCAGTTTATTGGAAGGCAAAATACTTCTGACAAAAGTATAGATTGAGGACAGTAACTCAGGCTTTCCCTAGAATCTGTAAGCTCTACAAATATTTGTTTATTAGTGTACTGTAGTCTGATATGTACTAAAAGATATTTGACAGTCTAATACTCTAATATGTTTGAGGAGTCATAAGGACTATGTTTCTGTGATGGGAGCTGAACGCACAAAAATCTGGTGTATAAGTCCTGCAATATTCACAAATGGCAAATAAGCATCTCTACAAGGGCTTCATTACATCTGTTACATGTTAGGATGTTAAGATGCTAGGAACTCCAGAAGTAGTTTGTTACTTCTTCAGAAGAAGCAGCTGGTTACATTAAGTCTGTTCCTTATCTTTCATATCCCTGAAGCTGAAGGGCACAAAATCTGCATCAAATTTAGGGATTTTTGCTACAGTTTTAGAATTCTGTGTCAAGGTAGTGTTTCAAGAGGTTATAAACACTACTTAATTTCACATGGGTAGAATGTCTTTCTTGTTTGGATCTGTTGAGGACAGCATTATCTAACCTTATATATGTTTAAAAAAATAAAACAGAACAATATCATATTTCTGTTAACCATTAACAGTTAAACAAATTTCCAGCAACAGGGACAATCTGTTTTTTTCTGTATCTGGATCACATGTACCCTGAATATACATGAAAAATATGTGGGTTTCATTTGTTAATGCAGAATTGCTAGCATACATATGAAATTGCACATAAATAAGAAAGATTAAGGAACCCTACCCTGTTGACATAGTTACATATGCCGTAACTTTGGTGGTAAGATGTGTTATGGAAAGGATGACATCAAAAGCCTGGCTGGTTTTCATTTTGGTTTTCTCACCTGAAATCTAAAAAGAAATTTTCTAAAGTCTTATAATGGTTTTTAATGCCCATGATAACTTCTCACCTAAAAATCTTCTCTACATACCAGCCTTTTTCAGAGTCAGCCTGGATCCACCACTTGTAATACTGTTAGCTCTTACAGGAGAAAATGCTGTCCTCACACAGTTCCACAGGCCCGTGGAGCATTGTTAAAACAAGCAAATGTTAAGTGTTAATCTTTATTGGTCTGTGAACTTAATCATGTGTAACCAGAAAGAGTTCATTTTTAAATTAGATCGCCCCCCATTCATTACTTATGTTATCCTCAGAGGAATATCAGTGAGAAGGGTCAAAGTCTGCTGGACCTCTTGCTGTTCATTTAAATTAACACATCTTCTGATCATAGGTGTACATGTTGTGTTAAATGTGAAGATTTCTACATATTAGAAAAATGGGAGTTCTTTCTGAATTACAGAATGAGATCGGGATTTCTGGGAAAACTGTTTGTCTGCAGCCTGTGTTTGTGAGTAACATGCCCATTATTTTAGAGTTGCTGGCATCTATGTAAATTCTGGAACAATAAAATGTCCATTGCAAATTGCTTTTAAAAAATCATACAGGCTACTTTAATAGTATCTGAAGAAAAATATATCTTCTTTTATTAGATTTTCTATGACAGAACCAAATAACTGTTAGAAAACAGTCTTGGAGAGGGAAATAGAAGTGAGGACTTTACCTCATTATTCATACACCTGTTATGTTAATAAAAATCACTATTTGAGAAACTACAAATTTTTCTTCATTCACATAGCATTTACTTATCCCAGGGGCTAGCAGAACTACATATAAGAACAAGGATTATTCACTTCCATAAGTTCTTCAAAGAAAGATTATTGGATTTCCTGTTGGTTGCTTCCTTTTTGAAAGACTTTTTTCAGTGGCTTCTAACTTCCTAATATGTGCAGGCTAAGGTTTTTAGGTTCAGGTGATTATGGCTTCTTTACCGAAGTTGAGAAAAGAATGCCACAAATCACTACAAGTTTGTGGGTTTGGTACCATAAAACAGATTATCATAATGGAAATCTCATCAGTAGACAGTTCGTTTTCAGAGAATAGAGGCAAGGATAAACAGTGATTTTGACCTGCAGGTCTACAAAAGAACTTATGGTCATGTTACTTTATTTCACAGTGCATTGACACTATCAACTAGCTAATGACTGCAGAATGTTAAAGATTTTGCTAACATCACTACAACTTCTCAGTCACCAGCCTAAAACTGATGAATTCATATACCTGCTTCTTTTGCATCTTTAAAGATGCTTTAGAATGAGGAATATGACATGTCTCAGCTGTCTTCAGTCTTACTGTACCTATTCTGAATGCATGTAATGAAAGCAAGGAGACATCTACATTATGTTGAATTTCCATGCAACAATAGCTTTGCACTGATTATCGACAGTGTTTCATACTTTGTTAGCACCGCAAAATTTCCCTCTTATTGCTGTTTTTCATTGGTTCAAATTTGGCTGTGTAGTCAGAGGGGATGAGATGCCCAGATGACACAGGTATGTATGAGGCAGTGGCACCCCAAGCAAGTCATCATGGAATCAGCCCCACCCTACAGGCCTTTTCTGCTGAGTGATGGTACGCCCTGCATTGCGGGACGCCTGGCAGTCCCACCCAAGTCTGTTCTATGCACAGCCAGGTGCAGCTTGGGATCTGTATCAAACTAAATTACCTTTGTGGCCATGTTCGCCTTTCTACCGGTAAAGCAGTGTTTATTGAGTGCTGCAGAAGAGTTAGCTGAACCCTGCTTCATCAAGCTAATTCTATCCCTCTTAATTATACCAAAATTACAGCACTTTCCCCCCTGAATAATTTATAATTCCCTTTTCTGAGGATGCTGTGTCCAGCAAAATGGTCTCTACTTCCAGCCCTTTTCTTCCCAGCAAGGACTGTGTTTCCCCTGTGCACCCCATGGACATATAGAGACACCTGTACCTTCCCCATAACTATATTATAACCAATTAATATACAGCTAGAGTTGACATCTGCACTGTTCCATTGAACTAATTGAGATCATATAACATTTTTGTGCAAAGGAGTATCCAAAATAGAATTTGCTGATTGCTATATATTCATAAATCCTCAACGAAGTTGTGTAAAGGTTTATCATCTTCCTGATAAGTGATGGAAGGCAACTTTGTCCAGCCAAAGATCACACTAGAATTTTCCATCATACTAGTACATAGATATTTGCTGATGGAAAACCAGACAAATTTCTTCACAACTTCCTTCCAGTTAATTCTGGTTTTTGGCAGTCTCAATTATTCCTGTAGCCTGAGGCAGTCAAGAGATAAAAACCAATAACTACAAAGCAGCTTCCAGTTAATAAATTACAGACTATCACAGGGGACAAGTTAATAATCCTTTCTGACCTGAATTAAAACAAAAAAACATAAATTAAAGAATTTGTCACTGATCTCATTTAAAAAGCCCTCCTGTCAGGTATACAATATAGAAACATCTGTTACTTACCCAAGTAGTTCATTTCTACTCCTTCTCTTAAAAGTTGTAATCTTGCCAAATATTTACTTTTTGTGTTTTACTTGCTAATTAACTGTCATTGCTGTCAATAGTGTATTTAGTATAAAGAGAATTACGCATTCTGTCCCTTATTAGCGTGCTTTATAGCCACACCAAAAATATACTGATACTTGGATGCTGCTTTGTAGTTTTTCAGAAGTATAAGTTTGCAGTTTGATTGATTAGTTTCCACCACCAAAGAGAAGCAGCTGCAGCTCTGAATAAAATTGTGCTAATGAAGCTTTCAAAGCGGTGATCAAAAGGAGACTTTGCTCTCTCACTTGTACACTTTTCTGAAGATAACTAATTGTGCTGTTTCAGCAAAATGTGTATATCAAAGCAGCTGAATCATACATTTCAGTGGGAACTTTAGAGCATGTTTAACACATTATGATGGCTAATTTTTGTCACATTTGGTCTGTCAGTTGCAGAAGAGTAGAAAGTGATTAACTGTATTTTTAACACTGATTCATGTAGTCAATCAAGAGTCTGAATATGGAGAATAGTCTATATTTGCTCATAGACAACTATATTTACACAGCTGTGAAGACATGTCTAGATCACTAAGTTTTACCTTATGTAATAGTTTTGATAAAATGTACAAACCCCATAACTTCAAGAAGAATTTCAGGCTGCCAGACAGACAAGGCAAAGATGTATGAGGGGTTTGGGCACAATGCCATGGTCTGCCACAAGCTTTCCGTCAGATGTCCTGGAATAGTCTGCTAGAATTGCATTTTTAACACATTTTAGCATCTAAAGACAAGGCTATATACCTTCAGGAATTTCCATTTATATGTTCAGGCCCAGGCAAATTGTTCCAAGCTCAGTTGAACCTCCTTATATCTCTGTACTAACTTCAGAAGGCAAATTTTGCCCATAGTTAGTGCTGCACAGCTGTTGTTAGACTGCTCTAGCACTGCAGCCACCTACTTCGAGCCAGTTCCACCACTTTCTGAAACACACTTCAGTCCACACTGTATTTTTAGCATGCTTTGTCATGCTAAAAACTGTCAACAAAATAATATAAAACCAAATCAAAACCATAAGCATAATAAAATCAACTGACTAAGCTGAATAAAGATGTTAAAAAAAAACCCAACAACCCAAACATGCAGTGAATAGTTGAACTGAACTACTGATAATGATATTTTATGTAATTGTTAAACTTACTTTTAAAGTGAAAATGATGCCAATGCACTTTTCAAGACATACAGCAAAGAAGCTATGGTAGAGACACCCAGCACTCCTGAAAAAAGATTTTTTCTTGTCTGTTGAGCTGTTGTTAATTGCTTTGTAGTTACGGGTTTTGTCCTTTTAATACAAACTATCTCCAGAATGAATCCAAAGACTTTATTATGGATTTCAGGTTACAATTGCTATGGTACATATAGCAACCTCATCAACCAGCTTTCTGGATGGTGTATCTTCATAATGAAGTCATGGAATTACTTGGAATGATATTGAATTATGTAGCTCCTCTGGATGACAAGGCTTTTCTTTTAACTCAATCCACTAGGTGTTATTACATTGCCTACCTACTATGTCTTTATTCTTGTTATTCAAATTTTAATAATAATTACGTATCTATTGTGCAGTATCCTTTTCTGGCCACTTTTACACCCAACTTTGAAAGTACTAGGCTCAGTGAAGATATCTTGGGATGCCTCAGACAAGATATGTTATTCTAAATGGTTCAAAATGGGTGTAAATGTTAACTCTTGAGAAAACAGCATGTCAAAGAATTTTTTTCTGTTTTGTATCAGTAGAGGATAACTAGGATGGTGTATAGAACTATTCTGACCTTTCTAAATGCTTCTCAGGCCAGTAATACGAATTATTAGTGCAGCAAAACATTAATTTTTTGTATTTATTGAAATATTGTACAAGGCCTTCACAGAAAGGATTCATTTCCTCTTTCATTCTGCCTTCTTTCTGTTTCTCTATGCTATACATCTATTTTAACAAACTTAGTTCCAATTCAGTGAAATTACATGATTAAATCCTTGTTGCACAAAAGTAATCTTCTACATGAATTTCTGTGAATTATTTTATTCACAAAGACAATACAATGAAGAAGGACAAACTAAGACAAAACTTCAAATTCTTTTAGTACCTGTTAAATTTGCTTCATCTGTAGTATACTCAAATCTTTATTTCCACTCCTTATCAAACAAGAAATTAAGTGGAAAACCTTCCTTCCATTAGCACTGTTATAAATGCTTAGCCAACCCTGCTTTCCATTCTTTGTTCTTCAGTATCAAACAACTTTTTAATAATTTATATTACTTTATGGATCTTCAACATCCATATAAAAATATTTTTAGATGAACTATGTATTTTCAGAATATCGTGATTATTTTTAGTTAATAAAGTTAGAAGATGCAATCTAAATATTACCACAGTGTCCAGAATTCTGAAATTTATTAGTATCCAAACACTCCACAATTAGAATAGGGAAGATAGGGAAAAGAATAAATAATAATAATAAGTCTTAATTAAAAAATAAAATATAATGAAAACTGTTCCAGTTCATCTACACCTTGTGCAATTTCCACATAAAATATGTCTAGTTAAAACAACTTTGTCCTCTAATTTTTTAACTAAAATCCCATTGCTTTCAGTATTTTTCAAAAATCTTAATATTGAGACTTGTTTAACTCTTTTAGGGATGTAAGCATACAAACATAAACTTGAGCAATGTACACCTAAAATGGTACGTATTCAATTAATTTAATCTGAGGTATATGCTTAATATGTCAGATTCCACCAATATAAGTTGATTTATGAGAAGAGTAAAATCAGGAGAAAATCAAGGTGAGTCTGGATGTCAGAACTGACCTCATATTTATGTATCTATGTAGTTATGTATACATAGAGTTATATGTCAGTTATGTATCTGTTGCACAAATATACACAAATATTTGCTCTGACTTTATTTTTTGTTTTGCAGTTTCAACTGAAATCACGCACTGCTCTATAACATAACTTGTCCTTTAAAGCAATAGGCATTCATTACAAGTATTTCAGAGGTTTTTCTGTCTTGTAGTTCTTACAAGGTTTTTCTGGATTATCACATTATTTCACTGGCTCTTTGCACTCCCTTCACTGCTGATATGATCTTTTTTAACCAAGGTTATAAAAAAATGGACAAATTACATTCCCTATTTTGAGACCTATTTAAACAGAAACCCTGTAAAAATGCAGGTTTTCTAACAACAATATTTGCAATCAAAATGCCCATGCACCAATTAGTTTGAGGAACCTTTGCAGAGATGCATTAGCCATATGTGGACTGAGGTGAATGGTTTCCCCAGGGCGCCCAGTGGGCAAGCCGCCACCTGGGGTACTACTCCCACGTACCGTTTTTACCTCATATTCTGTCCCATTTCACTAGGTTTGTTTCTAAGAACATATATTCTTGTACTTAAAGATGGTCTTTCAACAGAAAGCCTGAGACTTCTGAGGGTGATGTGGGAATCCCTTCTGCCACTGTTCAAACAAAGCTGTGCAAAACTTATGAGAACAAGAGCTATTTTCTCAAATAATCTTTGGGAGTAATTTATTTAAGCTAATTTTACTCTTTTAAAAATCACTGCCAATTCCTGTTTATAAGTTTTTCAAATGATGGTTTAGCCTGGTTAAAGTGAGCTGTGTCTTGTGAAATATATGTAAATTGAGGGAATATTCATAATTCAGATAGTAAGAAATAATGTTAGATGACCAGGTATGATGTGTATTTGCATTTCTAAGCATTTCCTAGACATGAGAAATAAAAGAGTAAAAAGTGCATTGAGTGAGGTGCCTGTTTTTCAACCTTTTACTTTCTCCATCTCTGCAACTAGGAGTTTTCCCAAAAATCTCTCCACAAATAAAACCCTTCAGAATCTTAGTGTTGACTGAAGGGAACTTTTTGATTCTACTTTGCCCCCTGCTGTAGGTGTCCCTGGGGTTGGACAAGATGAACTCCAGAGGTCCCTTTCGACCCCTACCATTCTGAGATTCTGTGATTCTGTGAGTCTTTCTTAAGGGAAAAAAATAGAAAAGGAAAGCTATTTATGGCATTGTTTTAGAATCCCCTAATTTTCTTTTATTTTTGCCTGAAAAGAGAAACTTATAATTGTTTTCACCTAAATGTACTTTTAAGTTTCTTTTTCCTTTTTTTTTCATTTCCAAACTACACTGTTAATCTGCAGTTTATTTGCTAAGGTACTATTTTTAAAAATGGGTTCATAAGAATCTTGGTGAGAAAATGTTAAATTTCTGCTGTTATTCATAGGAAAAGATTATTAATACACAGATGAAGTCCACTGAAAATTATATTTTATATGTCATGAATGCAATGATATGTTTGCCTTTTTTCTTACAGAGAGATGCAAAAATGTCATTACAAAGTCTTTTATAGCAAATAATTCACTTCAGAAATGAAAAGATGTATTAAAATAAATGGTATATAACAGTTCTGGGAAGACAGCTGCTGGAATTCCTAGAAAATAAATAGAAAAATTACATTGTACATCAGAAAGATTGTTCTTTTCATGGTCTCCAACCAGAAAGCCTATTAGAATCTCTCCATTCTTCCTGCCACTGAGCCACAAGTGCCTCTTCCCTGCTCTCAGACTAATCTTGAAATGATTCCTTAATGAGTGATCCCACCTCAGAGATTTAAGGACAGGATTCAGTAGCACCCTCTTCTCACATTTACAGCCTGGTCAGTATCACCTTTGGGGTCCATGCTTTTCTGTCTGTCCCCTGTAAAGCTGGGACCCTCAGTTCAGATGACCTAAACAAGAGAATGTACATGGAAGAAAAAATTGTGAAGCAGAATGTATGAACTAGATAGGCTTGCCATGTAAAATCTTGGATCCTTTTGCATCAAAGTGCTATTGCTCATTCCATAGAGATTCCCAGAGATGGGGAGCTGGAGAGTGTGTTACACAGTAGTACCAAGATGCTTGGCATGGTGCCGGGCACTGCTTTTTAGCCTCTCAGAAAAAGTGCATGTGTCATTAGTTAATTCCAGGGTCCAGAATGACTTTCATGATTATTTATAGTTTCAGATTTCAGACTCTGTGGAGGTTTCTTCAATTTCCATACCTTATGACTGCAGTTAGAGAAAAGGACCCCATTACCCTCATTATTCCTGGGCTGACAAAGCTGTAGGAATACTAACAATCAAAATCAGAAGTCTCACCATGTCACATAGTACTAGTTATATTCTTACTATGTAAATTTTTTTTATTTCTTTCATCTTCAGGTATTTTACATTAGTAAGATTTTTTGCTAATTTTGCAGTTTTGTTTTGATTTTTAATTTTTCTTAATAAATTACTTTATTAATGCGAATCTTGAATATTTTATATTAAACACATGCCAAAACTGAGTAACACACAGGCCATTGGAAATAAGATAAGCTTGCTAGAATCTTAGCACCACTACAGAAACTGGAGTTATTTCTTAAAGGAAGGTATATTTGTGTCCATAATTACTGAAGTGAATGTGAATGTATAGCTCTAGCTAAGCAAAAGACAGATGGAGAAGCCAGGCTTTTCAGTGAAACTTTGGCTTAGTTCACTTCTCATCGCACTTGCTCCTTCCCTCCTTAGCCTAAAGAGACCCACTCTACCAGCCACTTCTTTAAAGCTGACTTCTGTCACCCAACTGTGCCTAATTTCAGGAGTCTCAGGTGCAGTGATACTCTGCCTGCAAGAGCTATGTTGGTATGGATACACCCCTGGGGAAAGCAGAGCAAAAGAGGATTACTTTTTTTTCCCCTCCTTTTCAAGCTCTAATGAGGTGGAATGCCTGGGAGAATCCAATAGTAAAATTTTCCTCAGTTGAAATAAAAAGGAAATAGAGAGGGATTTTGTTACAAGAGTTCTTTAGGTTTTTCTGACAAGTGATTTAAAAAGTATATTTCAATACTACTACTTCTGCTAGCTATTATTTTCCAACCCAATTCTCTTTCCCTAATATGGAGCAGGGCCCGATAACTAAACACAGACCCTCCCTTTCCACTTCTGTATCCAGGGTCCATGCCAACAGGGTATAACATATGTGCAGTTACCATATGCCACAGTTTTATCCTGATTCAATGTGACAGTAAGATCCTTTTCCTTCTGTCATTTTATTCTGCCTGCTGATGTCACTTCATATCCCCAGTCCACCTTTCCTTTGCAGCAGTTCCATGAGCTGCATAGGTAAGTAGCACTGTGTGCATGCAGCCTTGTAGCTGGAGGAAGGTGCATAACCTTTTCTGGTACACGTCTTTTCTGCCTGTGTCTGTGACAGGAGGACACGAGAAGGAATTCTGGAGACCATCCTCACTGAATTTCACAATTAGGTTGTTATGTTGGGGTTTTTTGTTTGTTTGTTTGTTGTGTTGGGTTTTTTTTAAACATTCTTCTTCTGATAAAATCTACTGACAGTTCAAACAGCATCTCTAACATCTTTGATTAGTGCCAAATTTGTGCTTGTTTCTGGCCACAGAATTTATTGCAAGGCATTTGATAGGAAAAGCGTTTTCCAACAAGGGCTTCATTATAGAATGTGCTGTCAGAAAATTCCTAGTTACTTTTTTTTTTTCCTGACATACAAACCGTAAGGTCAGCTTAAGTGTAAGCCAACTGCATGAGAATGCATCTTTATTTTTTCTTTTTTCATTCCTTTTCTTCTCTCAAAACTTACTTGACAAATTTCCATTTAAGATTTGTGTTTACACATACATTACATTACATTATGACATAAATAAGAAGGTACATTGTATGTCTTCGCATCATGGAGGAAAAAACACAAGCGTATTAGTGAATTTGCACTGTGTTTATTCTGAATGCTTGGTTAGTAGTTAGGACAGTAGTGTAGGAGTGTGACATATCTTGCTTTCTAGTATTACCAAAGACTTTCTGTAGCACCTTGGGTACATGAATTAGTGTCTCTGAACCTCAGTCTTTACTTACAAAGTGAGATATTCACACCTCATGCATGAGATAAGGGAATATTGCATTGTGAATTTCCCTGGTCATAGAGTAACATTATTATCTGATTCTGTTTTAAATATGAACTGTTCATCCATTTTCTAAGTCTGGTGGGCTAAAAGCATTGTAGTGGTAGCTCTGCACTGAGATCTAGCATGGAAAAAATACTGGTCACTACCTGGTGCTGTACACTGTTTAATCATCTATAGCTGGGGGTTATACAAACCATACAGACAGTGCTAAACCTGTTTACATACTAGACAGTCATTTTTAGAAAACTTATCTCTGCCTCCTTCTTTTCCATTTCTTAGGTTGCCTGTTCTCTCCCCTTCACCCCTACATCCCCCCTGAACTTCTCTTTTGCAGCATCTCACAGTGTTTCTGACGACCTGAGGGTATCCCACCCTCTGCCACTGCCTTCCCAGTCCCACCTGTCCCCAGCTGTCAGTGCTGTGCGTGCTGTCCTACAAATGGTGATATATTTCCTGCCCTTCAGCCTTGCAGATATACATGTCACTTTGCTGCTGCCCTCCCGACAACTCTTTATGCTTTCACAGATGCCTTATGTCCTTCTTTTGATCCTTTTTGATATCAGGGAACATGAACAAAAGTAGCTTTCTCCCTGCTCTGCACTTGGAGAGCAGACCATGGGAGCCTCTTCTGTCTGCATGCAGCACTGTAAAAGAAATACTTATGCTTTTTATGACTTGGGACTGACAGGGAATTTTGTTTTCCTCTCTATTCTCCTGTCGTTATTCTCATGTTGTCAGTTATCTAGGAAAGACCATTCAGCTACATTCAACCTGAGTGTACAAATGTCTGCTAAACATCACTGTTCTTTGTATGGCTGGGCAAATTCTAAATTCTTTCAGTCTACTGTAAATGCATAAAGGTACACATGAGTTTGAGTTTTACAATATTGTTTTGAATCAAGGTTGTAGATATTTTACAATTAGGAGTGGATTGATGCCCCTGTAGATCTTCATTTTCATGGGATATTTCTGTGTTTTCAGTTGGTTTTTTGTTGTGTGATTTTTTATTAACTGGGAAAAAACTGTGAACAGGACTCAGTATAGCCCTTTGAGCAGAATTATTCTTTTGTGTATGAACCTGCTCAAAATAGAAATAGTCTCAACAAAAAAAGACCTTTGTGTCTATACTTTTTTTAAGATATGAAAGAGCAGTGAGTAATTTTCACAAAGTATTATCAGAGGTGATTAGTTTTTGTCAAAACAGTAATTGCTGTTCATCCTTAGTAAGTTTTTGATAACCTTTTCTCTGTTTTAAATGGATGGTATGTGATAGAGGGACACTTCAGGAAGGAAATAATGAGCTAGTACTGCTACAGCTCTGCCTCCACTGTCTTTCCTTCTTTCAACAGCCTGCAGCAGTTATCCAGCAGTGTGCTCAGGCGGCCAAGGTGGCCAACAGCATCCTGGCTTGTATCAGGAATAGTGCGGCCAGCAGGAGCAGGGCAGGGATGGTGCCCCTGTCCTTGGCACTGGTGAGGCCGCACCTCAAGTACTGTGTGCAGTTTTGGGCCCTTCACTACAAGAAGGACATCGGGGTGCTGGAGCGTGTCCAGAGAAGGGCAACAAAGTTGGTGAAGGGTCTAGAGAACAAGTCTTATGAGGAGTGGCTGAGGGAACTGGGCTTGTTTAGCCTGGAGAAGAGGAGGCTGAAGGGAGACCTTCTCGCTCTCTACAACTACCTGAAAGGAGGTTGTAGTGAGGTGGGTGTTGGTCTCTTCTCCCAAGTGACTAGTGATAGGATGAGAGGAAATGGCCTCAATCTGCATCAGGGGAGGTTTAGATTGGATATTAAGAAAAATTTCTTTACTGAAAGAGTGGTCAGGCGTTGGAACAGGCTTCCCAGAGAGGTGGTGGAGTCACCATCCCTGGAGGTGTCGTAAAAACATGTAGACATGGCACTTTGGAACATGGTTTAGGAAGCATGGTAGTTTTGGGTTGATGGTTGGACTTGGTCCTAGAGTTCTTTTCCAACCTTAATGAGTCTATGATTCTATGATTCTATGTATGAATTTGCTATCTTTTTCACGTTCCTTTCCAAGTTCCTTCCAAATTTGTACAGGGATGGGTATATGTTCCAGAGACCTTTTTTGTCCATCTCCGTGAGAAATCATAATAATCCAGCTGTTCAGTATTTCAGATCCTGAAAATCAGCAGTGTTGTGTAGTAATTTGTAAAAAGATGTAATCCTCTCCTTCTTTGCCAGTATCTCTTGTATTTTAAGATGCAGAAAGTAATGCTGATCAAAGCAAATTTTGGGAGGATCTGACAGGAATTTTGGTATTGGAATATTAGTGATTAGGTGTGATCAATATATATGAGATTGGGCAGTAAGTGGAAGAGTGCATTGCCCATCAAAAACACTGGAGGTCTGAAGTGAAGCCCACTAACCAAAGGGAGTTTCTCTGGTGTAGCATGAGAATAATGTAATTTTGTGAGATTTGCTTGATCTCGTCTCTCCACTATGTGCTTTGCACTTTGGGCTCAAGGATTAGAGCCGGGCAAGCTGCTTTCAGAACTACTCTCAGATTTGGAGTAACTGAAATTCATTACCTATATTTGAAATCTGCATTGGAACAGCCCTGCTCACAGTGTTTCTCTGGCTGTTGATAGACAGAGCCATGACACTGAGTTGTATTATCATGTCTGCTTTGTCATGTTTGTATTAGTAGGCTTTGGTAAAAAGCCTTCAACATGAGCAAATTTTTCAAGCAATTTCATCAAGAAAAACTGATAAAAGAGAGAGATGTCCACAGATGCCAAAAGGTGCATCCCAAGGTCTAACACTACTTTTGATGTGTGTTCAAAAGAAGAATGGTTCTTTTGAACAAAATGGCCAAAAATACCTTCCTCCATATTTTCATAATGATTTACCGGTTTATCATTCAATTCAGCCCTATTCAGATTCCGTTCCAGTTCAACACTTAAGAAAGCCCAAATTTAGCTGACACACAGGGGCATTAGAAAATGACAGCCTCATATAGGAAAAAACAAGGAAAATGACACAATCTCTACAGCTTCCAAACTTAAGGAGATACTGCTTGTCAGCAAGTGATCATTGTCATCCTCCAAGATCTTTTTGAAGGCAAGCGTGGAGAAATACCATCTAACTATGGATAACCCATCATGTTTATTCTACTTCATCAAAAATTTATAGTCTCTGACAGATGTGAAATCATCAGTCATCTAACATTTTGTCACAGAAGCATTATAAGTACTCTCGTGGTTTAGCCCCGGTCAGCAACCAAGCACGACGCAGCTGCTTGCTCGCCCCCCGCAGTGGGACACGGAAGAGAATCAGAAGAGTAAAAGTGAGGCAACTCATGGTTTGAGATAAAGACAGTTTAATAGGTGAAGCAAAAGCCACACACACAAGCAAAGCAAAGCCAGGAATTCATTCACTGCTTCCCATGGGCAGGCAGGTGTTCAGCCATCCCCAGGAAAGCAGGGCTCCGTCATGCATAACGGTTACTTGGGAAGACAAACGCCATCACTCCAAACGTCCCCCCCCTTCCTTCTTCTTCCCCCAGCTTTATATACTGAGCATGACATCATCTGGTATGGAATATACCTTTAGTCAGTTGGGGTCAGCTGTCCCGGCTGTGCCCCCTCCCAGCTTCTTGTGCACCCGGCAGAGCACGGGGAGCTGAAAAAGTCCTTGACCAGTGTAAGCGCTACTTAGCTACAACTAAAACATCTCCACATTATCACCACTGTTTCCAGCAAAAATTCCAAAACATAGCCTCTTACTAGCTACTACGAAGAAATTTAACTCTATCCCAGCTGAAACTGGGACAAGTACTGAGACCAGTTTCACTTCTATAATTTCCATCGAAGAGGACTGAGGAAAATCTAAGAACTAAATGTAACACCCAAGTTATTTCACCACAACTCTCTGTATACCTCAACAGTAAAAGGAAGTTATAAATTCAGAGCACTGAAATGCCTTCTTGAGCTTCATAATGTAAGGATAAGATCCTGTCACCTTGAATAGTGCTTTTTCAATACTTTAGTATTAGTTTTAAGGCTACTATCTCATTTACTAAATGAAAATACTTTTCAAAAGTACTTTTTACTTTAAAGTGCTATTATACTATAGACTACTACTATACTGTAAAGTATTTTTAATTCAAAAACTTTTTAAATAAATAATTTTTTAAAATTGTATTATGATCATTACTATGATTAGTGGACCCGAATATGGCATTATTTTGAATCTTTCCTGAATGTGTGGTTACTCTGACCATAAAATGTTATTCATTATGGCACAGATAAACTATATGTTTTCTTATGAAAACAAAAGATTTTAGATTTCAAATATTTTTCACTTTTTGCCCAGTTACAGTCATTAGGCTGAGAGCAGTGATTGGCTCCATAGAAAAATATTTTGAAGTTTGCATAAATTTAATTAAGATACTCCCATTTTTAAATTAATTTCAGTGACATTTATGTAGCTGAATTTATCCCTGTAAGTGTGACTATATTTAAATACACATATGGTTAAGTTTACAGTGTGGAAACTATTTTTGTACATCTTGTACAGTCCGAGAGTTGTTTCGTTTTTTGTTTGTTTTGCTTATTTAAAAAAAAAAAAACAAAAACCAGTAAATTTCCTCAAGGCAAGCCAAAGAAATATTTTGAAATCTACATTGTACAGACAAATGACGTGGGAAAGTACTTGTTGAACTAACAAACCCATTGTAGCAATTATGTAAATATTGTATGGTATTTTCATGTTTTACTGTAAATACAGTAATAGTGAAGTGACTTGAGCAAACCAGCACCTATTCTATCAGTATCTTCCTACTACATGAGATGCTGTGTTCCTGTAAAATATGCTTTAGCTGTTACTGTATCACAACCATTCATGTTTAATGATAAAGAATCAATAAGAAATGTGAAAGATAGCTGAGCCACTCATTCTGCTATGTTTCCTACAAAGAAACCGGGAGGCTGAGAGAGGGAAACACTGACAATCTTTTAAAATTAATTTCTGAGAGCTCTGAACAGTAAACATAACATTGTACATATTCTTCTGTTTTGTATTTTATCTTTACTTCCTAGAAGAACACCAGACAGTTTGCAATTGTCTTTTAACACTTATACAATTACTTCTTTGATATTTTTATCTATGGAATGCATATGTAAATGGTGCTCCAATTTGAATATTAACATTTTCCTCATTAGCTTATTCCAATAATACATCAGGCTAGTGGGTTAAGGGTAAAATTTTCTCCCACAACAACAGTTTTCTAATTTTGAAATTGTTAGCTAGATAAATATGTTCATTGTTACCATGGTTATATATGGGCATGTAACTAACTTTACAGCAAGATCCATCAAATCTGTGTTTGAAGGCACTGAGAACTTCAATTGAGGACATAGCAATGTCACTATCTTGTCAGAGAATTTAATGGTTGTTATTTACCAGACCCATGTGTAATTATCACAAGATAAATTAGACTAGAACTTGAAAAATTACAGTTCATGTCAAAAATCTGTGAGATTTATGTATTGGTAAAATTCCACTTATTCACAGGGCAAGAATCCTTCAGTGAAATTTTGTTCTCTTTAATTATCTAGAAATCTTGGTTTGGAACATTTTGTGTATTCTTCCTTAAATCCTACTTCCCTTTCATATGTTTTCAAATCATTATTTAAGAGAGAGTCATTGAAAAAGATTCATTTTAGTATTTGTGGACAGCAGATGTTCAATAAGTATAAAACCTGAAGTGGAGAATTTAAATCCATTTATGTTACTACATGCTGTTCTTCCTGTATTAAGTCCTGTCTTTCATTTATACCTTTCCTTTACAATTTTGTACAGAAAAAGACTTCAGTTTGGTTTTCCATGACTTCCATATTACGTACAAGCAATTCTATTTTCAAAGACTAAAGCATGAAATTGGCAAAAATATTCTGTTGCTATTTATTTTGTTCTGATTAGTTAGGGGTGAGCACCTTTAAATTTTCTGTCCTGGGATCACAGTCCTGAGGAGAAGAAGCAGACATGTTCCAGATATTACTGAGTGACAATCTTATTTTCATGCCACTTTAGACTTGTCTCTCCTGAGTTGAGATACTTCAAAATTTATAGTACTGAAACATGGTTAAATGTTGTGACTTACGGTTCTGCCTATGAGAAACTGGGCTGAGAGAATTCTTAGAAGAAGTCTTATGTTCAGGCCATATCTTATTTGAACTGCATTACTCTAGCTGCAAAAAAAATGGGATAGATTTAAAAAGTATAAATATATAAAGTTTATATGTAAACTTACATATATATAAGGTGTGAGACTGTTTATCGATACTTACCGGATTAAAGGAGGGAAAAAAACCCAAACCAACCAACAAGCAACTAAAACATTTCTTAAAGGACAGTTATTTAGACCATCTGAATTTATGAGGCCTGTGGTTATTCCAATTAAATGTATTGTTTGTTCTTTGCTTTTAATTTCTATTTTTAATTTCTATATTGTCGCCAGATTTCTTTTGTATTACAACTTCCCAAACTGCACAACAGCAAAGGAAAAAAAAGATTAAAAGTTCTAAACAACTGCAAAATTTCTTCTACATGAATCAGCAGGAGAGATTAATTGGTTGAGTACTGTAGTACATACTGATCTCACCACCCCGCTGAGGCAGAAATTTGGTCTTCCTGGACACACTCTGAGGTGGCATGGGCACCTGACATAATTCATGTGAGATTTTTTTTGTGTGTTATAACTATATTCATGAGGGTACCACAGAATGATCTGATATTATGTACAGGCTCTATAATTAGTTGCATCTGATGGTATCTATATCACTCTAATCCCAGTACCCGTCTAAGGAAATCATGAATCATATTTCTAATAAATCATCAAGATATGTGTGCTAAAAACATTTTTAAGTGAGACATCTTTAAAAAATGCACTGAACTATTATTCCTATAGCTCCAAGGAGAGTACTTGATTAGGAAAATGGAATAAAAATACTGTATCCAAAAACAAAGTACAAAGATCTTTTTGTTTTGGTATAAAGTTAATTACTTCAATCTCAAAATTCTCATATTGCCTGTTTCTTTTAGAAATGATGATATAATCCCTGTCAAAAAGTATTTGGTACCAAATGGCATATAAATTGTATTTGATGCTATGAAACTACTGCCTGCTTAAATTTGTGAAGAAAATGTTCTTGACCTTGATCATGATTTTCCTGTTATTTTTTAGAATACACAATTTGAGCTCTAGACAAAATAATCTTGTTTGATCCTTGGTATTGTTCTTGCAATTATCTTTCAACCTAAGAAGGCAGAGGAGAAATATTTTCGGCATTTTACTTTTATTACAGTTTCACATGACTGGGTGTCTCAATTATTCTTTACCTCTTTAGGTTGGCTTAATGTCTTTTTCATGCAGGAATGTACATTGCCACCCCTTTTTCATTTTCTTGCAGGCTGGCACAGTATCAATGTGTAAATGTAATCTCCACCTTTTCTGGTAGCTCTTAGATTTTTTATGTTGGACATCTTATAAACAGAAAGTGTGCCATTAAAATACAGGAATCTAGTAATACTCGGTTCTGGTAGTAATGAATGTAGGCTGAAAGAAAGTTACTGTGTTTCTCATGTTTAGGTGGAGCTTCCTGTGTTCCAACTTGTGCCTATTGCCCCCTGTCCTATCCTTGGGCACCACTGAAAAGAGTCTAGACCCATCGTTCTGACAGTCCCACTTCAGATATTTATAAGCATTTATAAGATCCCCCCTCAGTCTTCTCTTCTCGAGGCTGAACAAACCCAGGTCTCTCAGCCTTTCCTCATAAGGGAGGTGCTCCAGCCTCCTGATCCTCTTCGTAGCTCTCCGCTGGACTTGCTCAAGGAGTTCCCTGTCCTTCTTAAACTGGGGGGCCCAAAACTGGACACAGCACTCCAGATGTGGTCTAACTAGGGCAGAGTAGGGGGGGAGGATAACCTCACTTGGCCTGCTGGCCACACTCCTTTTCAGCATGAAGACTTTCTTTTGTGCAAAATATATTTTTCAAGGTTATGAAATTGTGATAGAAAATCCACATATTGTATACAACATAGGACAAAGAATACTGTCTGGTGAATACTCATGTCTGATAAACACTCAGAGAAACATGCTGAAAAGTATAGGTTGGAAATGATCCAAGAGGTGAAGCTTTCTTTTTGCTAGTTATTTTCATGCTATTTTGGTGTGTTGCAGTGTAGAACAATAAACCAGGAATATTTGATTGTACTGAACAGATCTGAAATATATGCAAATGAAATCTGCACCCTCTTACTCATTGTAGCATTGCAACACTGTAATATGTGCAGTGAGTAAGTGTTTATAATAGTATAATCTTTATTTAAAGGTGCAGTGCAATCTATCTTATTAGGCTGTGGCTTTTCATTTAAGACGATTGTTGAGTGCAGATGCTTCCAAGCACCTCAATCATGACTAGAAATGAAACAAAGAAACACTTGCGGTGTGAATGTGTAATGAATCAGTCAAGTTTTTGGCAGTAAAACCTGTATTAAGATTAAAATTTCATTTTATTAAATGAAAAAAACAATTATATTGTACATCTATTTCTTTTTTCCTTTTAGCTTGATTTTGTGTAGCTTTCTCTTTTTGTCTGTTCTACTACCTTTATTTTGGTCAGGTCCAAATAAAGGGCTCCATGATTAAAGCAGACAATCTTGATTTGGTTTTATTGATGGGGCCAGAATTTTCATAAAGAATTAAGTGTTTTCTGTTCTCTCTAAATTGGTTCTTTCTAGTCTGCATCAAGACATTTGCTCACACACAAATTAAAAAGTTGAAAGGATCTAATAACTGAAGACATGTAATATGCCAGCTTCATTCATCAGCTTTCTTGTTACATTGGCTTGCCAGTCTTTGTCCTGTTTTCTAAGTCCTGTTAAATGAACTACAGCATTTTGGTGAAATGAAGACAATATGTTATAAACTAACTGCACTGAAGTATGAATTATCTTTGCTTAAGTCTTTTAGCCCTGGTCATCCTCAAAAGCTTCTTGGTTTTATTTTACCTTTTGTTCCTTAAGCTTTTACTTGATATCTTATTTCCTTGTCTTAGAGAAACTGAGTGGCAAGTGTTCTTCCCAATTGCTATAGGGATTGATTTGCTATGAATTCTATAGGAACAGGGGGTTTTGTAAGTGTCTTGTCAAAACTGGCCATCTATCCTCTAGAGGTTATAATGTACATGGTAATCTCAGCCTTTGGAAGATGGTAAAAAAGCAGTGCAGTTTTTCAGCACTTAGTCTAACAAAAGGGAGCTTTCTCATTTAATTATATAGCTACAAAGATTTTTATGGTTTATCTCTGGCTCTGAACATGCCATCATTTTTATTTGCCTTTTTCTAGGCCTTCTCAAGACATGTAAAGTTGTATTGTCAAATAGAAGCTGGCAATATCAGTGCCTTGATCAGAATTTCAATTAGTTCATCCAAGCAAATGTAAATCAATGTTCTTATTTGCTGCACCTGGGTGTATTCCATACCTGCAGTTCAAACTGAAAGAGAAATTTCCTTTTTATCCTACTGTAGCCGTCAATCCATTACTCTCAGTCAGGGTATTATGATCTCCGTAGCGCTCTTAATATTAAGTCTTCTAAAATTTTTTTCTGTTTTTTAAAATAGCAACATGAAGCTTTTGTTTCAGTTTTCACACTTTTACTCATCCTGAGATACATGCCCTGATATGGCTGTCTCAGTGATACCATTTTCAGGTGAATAATTTAAACAGAAACAGGTGAGAATGGTGAAGTACTAGTATGGAAAATATGAAGCCTTGAAGCTGATTATAAGCAGACTAAAACAACTTGTGTCTCTCATCACTGTCATATTGCAATAGTGCATTATTCTTGCATATGGCAGTTTATTTCCCATTCAGCAGGAAATTTGTTACGTTACTGAATAATCAAGTGTAACTCTACATTTAGACAGAAGATATAAATTAATCAGTTCTGACAGCTAGAAATAGATCTTTAAAATGAAGTGATTAGGAAATTTTGAACATACATTTAAGTTATTTTGAAATAATTTACTAATATCTAAACTGTTCGTAAAAAGCTATTTATTCACTTAAGTGCATAACGTCTTCTGAGGGGAAGGTTTAACATTTGTTTCAACTTTGTGTGGATTGCAGATATATTCAATAGTTTAACATTACATTTAAAGGAAAAAATTATATTGAGAGAAAGTTTGATTTACAATCATGTATCAGTAATTCCAATTCTGCTTTTAGATGAACCACTTAAAAATAACGTGTGTGAACAAACAATTCTTCAAAACAACTGCCTAGTAGGATCTTTGCTTAATTACTTAGTTGTATATAAATACTGGTTACTGAAAAAAATTATATATTTATATTGCTCTATATAATGGCAACAACTGCGCTCCTCCCAATGGTTTCTAAGCTATTAAATGTCATTTAGGCATTTCTAAAAGATTAGAAAGATTTTCGAGTTATCAGTCTAGATCTACATACACATTAAAGTAGTTGTCAATAGCAATTTCCCCAGCATTGAGGGACAAAACCTCCTTCAATTTAAACTAAAATTAGTCTCACTGTCTCTCAGACACAGTGTTCTTGTTACTGCTAGTGTCCAGTTATTAACATGACAGGGTTTGGGATCCTGATATACTCCAGCCCATGCCAGATGTTCTAGTCACAGTGCCTGGAACCCTTCTCATCCTCCCACTTTTTTATGACTGCTATGAATATTGGGCTGCACAGCATCTTCATCATCTCCTTCATTTTATGGACGGAACTGCTTATGAATTAAAAGGGAAACCTGTAAAGCAGTTATTAGTAGAACTCTCCTTGTAAAGTGAGAAAATCCATTGCATAGAATAAATGAAAAAAAATCTAAAGTATGTGAAGGAATGGAGACATATCTAAATTCCACCCTGCAGTGATGCCGTCAGAGAGGAAAATGAAGAGATTTGCCATTAAAAATCAATTTAATCAATCTATCTAGCACATTTTTTTTAATGCAGTAATCATAATTGTGTGCTTATTTCATTGTTGCCATTACAAAGAGGAAGTAATGCAGCTATCAGCCTCATATGCTATATCTTATGATACACTGTGTGCCTGTATAAAATATACGCTTATTTATGTCATCAGAGAGTTTCAGACATAATGTGAATTGTTTTGTAAGTAGAAACAAAGAATCATTACTTTTGTCCGTAAGTTCATATGTTATCCAACTCATATGCTGAGTAATTTTATTGAGGAGAGAATTTATTTGTTTACTGAAGTTCTTGTAACATGCAGAATTCAGTGCATCTCAAGTTCTTTTTACAAATGAAAAAAAAATCAAATAAACCCATATTTTGTGTTCTCTGATTCTTTTGTGAGGAAAAAATGTCATAGCATTTTGCTTGCTTTTTCATTTCACTGAAAATTATGGAAGTCTTGATAATATGCTTGATTATTTTAATTTTCTCAGATAGTTTGTACCGGTATAATTTATTTCTCATTTAAAACTGAATTAATAGCTTATTGTTATTACAAAGAGAAGCTACAATGCTGTATGTGGACTCATCTTTCTTCATTGGTGGTTAGCACATAAGCTAGCATGAGGACAGTCTTTGAACCTGCTATGGAGGTTGCATACTCATTATCTCATTATGTTTCCATCAATACCTTAATGAATCATACCCTTACCGGACACATCAGACTGCTGTTTTCAGCATACACTCTGATTTTTCTAGTTTCAAACCACAACACAGAACGTAGTCAAAGAGCTGCTTTGGCCCTAGTTGTTAGTACATGGTGTTGGATAACTTGCCTTTATATTTTGCCTACTTTCAGGAGATAATAGGTGGTGCAGAATCACCCACCTGGTGCTGACCACCCCAAGGTGTGTGCCAACACTCCGAAAATATATGTAGTTTAAGCTTGTCTCTTTCTCCAGAGTTTGTAGTGAGGTGCAGATCCACAAGATGCATGGCATAATCTGGCAGCAGGAGGTGGATTTTAATTTGTATAATAATTATGTTTTAAAATAAAACTTTTTTTTACATTTTCATATACTCTCTGTGTCCCCACAACTTCCCACACATTTTTCCTCTACAAGAGTTAATACTGGCTAAATCAATATTATACTGGTTATAAATTAAGTCACAACAACCCCATGCAATGCTACATGCTTGGGGAGGAGTGGCTGGAGAGATGCCTGGAGGAAAAGGACCTGGGGGTGCGGGTTGGCAGCTGGCTGAACATGAGCCAGCAGTGTGCTCAGGCAGCCAAGAAGGCCAACAGCATCCTGGCTTGTATCAGGAATAGTGCGGCCAGCAGGAGCGGGGCAGGGATGGTGCCCCTGTCCTTGGCACTGGTGAGGCCGCACCTCGAGTACTGTGTGCAGTTTTGGGCCCTTCACTACAAGAAGGACATCGGGGTGCTGGAGCGTGTCCAGAGAAGGGCAACAAAGTTGGTGAAGGGTCTAGAGAACAAGTCTTATGAGGAGTGGCTGAGGGAATTGGGTTTGTTTATCCTGGAGAACAGGAGGCTGTGGGGAGACCTTATCGCTCTCTACAACTACCTGAAAGGAGGTTGTAGCGAGGCGGGGTCTGTCTCTTCTCCCTAGTAACAAGAGATAGGACAAGAGGAAATGGCCTCAAGCTGCACCAGGGGAGGTTTAGATTGGATATTAGGAAAAACTTCTTCACCGAAAGGGTTGTCAAACATTGGAACAAGCTTCCCAGAGAGGTGGTGGAGTCTCCATCCCTGTATTTAAAAGGTATTTAAAAGAAGGGTAGATGTGGTGCTTGAGGATATGGTTTAGTGGTAGACTTGGCCGTGATAGGTTAGCGGTTGGGCTCGATGATCTTAAGGGTCTTTTCCAACCTTAATGATTCTATGATTCTATGATTCTACATCCTCCTTACTGTGTAGGACAAAATCTCTGTCTCTCCCCACATGACAATTTTCCTTTTATGTGCCCAGCTGTACTTCTGGAGGGCTTACCAGGTACTGTAGGTTCTACAGACTCAGTAGGAGACCTCTGTCTTTGATTTCCTCTCTGCAATGTTCTTTTCAGCCCCTCCTGCTCCCCTCTGTAGTGCAGTGGGCCCTTCAAATTCTGAGTAAGTGATTTTGAAACACCGCAGAAAACAATAACCAAAAAAAATACCTGTTATGCATGTAATATGACACTTCTTGATAGCAACTTTGTTAGCTCTAACAGAGAAACCCTATTAAGTTACATACTTTTTTTCCATGGATTTCTATTCTGGTCACATTCAGGTCTTTCAACTACTTTAATCTGAATGGAAAGCTGTGATGAACTGTGAGGTGCTCTTAAGTATCCTAATGATGTAATTGACTTGAGGGATGAAACAAAGAAAGCAGGCATAGTAACTTTGTTTAATAGCAGCCCATCATAACAAAGTTGATTACAGTGCAACATGGCTGTGGGATTTTATTAATGATGTGGTAATGCAACTTGAAAAGGATGCATTTTATACACATTCTTCAGAACAGATTATCCAAAGATTCTGCCTTGCAACACGTGCTGAAGGTTGTTTTATGGTACAGGAGCTGGGGAGCCTTACAACATAGTTTTGTCTAGATATACTACAATCAGAAAAATTTACTATCGAAATAAGGTTATTATGTGGTAAACTTTTGCCATACTTGTACCATCAATTGTTAGCATAAAATTTTATTGTTTAGCTGTAACAGGAGCAGAGAGCTGTGACTGTGACCCCCTTTGTTTATCACTTACACTTCTGAAATTAGTCACCCTCTTCCCCTCAATTTCCTAGCAAGACTTCATCTGGAGAGTATTGTAGGAACAAGCTACAAATGGGAAAAAGGCTAGAGAGAACTGGTAGCATTTATAGAATCTATTACATCATTTCTGTAATAACTTGTTATACTGCAGTGAATTCACAAATGAAAATTAAAGTAGAATTACGTTTTGTCTTTTATAAAGAGCACAATAAATCTTAAGTCCATGAGGCACAGTAATGTATGTATAAATGTATACACACATGTGCACACAGAGTGATTACTTTCTGCTGTAGTTCCAATGTACCAAAATACCTGAGGGATTTTTCTGTTGCTGTTATAACAATTGTTCTAGGCAGGCTCATTTCTTTTGTCGTTGGCATAGCAATGAGAAGAAAGTAGGATGGTACAAAATTCCACGGGATCATCATAGACAAAGTTCTGAAAAATATGTTGCATTAACTGAATAAAATTGTGACTTACACGTTCCCTGATTCACCTCCTGCACGTCATATATGCTGGAGGTCTGAATACAGATAGTAACAAAGTCCAAGTAAGATAGGGTCACACATAAATTAAAACTGGATGCCTATCTCAGTCAGCATTTTTGAGGTGTATTTGAATCTTTAAAATCATGGCATAAATAAGCATCCTTTACGTGAATCTCAGTGAGAGCATTCAATTGTAGAAGTCCTTCAAAGACAAAGAATCCTAAATATATTCTTTGAGGTAGGGTCTCAAACAGACTTGTTCATTTATGTTTCTGGGTTTATATTACCTCCTTCAAAAAAAAAATAAAATGTACACACTACTTTCATTTGCATTTCCTGCAAGGCAAATATACGCAAAAGTCGATGCAGGTGAGGAGGCAGGATTTAGCTCTCAGAAAGCTTTTAAAATGTATTTTCTCTATGCTGATCATCCTGTGAAAATCGACCTCCTTGAAGAAAGCTGAGAAAAACACAGAAACATTCCCGATCTGGAATGTCAGATACTTACTTTTACAATGATTATTCATTCTTTGAAAACATCCTAATTTTTTTACTGTTCCATGAAAGAATGTGCTCTCAGACCTGGTTTACTCGTATGACATACTGCTCAGTGAAATGCATGGGTCAGAAAGAAAAGTCTGAGGTCATTCAGAAGCTCAGATAGGAATGTAAGTAGAAACCATAGGCAATGCTCAGGTTTTGTTCTTCAGTTTCAAGCTAGCCTTTTTAAGCAATTTGCTACTGCACATATTTTTCTGCCATCTCACTGTGTTTGGCTGTTTGCTTATTGTTCGTCTTTAATCTTTTCACTCATTATAGAGCAGTGCAGCTTATGCAGCATTAGGTTTTGTGATGATGGGGACAGTCTCTTACATGCCTGATTTATTGTTTCCCTTCTTTTCACTGATTCACAGTGAAAAGAAAATGGCAGGATTGCTAACATAACCTTGTCCAGCACAGTATTGGTGAGACCTTTATTCCTAAATTTGTCCATTGTAAATTCTAGGTTTTTAAAATATTTGTCTTCAATTACTCAAAGGCTGGAATTCACTATATTTGCTTAAGGTATGTAATTAAAACAACAAGCAGTGTTCAGCAAGTGCCTGAATAAAAAAATCATTAATTCAGACACAAATGTCAGATAAAAGTAATATTGCCATTATATCTGTCATGCAGGCAGATGTTATTCCTTATCAGTAAAACTGTTGTGTAGAATTTCTTCTGCTACTTCTCTACCAGTCTTGCAGAGTTACGTTTACTTAAGAATAGCCACCGTTGATGAATAACCAACGGGACACTGGTACAATTGAAATATGTGCCCTGTGATGAACGTTACAGGTAGCTGTCCTATGTCTCCTGGCTTTATTAATTCACAGTTGGTATCAAAAGCTTCAATCCAAGTAAATAAGAAAAGCTGTATGAAATCTATTTAGAGCTCCTTTGCATGAGAGAGCTAGAAGTACAATTCAGAAATTGCAATTTATTTTCTACAAGACTTCCACAAGATGAATAGTACACTCTGAAAATACTTCACCTGATTTATTGAGTATTTGACATAGGAGACAGTTGCATCTAGGAGACATCAACTGACAAGTTACATAGGCTTTTAGCAGGCAGAACACGTGGTTCGTGACACAAGCTCCTGTCACTGTAAGCTGTAAGAAACAAGATATGAATTTGTCATAGGAGGTTTGAGATATATCCTAGCTATATATCCTATTTTCAGTATTGTTTTTGCATAAAGAAAATCCAGCAATGCTGCTGTACAAGTCTTTACCTTTGACCTGCAAATTATTAGTTTCAAATCATATCTTATTGTGCCAAATCATTCACAATGATACCTAAACGATATATCAACTAGCTTTTCAGCAACCAAGCAAATGCTATTGTGTTAATGCAAAAAAAAATATTCATTTTAATAAGCAAAAGTATTTAATTAGATGTCTTTCTAATGCACTTTCTTCAGTGTAAACCAGAGCTGTACAATGATTGTAGTTACATTATAAAGTTTTTGTTGGCAACTGGCAACTTAAAAAAACCCCACAAAATTGGGTTATTTGGTTCATTTCATGTAAGAGCATACTATGCTTTAAAATAGCTGTTCAAAGGAACATCACTTCTACTTAGGGAGAAACTGCATGGGAGGAAATATCATTTAGCAATTCTCTCAAAATTTCAGAAAAGATTTTATTAGGTGGTAGTGATTTGGCCATGTGAGTAGGAAACAGGAAATGACATACATATTCTCTAATAAAACATCTTCACCTATAACATTTGTCTCAGTACAGAATATTATTGTTGGATGCCCTTCTTCGGTACAAATGGCAATCTGGCATTAAAGCTTTATTTTAAATCAACACCTATTTCATTTAGAAGTTGAAAGCCAACATTTGAACATTTCATAGCTTTTGTAACAGTCCATCTTTCTTGCTTCTGGATGGAGCTTAAGTATGCCTTCAAACTAAAAAAATGTGGAGAATCTGTTGGTGCAGGATGTACAGATTTACTTTTGTCTGGGAGGAGAATAATGAACTGTTGATAGAGTGAGTGACCCTCTCTGAGGAAGATTTTATATCTGGCTTTCTAAACTCAGAGAAGATTTCCTAGGCATCAGGATGGGAAGACCAGAAATTATGAAAGGACCAGGAAGGAAGTGGAAGCAACTTTGCTGCAAATGCTCATCCTGAGAGGTAGACGGCTGCTTAATGTATCAGTGGTCCTCCAGCATAAAAAAGCTAGCTTTGTACTTTTTTCCCTGTAGATTTGGTGAACATTTCAAGGGATTAAGATCAAACTGGCTCAAACAGTAGGAAAATCCTGTGCTTTTCCTACTGTTTGAGCTACTTTCATTTTACACATATGCTGGAAAGTCTAGTACAAAGAAGGAAAAATCCCAGGTTAATCATCTCAGCAGATGATACACAGAAAACCTGCTACAGGGTATTCAGAACAAGGTGGATGATATGCTAACAACACTGTGTGACCACTAATTACTGTGACTGTACTAGAAGAGTTCCTTAAATAATGAATTGTAAAATAAAAATTACAGATTGCCATGATTATGACTGCCACCATGTTTTCAATTTTTTATGTATTTCAAAAGCAGGATGCTTCTTCCAAGCATCAGTAAATGTGGAATGATAACCTTTATAAAATCTAAATATAGGATTGTCATGATTGAGCCCCATTCAACAACTAAACACCACACAGCCACTCACTCACTCCCCTCACCCCAGTGGGATGGGGGACAGAATCGGAAGAGCAAAAGTAAGAAAACTCATGGCTTGAGATAAGAACAGTTTAATAATTAAAACAAAATAATAATTACAACAACAACAACAACAATAATAATATAATGAAAAGGAAAATAACGAGAGAGAGAGAGAGGTGAAACCCAGGGTCAAAAAAACCCAAGGGATGCAATGGCTCACCACCTGCTGACCAATGCCCGCCAGTCCCTGAGCCGCAATCGCTGCTTCCCCCAGCCAACTCCCCCCAGTAACTATTCTAAGCATGATGTCATTCCATATGATACAGAATATCCCTTTGGACAGTTTGGATCAGCTCTCTTGGCTGTGCCCCCTCCCCTCCCGGCTTCTCGTGCACCCAGCAGAGCATGGGAAGCTGGAAAAGTCCTTGATTAGTACAAGCCCTACCCAGCAACAACCAAAACATCTCTGTGTTATCAACATTATTCTCATACTAAATCCAAAGCACAGCACTATGCCAGCTACAGTGAAGAAAATTATCTCTATCCCAGCCAAAACCATGACAAGGATTGTTGTTTCTGCTATTATTGATGTTCATTTGAACTCTGGCAGGCAATGTTCACGAGTAGAGCTAGTTTGAAAAACAAGCTGAAAATTGAGAAGCCATAGAGCAAAAGTAAGTCTTGTCATTTACTCTGTCTAGAACTAAAAAGAGAATACATAAAAGTAAAGATAATATGTTATCTGATTTCATACTGATAATAACTTTTGAAGTAGTTTGGTTTGGGGGGAACTTGGGAGATTTGTGTATCCTGGTGTCTCCACAGAGAGTTAGTCCCACATTGGCAGGGATTTTATTGACTACAACTGTTTGGTTTAAGTGGTGACAGTCACAAAGTTCCATTTTTCTTTGGGTTGGATACCAGCTTGCATACTGCTACACCTTTGCACATTGTGCCTATCCACACACAGTCCTGTACCCTGATATAGATTTGGTGACTCTGACAGTAGCATTCCAAAAGTGTAAAACATCTGATTTTTCAAATACTTCAGTACAAGAAACTTATCTCATTTCAGATATATTAAATTATATGGTCAGAGATAGTTTCACACTTTCAAGACTCTAATAGCAGTGATATTTTGATAAAAGCAAAGATACCAATGTGTAAGAAAAGTCAATTATTTTGGGAATTATAGTGAAGAGTAATTAATAATTCATGTTTCCATGATGATTGGAGGTATAAGTGATAAATCTGCTTCTAGCAGGACAGCATTTAGGACTAGAATGCCCTCTTTTTAACTGTCGTCTATAATTCCTTATAAGATATGTTACTAGTTATTAAATATATTACTCTTCAGATAGGTCTAACTATGTATCTTTGCTCTTAGCATAAGCATTATTATAATATAAAATTTCAGATATAGTAGTGCTTTCAACCTTATACAGGACATGGTAGAGAAGGATATCGTCCCCCTTGAAATACGTCTGTTACATCAATCTGGTTAAACAAACATATTGGGAAAAGCATCACTAAGTTTGTTGCCAACACAGACTGGGCTCATTGGTTTTCAGAGGGACTTCAACTTTCTTTCATTCTCCTGTTGCAAATCAGAACCTGAAAATTAAACCACTACATATTTTTAAACAAAGAAAAACATGTACACATGTGTATTTTAAGTCATCTATAATATAAGACTATAACTATACTGGTAATTGGGTCTTCCATAACACTTAAAAATACTTCAGAATCATTAGCTAATTAGCTGAATAGTTACAAAGAGCAGCACTACACAAACATAATGACAGTGTGTTGAGCCACTCAAGGATGTTTTGCTTTTCGGCACAACATAAACATATATTGACTTACGAACATATACTCTGGTAAATCCTATTACTTTTAAAATACAGCTTTTTAATACTTTGTTTGGGCCCAACCACCTCTGAAAAAAAATTATCTTTGCTTGCCTGTTTGTTTGATTGTGTATTTGTAACATCTCCCCGAATTAAAGAAAGCTGGGTTTCTCTTTGCTTCTGTTTTCTCTCATCTTTCATTTGTATGCCTTTTTGAGTTAGCTTGTTCATGGACCTATCATTTCAATGACCTAAGAAAAAATGAATCTTAAGGACTATGTTTCATTTCTGTTTATCAGAGGAGTTGAGAAGAAGGCACCTTACTGACTTTGTCTTTGCACTGAGAGTTCTGTCAGACTATAGCTGATTTGAGCAGCTAATCCAGGTGTTCCTACACCTAAAAATAGCCCCTAAGTACTGACATCGTGATTGAGTATCCATATTAGGCACTGAGCCTTCTTGCACAGTCAAATGCACACAAGATTAATGGAGGGGGCAAGTTTAGAAAAACATTGATCTGTATGTCTTGTCCAATGTGAAGACAGCCCCTGGAAAACTGTATTCTGAGGTGGACCAAGATTTCCTTGGCAATCATGATTTCGTAGCTGTAAGATTTTTACTGGAGGTTCATGAGGCCAAGAACCAGGTAATCCTCCATGTCTACTTTGGAGGGAAACCTCTGTGAGTCTCTAGCAGAAAATTATAGATGGTCATATTTTAAAATGCTTCTCATTTCCACTTGCATATATGATAGCTAATGAATATGCAAGGAGTCCATTTATATTAGACTCCTAATGTTACACAGCATTAGGTTTTTATAAGCAAAATACAGGAAATCTCCAGATTTGGTTGCCACACATGACGGTGTGATTTCAGCTTATTACTCCTTAAATGAGTCATAATTTTGTAATACTTCAGGCTTTCATTATGTTTTTTACCGTACCATTTCAGAGCATGAGTGTTCAACTGTTTATCTAAAAAGTCATCAAAACCACCTAATTGAAATAGCTCTTATTTTTAACCAATATGAAAAACTTGAAGTACAGGAGCAGAGCAGTTAAATGATTTTTCCCTGTATCAACTCTTTTAACACCATTGACTGAGAGTGTTGGCTTTAGAATAAAGAAAGTGTCTGTATTCATCTGCATGCTCTAAGTTATTGCATATTTAGAAATTGTTACAGTGCTTTTCACAGAGTTCAGACATCTTTCTGATTCAATACACATCTAAAATATTGCATGTGTATTGAATGTTATCCTAAACCACTACTTCTACATCATGGCTGTGGAAATCCTTGAAGAACAACTTTCTCTTCACTTCTCATTAGACTGGAACAAGGAAGAACTTAAAATATGAAAATATTTTTTTTATTATTATTCTATTCAAGTATTTTGAACATTGGTTTGTCATTCAAGGGAAATTCCATATTTTGCTTTATTCAGTTTGTTTACCTATGCATAATAACAATACATTTTATAGATATTTGGTAAGATAATCTATAACCACTGTATGACAGTGAATTTTTTATTGTATCCATTTGAACTTTAATATAAATTATTATGCCTTCATAGTTATGATTTTGAAACTACCACATTTCAGAATGTATATCACTTTTCAGAATAGATCACATATCAGAATGTATACCTGTAAGTACAGGGAATGTTGTATGGGATATAAATATAATGCATCTAATGTATTCCACATACTTTACAGGAGATGTATTATTACAGCTGTAAACATCATAGATAACAAATGCAAGGTTGATTTTCGCTAAAATACTTGGTTTTATATAAAATATATATGTTATTTTGCTGATTTTTGAAAATGATTACCTTTGTGAAGTCTAGAATATTAGAAAAACTCATGGAGGAGAAAAGAATTTTTGAAACTATATCTATGGCTCACACATTTTCTGAAGTTAAACAGAGGCTGGAACCAGTCTATTCCTTTATTTGTCATAGCTGAGAGTCTGAAATTGCTTCAATAGGAAATGTTAAATAATGAATTTCATGATTTATAGACCTAGCCAACCTTATATCAAATTATGGAAGTTTTCTTATTCCCAACTGGAGTCACATTAAGCAGTAAAGCAATGGGAATCCAGGTGTTTGCAGCAAAGACATCTTCATCCCATTTGGTTTGGTACTGCATGCCTAAATAATTTTTGATAACCTAAAAAAACTCAGTCTGCTGATAAAATTGCTGACAGAGTACAACCACGTAAGTCAAATATCATTGTATAATGTATGTATTGTTAACTGCCCGTGACCAATGGTGGAAGATAACTTTGAGCTAATTATAAGCATGTTCTTATTGGATTAAATGAGAGAATCAATCTTCTAACTTTATTGCAAAATCTAGATTTCTTGCAAAGAAGAATTTACCTAGCTACCTACTTTACCAATAAATGCATGTATATAATTACTTTTGCAAGACACTTTCATATTTCAATATATTTATTAATACATATACATATGTAAAGCAACCCTTTGCTTAGAGCTGATTGACTTTTGGGGAAAAAAAAAGGAAAGTATGAAGATGAGGTTGTTATTATGAAATTGTCATATAAGAACTCTTAGAAGCTCTCTGAAGCTTTTTGGTTACCATGGCAATGGTGATCAGTTGGGCTTTAATATAGGACATAGTAGTGTTACAACTGTAGAAATTTAGTCTCCATGGTAAACTTGATAAAAAACATCATGCTTTTCTTTTAGATATTCTGAATCATTCCAAAGAGCTGAATTAAAGGCAGATTTCACTAACAAATATATTTTTAATAATTTATAATCTGTAGCAGGGATCAAAGGTTGCTGGCATCTAATTAGCTGATTAAATGAATGTGATCTATGTGTAGTATATGGTAGCAAATTTGAAAGCAATCAAGGAAATTGTATCCAAGACATTTGCTATTGTCTCCATCCGGACCTGCTGATGAATGAATGACAGTATAATGCTCCCTGGCTTTTTGATGAGGACATAATGATCTGAAGAATGTCTCATCAAGTTGAAACTACTCAAGCTCATCCGTTTTAAACCTTTTAAAAGTTTAATACAGTGTGGCTGTGATTAGAAATCAGTCTTCTGTCTAAGACAGGAACTGGCAATACAACCTGGTCAACAGGACACTTCAGGTCTATGTGGCCGTCATCTTCAGGCAGACCTGCTCAAAGCTGGAAAGGCGAATGAGCTTTTCACATGCATGTGTACTGCCTGCAATCCTTGGGCAGAGAGGGCTGTGGGACTCAGGCCAGATGCCACGGGTACAGCTCCTGCCACCAGACATCTATTGCACCATGTACGGTTTTGAATACTGTAATCCTATAAAACTTGGAAAAAGCTTCCTTAGCCCAGAGCGTAATTAATTCCTGTTTATACAGGGTGACCGGTGGTCACTTTGTGGGGAGTGAACCATTTAAGAGACTGCTGCTTTAAAGGTTTACCCTCCTGGCCCTGGCAGGAGCAAGATACACCTCAGCCTATGTGTTTCTAGTTCTTGGTTAGAAATAACTGCCTAGATATTACTGTGTAAGTTGTTTCTGTCAGGTTTATTAACCACTGACAGGCTCATAACATTTAGCTGTAGTTTAGGCAGTAGAGAAGAAAACTAATTTTCATCAGCTTAGCATTAGTTAAGCTGCAGCTGGGGACATCAGGGGCATTTAGCAGCTGAGATGCCCTTTTAGGGTTATAGAATAGGTGTACATTGTGCTTATAGTTGAGGTGATCTTCAGTGAAATAGTAGCATGATTAATATTTGAATGACCTTTTTCAGATTCCTGGTAAAATTCATTGTGATGAATCAGAGCACATAATACTTTCAGCATTTATAATTTCAGGCAGTTAGAGGCATGACTGCTTTTGTTGCTCTGTTTACTTCTGATTCATATCATACGTTATTTCAGAATTGCAAGAAAGTGAACGTTCTTTCTCTTCTAAAAGAAATCTTGCACTTTAGGAGCATGTTTATTTCAGAGGATGGTGATGCATAGAGGAACATTTGTAAAGGCAAACATGTTGAAGCATCCTTGTGCCAGGTATCCCCATCTTAATTTGATAATCTTCTTTGTATAGAAAAGTCGTATTTTTAAAATGAACTTTGTGTCTTTCACAAGGTCAGTAGTTTAGAGTAACCCTTGTTTGGGACTTTATCCAGAGCAGTTCCAGTGCTCAGAAATCTCTCTGACCCTCAGTTGTTCAGAAAATGGTTTATCTGAGTTGCACTGAACTTCTTTTGCAAATGTATTTTTGAACATATATCTATACACACATATATCTACATATATGCATGTTTATATATATTGTGCAGTGGAACAGATCTTCATAGATTCCTGCTCACTCTTGTGATAGAGAGTTCCTATGAATGTCTGTATAGTGACTGCTTTTCAAAACATGTGGCCAATGATAAAAAGCCACGTTTCTTTCAGAACGAGTATTTAACCAGCTTTCAGAACCTCCCAGTGACCCGTTTGTGATATCCCTCCCATAAAATATCTGCTTTAGTAGCTGGTGCGTGTGCCTACATACTTCCTTACCACAATTTCTGGTCTTTGCTTCCCCACCACTCCAGGGAAGGGGTGCTCCCACCATGGGTACTAAAAGTACTGGTTTGGTTTTTTTCTAGTCTTCTTCATGCTCTCCTCTCAATTAGTGTCTCTTTAAAGAAAAACAGGGATTGCATTCAAGCAACAGTCCACCTGAAATTTAGATATTATAATTCAGTTTTGAAATATATGTTTGTCTGCTTTTTAATTATCTAGCAGTAAAATAAAGAAAGTACTAAAAATACAACTCTCCAAAACGCTCTCTGTAATAAGGTGAAGGTAGTTGTCTACATTAAGGATTCGTGAGTCCTTTCCATTTTATAATCACATGGTTATTACTAAGCAGATGAAAGCATCTATGGCTTTTGTACTAAGCTTGTCATGTGCCCCAGGAACACGTTTGTGCATGTGCATTATGATATTTTCCAGCACTGCCATTGCTATAAATTTCAACACTAATATGGAACTTGGATATTGTGTGGAACAGGAAGTGTATTAGGATTTTGTCCTCCTTTGTTCGCCATCCTGTTGCTTACTCGCTTTGACTTACTTTTACATTTACATTTAACATTTCTGTTATATCTATGACAATAAGTTCAAATTTTTTAATACTGGTAAGCAGCAATCTGGTAATCTTTGACATTTCAGTGTTAGATATTAGTTAGGAGACTTTCCTACCCCACCCCCACCCCCAAGAAGAAAAGACAAAACTCTTGAGTGGCAGTTTTTTCTTTCTTCTCTGAGCAACAGAAGAAAAGCAACCTTATGTTCAAGATCATAACCTGGCTACTTCTACTTAGAAAGGCCAATCTGATAACATTTTTATCTAAAATCTGTTTGGAGAGGGTTCATTTGTGCTCAGATTAATTACCTGATGAAGATGGGAGAATCACATCTTCAACTATTGCTTAACTTTAATTAGTAAACAAACATGTAAGCTTAAGGTATGTTCTTGTGAATATTGAGCCCAGTAAAGTATATATGACTAAGGAAATGTTGCAAATATAGACAAACTGCAACTGCCTTCAATTTAAATAAATAGACTTTTGAACAGCTCCACTTCCAGGAATTCCAGATGAGACCAGATGTTTGGATATCACATAAAGAAGTTGAATAAATAACTGATTTGATGTAGCTTTGTTCTGAAGTTCCTGTATCGCTCACAAACTTGCTATCACTTACATAGCCTTATAATACTTGCCATACATATTTATGAATAAGAAGTGCATTGACACTAACCACTGTTTGTCCTGGGTGTCTAAGCAAGATAAATAATTTCAAAATACAAACCCAGTTTTAAAAGTCATGCATAAAGTGAGTCTGGTTTTAGAGAAAACAGAGATTATAGATTCTCATGCAGAAGAATATGGAAAAAGATTTTTTTTTTTTTGAGGAACTAAAGCATTCAGATATCAGTGCTAATTATTTTTATAAGAAGATTGAGTACTTTTCCTGATTTTGTTTTTGCTTACAGGAAAGTACAGAGGGAAGTAGATGGCTATTATTAGTTAAAATATATCTGTCTGTGAATCAATGCATAGTTCAATCATAGAGAAAATTAACTAGACACTTATATTAGTTTAATGTCAAATAGTCTACAGTTTGATTCAATTTCAGAAAATGTAGATGTAAACAAAATTCACAGTTTAGTTTTGTTGCTAAAAGCGCCTCTTCCTTTGTGTGAAAATTCCCAGGGAACTTATGTGGGCAATAGCTGGGAAACTTTGACATATGTTTTTTAATATATTTTGCTGTTTGTTCTGTTATACAAGATAAAGCATTTTATGTATTAAATGTTGGATATATTTAGGCTTTAAGACTGCAGAGGTGTTTCAGATAGTGATGAATTGTTTTTCCAAAGGAAAATTAAGTGTATGGGTTTTCATCAAAACATGTTTGAAAGGGTACAGGATTTCATAGGAAGGCAGGTGGTAGTCAATATACTTGTTACATGTCTGGAGAGAGATGAAGGAGGAGGTGAAACAGATGAAACAGAGTGTCCTTAAAACAATGACACAGGTCACCATGTGTGACAGGTTATTCAAGGTAATAGACTTCTAATTCTGTAAGTTGCTGATTCCTTTCTTTCTTTTAATTTGTAAATTGTCTAACTGTATTCTCTTTCTTCTCTTCTGCTTGTTTGTGCAGTTAAGATACTTTGTCATTCCAAATATCCATACTGTGCCTTGGTATACTATGCCTTGTTTAAACACAGCATCTGTTATATTTCACCTGTATGTGTAGGCAACGAGAGAAACCGTACTTTTTCAGTACGCACCTATATTGCAGCACGTTTTGCTAGCAGGTTGTAATGACATCTTTAAATGATGGGTATTATTTGGCTTTTTGTTCATAAATCAAAAGGCAAAAAAGCCCAAGCAATGAAACCATCTCCTAAGAAGTTTGTAGTTCACTACAGATTTGGCAAAACCTATTACAAATAATTATTTACTCTAGTAGGGATGCTTCTTCAATTTGATATCATTTTAGCATTATATCTTTTCTTTTTCCCCACAAATAGACTTTGTGTATTGAATAGGTTTAGTAGGTTTACTGTGGTTAATTTGTGATGTGAACCAGGAACTTTATGCATTCTTATTTTCTGCATGTTTTTCAAACAGGAGCCAGCTTAGTTTTAATTTTAATTCCATTTCCTTCTTGAGGCACATAATGCTTAAAAAATAATTATCTTCATAATAGTCTACTTTAAGATTTCGCTCAACTTCTATACTATTCCCCTTCCTCTCTCCCCAAATGCTGTTTGACAACTTGCTGGCAGTAAATGTTAAAGTGACTAATTACGTTACATCCTCTATGGCTGTAGTGTGCTACAATGCAGGCTATAAAACTGTTTTCTGGCAAAGTGTTCTGGCTTCAGGAACCAGGTCAGTAATACACAGTGGCTGGATGGAGGAAGAGCACTGGTGCTTGAGTGATGTGATGTGAACTGTACTGAAAGCAGCCTCCCCTGCCTTTCAGCTGAAGGAAAAGGCTCTATGCAAGTAGCCTCCAGCAAAATGCAACTTAATTAATCAGGAGGCAGTGGGGAGAAACTTGAAGATTAATGTAATATTGAAAGGGTCATTTGAAAAGTTCTTAGCAATTCTCATAATGTTAAGGAATTATTATGGTCATAGCATTGCTGTATTGTAAAACCGGCATACTTTATCCAGCAGTATGCCCATAAGTAAAGGTATGAACTGCTTGAGTACAAAAATAAAAACCAGTTTAAAAGTTTAATGTAATTTCTTTCAAGATAATATATTTTAAATTTTCAATGTTAAAATATTCAGAAGCACATGGAATTACTTCTGAAGTTAAATTACCAAATCATGGTTGTTAAAAATATGCTTTCATTGTTAGAGCTTGTGAAGTAACAAGATTATTTCAGGCAAATGCAAGACATCACATGGTGACCTTTTACCAAACAAGCACTTCTCATAATTGTAATTGCCTTGGGCTAGTGAATGCTACTCTTACACTCATTTTCACAATAATTGTACATGTATTTGAAAAGATGTGTCGTACATCTTTGGTACCCAACTTACAATAGTTCCATATGATTACAGTTAATTAAATCAGATGGAAAACTCTACTTAATCATGTTAATTGCTTGAAAATAAGATCCAGAAATTTGTAGTTAAGACCTATAAAATATTTCCCATATTCTCACTGTGAGTCCGAACTGGGAACATTGGGTGTTGTTTTTTTTTAATTTTGTGCCCAGTATTGATCAGTTTTTGGAAATGTGGATCTCTTGATGATTCTTCTTCACCCCAAATTTCAATTAAACATTTGGTTTTCATTTATTATGTAGGTTTGTTTGGGTTTTTTTTCCAAAATCCCTAAGCCAATGACAGCTAGCAGAAAACTAAAAATGAGGCTAACTTCAGGAAATCACTTCTGATGTCACTGATGTGGTTTTAAGACTTTTCCCCTCCTCCATCCACCCCCTCAACTATTGCCTCTGCAGTGTATCTAGGAAAAGAAGTTTTGAGTGTGTATCTACATCTCTCAACTTTTTATTTCCCTTTATTTTTTGTTCTGGGACCTTGGACCTCCATTCCTAATGAAACAACTAACTTAGGAGGAGCTCCATGCTGAAGAGTTAGTTTGTTCAACGGTCCCGTCACCTGTAGATGACACAGAGGAAAACCAGACCACTGGGTTTGCACCAGCTGTAAGCGCTGCTCATGATTTTAGTACAAAGTCTTCTAGGTCTGCCTAAAGAGCCACAACTGGGGCTGTGGGTTCTGCATATAGATCCACTGTAAAAATCTGTGGAAATGATTTCTGCTGAGGAGTTCAATGTGGACTGCTATGAATATTTATAAGGTTGGATATAAAATAAAGACAAAAGTGCTGGCCAGCAGGAAACTCTTTAATAAAAATGGATATATTTAAGCAGTTACCTTATGACCGAGTATTTTAATATTTCTACAAGCAAATAATTCTCAGCAGATAGAAAGACAATGGGGATTTTGCACATTTTAATTTTAACTTCTCAAAAACAACTGTTTATTCTGTTAATAAACAGAAGCTATTAAACAGTATTTTACTTCCTTGAATCTCCTACTTTCATTAGAGGTCAGTAGGATTTGTCTAATTGTTCCAGCTTTCAGCCATCTTTTGATTACAGGAATGTGGCATTGTAGTTCTTAACCCTATGTGATCATCTTTTATTTATTTTAAGAGTTTATTATTTATTTTACAATTAGCACACAGGCATCTGTCTATCTTTTCTGTGTTCAACTTCTCTATTTTTCCATTTTAGTATTTCCAAAACACCAGAATTATAGCTACTTAAATATCTGGGGAGGATGGGGGATGGAGAACCTAAAACATATATGCAAACTGTGGAGGCAACTGTTTAAACAGAAAAGTACAAAAGTGGAAATTACTATTAATGAGGTAAATCCATTTTAGTAAGTACATCTTAAAGTGCCTTTGCAATAATAAAAATGCTAACATGTGTGCAAATGATCGCAGAATATCTGATTGTTCTTAACTTCAAAGTACCTTTTTCTGATGTTGATTCATAAAATAAGAAAGTCTATTGTATAAAGTAGTTCTTGAGATTAAACACATATTTTAGACGTTCCTAAGTCTGCTGCCAATGCTCAGCTATTAATAACTTGGCTATCACTTACAAGCAGCTTTTAGTAAGTCTGTTTTTTCACAAAATGACAACACTTGGCAGAGAAATTGGCCCTTATTTTCTTTGTAAAAAGTTTAGCAATCAAAAATCTGTTTTAGAAAAGTTTGAAAAAGTCTCATTCTCATGTGAGTTCTTGTGTCAGAGCTCCAGGGTGTTCTGTCATGGGCAAAGCAGAGGCGGACGGGAACAAAATGGTCTCCCTTCTTCATCCAAAACATCTTTATTATAGAAAATACAGCAAGATAATTAGGAAGATAAAAATGTTTTAACACAACATCAATTATTTCTTTATGATCCCTTGAATATGAGTTGGTTATTTTACCCTGCTTGAGCAGGGGTTTTGGACTAGATGACCTCCAGGTTCAGGTCCTTTCCAGTCTCATCCATTCTGTGATTCTGATACTTCACACAATGAATCTTAGAAACTTTTGAAATATCCACATATTGATGAGGCATTCTGATTAATATATGAATAAGGCACCAAATACTTAGAAAAATTACAAATTCTTCAGCAATACATTTTGTTCAGAAAGACTTCTTGCAGCCTGCTTTAAATACCTTTACAATATTCATTTGTAAAATGTGTTTTTAAAATCTGTCCAATGTTGCACATGATAATTTCTAGCATGATTTGCTATATACTCATAATTTTTTTTCTTTTCCTTGCACTGCATTATTTGTTCTCTGGCATATATAGCTTGGTTTGGTTTGGTTTGAAGTATGTATTAAAGTTAAATCTCCTCCTTTATCACCTGTTTTTTTTTAAGAAAGGAGGGGGAAGCAGAAAAGATGTACATATATCAAGGGACACACGTTCACTGTAACTTCTTTTGCCTTCTACATTGCTTCCTACCATAAGGTTTTCCCCAGGAAAATGACTATGGCATGGCTCCAGGGTTCTTCCACACCACTAATTTTTCCAATTTCTTGCTTATTGATTTCTAATAGCTTGAATCCACCTTGTACTTTAAAGCTAGTTGTACTCTCAGAACTGAAACAGAATAATATATCTGGCTTCATACCATTTTTATTATCTGTTTCTTTACTTGTTTTCCTGCTGGTGTCATAAATGAAATATAATCATTTCAAATTTATCAGAAGTGAGTCTGGCTGAACAATGCTTAACTTGTAGCATATTGATGAATGTTTTTGAAATACACTTGAAAGCTAAATATATACATATGTAATTGGTTTGGGACCCCACAAACATTTGATAAATTCAGTTCTATCAAAATAAGTAGCAAAGTAATGATAGGGAAGAAAGCTTCAAGTGCTGCAAGAATTTGAAGCTTTGCATTTATACATGAAGCAGCTAATTTCAGTAGAAATGTGTGACTTTGTCTTGCCTTCCTCCACTCTTCCTTATGCAAAGTGAATTGGGAAGTGATTTCATTTCAATTCTCATTCTCTTCCGCTCTGTCACTGAGTATGCTTGAAAATGATACTTATTCCTAACAAAGAAAGTACCCCCAGGTTTCCTTTTTCTGGAGCGCTTTTTTTTACTTTCTTTGGAGCCTCCATTGTGGCGGTCTCCACATTTGCAACTTGCAATTAGTCCACTTAATGACCAATTTAAGTTAGTGCACTACAGCCTATTAAGCTTGCCTGCGTCCTAGCTGAGGTACCATTCCTTGTTACATCACTTTTTATTGTGTGTTCCCCAGTGATCAGCTCTAAACAACTACAATGAGGCTTTAACTAGGTTTGTATTAGACAAATAGAGAAGGAAGCAGAGAATAATTACCTTTTTCTTTTTTAGTTTATTTGAAAAATAGTGCCATTATTTAATTTTGGCACTGATTTGAGGCTTTCAGTGTTTCTTCCCAGGGTTATATATTATGAATCAGAAGGGCCTATGACAGCTTTTGAAGTCCAAGTGAAACCCACAGATAACAGTAAAACCTATGCCATCTTAGCTGGATGGTAGTACAACACAATACAGGAGAAAACTTGCATATGTGGCACCAGCAAGTGTTACAGGTAAATTAAACTTCTGAGGGAGACAATAATTTCTGCATCTTCTGTGGGATAAGATACATGGAAGAAAACAACAATAATTATGACTATATGTAACTGAGATATAAGGGAGTTAGAAAAATTTAGAATAGTCTTTATGCTTTTGACACACATTCTGTCCCTTGGTATATGATGTAGAGTGCCTATTTTTTCTAAATGCTCGGTACTTGTGGGGTACAGCAGGAATGTACCAGATATCCAGAGACTTTGAAAATCCATTTAGGTGTCTATCTCCATATTTTAGTAATTAAAATATAAACCTTTTAAATGCTTGTTTCTTGCCCCTCACCCTTGTTAATACATGGAAGTTACTAATATAATTACTATGAATACAAACATACATAAAATCATACTTAAATTGGTGCATACCTGTTTTTATTTAAAATCTAAGAAAAAGTGGAGAAGCTGGTCTTTTTGGTTTTGTTGGCTGCATTGTTTCTTTCTGAGTTTATTTTACTTTGTCTTGGAAGGTAATGTAGGAGCAGAAACTATCATCTGTTGTTCATTTGACTCAGAAGTTCCTCTTTTCTTCCTCTGATAGGGTAGCTTGCCATCCTGTCTGGGGAGACATTGTGTCCTAATGTTTATTACCTAAATATTATTAGTAACATAGAGCCTGTTTAATTACTTAGAATTTAAAAGCATTAAACAGAGATGCCAGTCTTTGGGCAGATGGCTCCTAGCCAGTGCACCGCATAGTAAAACTATGGCTACTACTGCTGGATAGTAACTTTTGTTTGCCTTCTTTCTCTGCTTAAAGGAGCCGGAGCCATGTAATGGAACAGCTACTTCTCATAGCTGTTTGTGGGATGAAAAATTTGTTCTTTGCTATCAAAACTGGACACAAAGCCACAGGATGAAATATTTCCAAGCAGCAATCTTCCAATCAATAGAAGAATGTTTTTCTCATGATAACAAACTTTTCCTATTCTCTCTATAATTATATTTGGCATCTGTAAAAGCTGCAATATTTGTGCTTTAACAATTTTTTCCTCTATTTCTCAGTAAAAACAACTTCAATTGTTATGAGGTTGTTACAGCTCCACATTTTTAGGTTCTAAATAGGATTTTTTTATTATCTTGTGGCTGAAGTGACAAGTATTTTTCTCATTTCTCTAGCATATCAGGTTATACACTTCAAACGTGAAGAAAGTCAGCCATATAAACCAGAAGCAAAGAGTATTTGCATGCAGAATGAGTTATGCTGATACTTTCTACACAGCATCTTCATTACAGATTTCTTATCCATTGGGAAAGAGCCTAATTTTCTGGAAAATTGGGGTTTCAGCCAAAGAAAGCTTTTCAGGCAAGTCACTTGCTTTCCAGGGATTCAGTTTCTGGCTCCTAGATTTACACAAGGAAAATGGTACCAAGCAGGATTCACAAAATCATAGGAATTAAACAAATGGGATCTGTGTCAAGTCATAAGTTTTTGAGAACTGGCATGACACCTAGCCTCCTAAGTACCTATACCATTTTTGAAAACTAGTTTAAGGTTCCTAAATCTCTAATGATATGTTATAGTGAAGTATCGTGCAGTGGCACTCGGTTAGCTCAGCACAGATTTGTTAGCAGGTCACTCTTCCCTTGCTCACTAGCACAGATTATTGAACTTTTGAAATAAGAGTATTTTAGCCCAGACATAATGGCCTCCTAATGTGTTCTTTCTAACGGGGCTCATACAGCTCTGTATGACACTGGATAGTGTCTTGTAGACAAACTCCAAGATAGACTAGGCAATTCTAACATTGAAATTTGAGTTGTAGTATTTGAGTTGAAAATTGAGTTTCTGATCTTCTAACTTCAGCCTTGATTCAGACCAAAATATTATGAAATATAAAGTGTTTGTAACGCAAGAACCAAGAAGAAGAAACCTAGGCAGACAAAGCATAAGATTGAGGAGACCTTACTCTAAATTTTGTATCCAAAAGGAACACTTCCATTTTAACCCCAGAAACCCCAAAACAATGTGTTGTGAGGTTTTTTAGATATTTCTGTCAAGAAAAATAGACACTTCTACTGAAAAGTTCAGAATCAGAAAACTCCTGCATAACCCTTACTTTTCTGTGTAAACAATCTGTACATTCCATTACAAGTTCCTTCTCACTTTTGGAAGGAATAACAAGTTTGGGGAAAACTAAAGGAAAGCCTTCCAATTCCACTTCTGGCTAAGGTATTTGATTATGAAGAGAACTGAGTAATAGCAATCAAGAGACTTATTGTAAATTTATGATCTTAAAGATTCTGCAAAGAAATAGAATGACATAGATCTCTTGCCAAAGAAAACACAGGTTTCTGGCCAAAGAAAAAAAGATGTGCAAATGCTTTAATAGGCATTAATTTCCTTAATTAATAAAATGAACTTTGCCCAACTACTGTTTTCTGTTTCCAAAGGAAAGCAAGAGATTTCTTTAAAAAGGAGACAACTGAAAAGACCAAAGTCTGTCATAATTTTCCAGTTATGGTATCTGAAAAAGAAACAATCCAGTGTGACCTACATTGTTTGCCAGTGCTTTTTATCAACTTGTTTGTAACTAAAAGAGTGGGGGTAGTGTTGGGTTTTTTTTTAAAAAATATGTAATAGGAATATTATTTTCAACAGGAATTTCTGGTTTTGGAGCTTGCTTTACAGACATTTTAGTATATAAGTATATACAAATTTTTTAAAATTAGGGTGTTTTTTTATGCACCAAGCATTAAATTATGGTTGTGTAACCACCAGCTCTGGTAACATTTCTGCAGACCAAATGTTTATGATGTCTAATCTCTATCTGTTGCCAAGTAACCGTATGATTTGTGCTAATATAACATCTGCCATGCCGGGTTTGTATAGTGAGCTTTATTTAAAGCTTGGTACATCCAATGGACAATAAGTGCCCAATATTATTGTTCTCAGTCATGTTCCCCTCCCTTCCTTCACATGGACTGTGTCACTTTGTTGGTTTTAATGTCCTATGGTTTGACCTTGGTTTCCTACCATGTTACAAAACAGAAAAACTATGGAAACTAAAGCTTCAGGGCTCAGAGTTCAGACAAGATTTGTATACAGATAATGCAAACCTGAAGTTCCCTGTGCCAGGATGTCTGCTGTTATAAGACGAGGGTCTGTACACACAGTAGGGTCTGTACACCAGCAGAACATCTGTATGATAAACTGTAGAGTTGTACAGTGCAATTTGTGTGGCATATACCCCAGCTCCACCCCCATCCCATCTGCTGTGTGGACACTAATTACTCAGAACACCCTGGGAATTCCCCAGACTTTCTAAACCTGATTGTAAGTGCAAATATTTGCTAAAAATTAAAAAGCAGGTGGAGACCTGCTGGAGATTTTTTTTGTCCAATCCCCTGCTCAGAGCAGGGTCTGTAAGGGCAGGTTGCTGAGGGTCATGTCTAATTGGGTGTTGAACATCTCCAAGGATGGAGACTCCACAAAATCTCTGGGTAACCTGTGTGTGACCACCCTCATAGTGATGAATATTTTTATCATGTTTAAGTGGAAATTCCTGTGTTTCACTTTCTGCCAGTGCCTCATATCCTGTCTGAGAAGAGTCTTGTTGTCGTTGCTTCCCTCATTAAGTTTTTTTACACATGGACAGGACCGCCCTAAGCCTTCTCTTCTACAGGCTAAGAAGTCCTAGCTCTCTCAGCCTCCTCTTGTATCAAATGCTCCAATCCTTTAACCATCATTGTGGCCCTTCAGTGTCCTTATCCCAGTATATCTATATCTCTCTTTTATTGGAAAGCACAGCACTGGACCCAGTGCTCCAGATGTGTCTCATCACAGCTGAGTAAAGGGGAAAGATCACCTCCTTCAGTCTGCTAGCCATGCTCTGCCTAATACAGCCCAGGGTGATGTTGGTCTTCCTTGCTGCAAGACCACATTGCTGGCTCATGTCTAATTTGTTCTTTATGATCCCAAGTTTCTTCTCTGCCAATCGATTTTCAGCTGATTGGCTCCCAGCCTGTCCTGGGACCCTGGGGTTACTCCTCAACAGAAACAGGTCTTGGCCTGTCCCCTTGTTGAACTTCATAAGGCTCCTGTCAGACCACTTCTCCGACCTTTCAAGGTCCTTCTGAGTGGAAGCACACACATCTGGTTCATCAGCCACTCTTCCCAGTTTTGTGTTCCATCATCCAGGTGACTAATGAAGCAGTTAAACAGTGTTGGCCCCAGCACTGGTCCTTGGAGTACTGGGCTGGTACAGACCTCCAGATGGACTTTGTGCTGTTCATTGCGAACTCCTGAGTCCAGCAGTTCACCCAGTTTTCAACCCATCTCACTGTCCATGTGCTTAGCCCATAGTTCGTCGGTTTGTCAGTGAAGATGTTAACGCAAGGCAGGGTCAAATGCCATGCTAATGTCAGGATAAACAGCATCAGCTGCTGTCTTCGGGTCCACTGAGTCAGTCGTCTCATCACTGAAAGCTATCAGGTTGGTTAAGCACAATTTCTTCTTTGTAAATCCATTCTGACTCTCCCAACCATCATCTTGTCCTTCATGTGTTTGGAAATGGTTTCCAGGACTATTTGTTCCATCACTTTCCTAGAGGTCAAGGTGAGGCTGGCCAGCCTGTGTTCTCAAGATCATCCTTCTCGCCTTTCTTAAAGATGGGAGTGACCTTTGCTTTCTTACAGTCCAAAATCTCAACTTAAAAGCAAAAACGCCTCTTGAATGGGGCAAAATAACTGCCTGATAGGACAGAAAAGTTAATGTTCACTCAAAGAGATGTACAGAAAGAATAAAAAGCCCTTACACTGTTCATGGAAGTAGAAATTATGGATTCTTCTCACTTGATTTTTGGGTTGCAAGAAATGATAGTATGTCCAAATTTCTAGCGGAGCAGACACATTCAGAAGACTAAATCACTGAAATGCCTTGGAGAACACATGAAAGAAGTGTACAGGCCTATGACAGAACTGGAATAGAGAGAAGTAAAGCAGGTCACCTTTTAAATCAGATGATTTTGAAATAGAGCAACAGAATTAAAAGGTTGACTACAAATCCTGAAAGAGGAAACGCTATGCAATACGTAAAAACTTTAATTGCAAGGCCTTTAAATGTCAGCTTTTTGGAAGAGTTGAAGTGGTCAGGGTACATAGGGTCTTATTCCATTTACAAGGCCTCCTTAGAGGCTGAGAAATCTTATTCTGAAATGTCAGCATTATCAGTAGAAATATTTAATTATGAAAAAAAAGCATAGTGTATCTAGAATTCGTGTTCAAAGGTCATGAGCTACAGTATTTCCAAGAACTCTCTGCCCTAATTCTCAAAAAAGGAGAGAATAATAAAAGGAAGGCAGGAACAGATTCACACATATTACTGTTTAGTACCTAAAATCAGTGTCCTACAATAAATTCCCTTAAATGAGGGAAATTACACTTCAGTTACTTGGGTTTGAAATCTAAATCTGAGACAGTGTATAAAATAATAATACAAAAATGGAAACTAATGAGAATTTCAGTGGAGAATTTTAATCATTGCGAAAAGATTGAGGAAAAGAAATAATAATGGATACTAAAATTGATCTGGCAAGCATGAAAGTGAGGCTAAACAAGAAAATGTAGGTATCCCTAATTAATTGGACAATATAAATGAGGTGTTCTGGGGTCATCTCATAAGAATAATAGGGTAATTGTTAAGAAAATGCAGTTTTGCTCTAGTCACAGGGAACGTAAACTTATGATACCTTACCCCCACTATATATCCTATATTTTAACCTAGAAAAAAATTGAAAGAGACTAGATTAAGGGAACAATGTGAGAAGGGAACCTATGATGATATGCAGAGAAATTTTAATAGTGTGTGTTGGAGAAAGCTTACTTGATGTGAAACATGTAAGTCTGGCTTCTTACTTGTTTCCCTAAACTTCATGATTTATATAACTCTATTTTGCTTCGTGAATATGTAATCTGCTTAGGTAGCACAGTATTAAGAATACTGCATATGTTTCTGTTTGTTTCACAAGCATTATACAAGATTTATACAACACACCACTTCACTGAAGACTCTTCTAAACAAATGTGTAACCTAAAACTTAGATATAGGAGAAAAAACATACTCTTGTGGGTTCTTACTGCCAATAAATATGTAGTAGTTACAGTAAGGGTCACGGTCTGTATAGATTCCTCCAAAATCATTAGTATGGGCTTCCAGACTTAAAAAGTGTTATGGAAAAACCTCCCGAATCTTTTCATTTTTCATGGAATAGAAACAATAACAGAAACTGCAGCGTATATAGTTTAACTGAGGTGAATTGGATTTGCTTAGTCCTGTTCTCACGCAGTGGTAAAGGCAAGGATATTTTAAGGAAAGCTCAATGTAGTTAAAATTGGAGAATAAGCTGAACTCAAACCAACAGCATAGTGCATGAATACTAAAAGGTGCCGACTGTAGTGGTCTTCTCTGTCCTTGGCTTATTTTGTCTGCTAGTTGTTGTCACTATAAGGGCAGAAGGAAAAGTTAGAGACCACATAAAATGCCAGATCCTATTGACGTGTTTTATATGTGACAAGCAACAGGTGTGGGCACCCTCCTCCAGAAGTATAAAAATGGTTATGCAAAGCATCCAATTATGGCGTTCTGGCAGGAAGAGAGATGACTGTTTTTGCCTAGAGGACTCATATGAGCCAGTAATATAAACATGACAAAACAGACAAAACTCCTGCTGAATGAAATGCTGGTGAGCTTCGCTCTTAAGCTGAAAATCAGAGAATCTCCTAGTCTAAGTGCTCCCAGATGTATGGTTTCATTTTTTTGTTAACAAGAACTTTTATTTTAATTAAACACACAGATAATATAACACACACTTCTTTATAGCAACATCAGCAGCAACCATTTCTCAGGGTTTTATTTCAGCTGATCTAATGTCTCTTAGATGGAAGTGCAGGGACAAATTTAACAGACTATGCAGACAGACCAGGCTTTAGCATGACATCCTTTTTGAAGACGTACATAGAAAATCTCTTTTCCTTTATCTTCCTTAGTGTTTGGTTTTGTACAGAAACAATGGCGTAATGCAGAGGAACTCTACACAAGCAAGAAAAAAATATTTTTGATATTGCAGATCCTTTAATATTTTTATTTGACTTTTTGTATTTTGGGTGTCTTCTTTTTTTGTGTGTGTATGTGGAGAATCCTGTCCCTATAATAAAAATTCTTTTAGGATCAAAACCTTGCTTTATTCCTTCCTGTCCTCTTTGTAAGATCAAAATATAAATTCTAAATCTGCTGCACAAAGAGAATGATACTGTCAAGATGTTAGGCTGATATTTCACTTAGTAGTTTTAAATACATATACTCTTTTTTGTATGTTAAGACTGCATTAACATCTGTGATGACAGCATTTTGATTATTTAGACTTTTTCCTTGGAGACCACTGGGAAATGTCACTGTGTGTTCAAGAAAACTAACAGAAAAAAAGAGCAATATAAAACTTCTCTGAAGTCATAGGAGTAGCACAAGTGTCACATCAGATTCAATTAGAGATGAGCAGATAATGAAAACCCCAACTTCTGTCTGCATTTGTTCTTCTCCTCCAGTATTCAACCTGTTGTTAATCACAGGGGACTCACAAGCTTGAAACATTTTAAAAGACTTTGGAAATATTCTTCCCGTCTTCTAAGATTTCAGTTTCTCAATATGCATCATTGAAACTTCTGAATAATAATGGCCTCTTTATTAGTTACCATTTTATCTGCTTCTGCAGTTTCTTGCAGGAAGTGCTAATATTCTATTAAATAATGCATCTCATAGTTCATTTAGGAAAATTTTCTTACGTAAAAAAATATAGGATTGTAACTTCAATTTGGGAAAAACATCAGAAGAAAGGATTTGTTATGAGAAATAAAGACCATTTCCATTTGTATGCAATAGGATTGGTTTTTTTAAAAATATGTAGTGAAGAAAAGACAATGAGAAAGACACAGACTGAAAGAAGAAGCAGATTTTTTGTCTCTCAGTGCAAGATTTATGGGAACGTTTCAGAAGATAAAAGCTGATCTTCAATCAGTCATAGTGATAATTAAGTCACATTAGGCAGCTCATTTACGGTCATATGCCTATGGCTTCACACACATATCTTTAGCATTCTTATATGTTTCTGCCCTCAGTTTGAACTACTTGCTTCAGGATATAACCAATTTTGTTCACTCAGTGAGGTAGAATATTCTTACAGGGCTGCTGCGCAATTCATTACATACATGATTTTAAATTATGCCCTTGTGAATGAAAACTAATCTGACTGTAACTGAGAAACAAGATTTAAGATTGTTCAAAGTCTCAAGCAGGTATAAAGAATTCCCTTTTTATGAAAGACCTTGACTTATATTTATTTTTTAAATGGCAATGATTTCTCTAGTGATATATCTGAATACATAGGGCTATACCTATGTTGGGAGCAATAAAGAAGAAACCCAACGTCCTTGCATTGCATTACCTAAGTTTTGCTCTGCTCACAATTGCTCTGAGAAACCTCAGAGTTCTCAATATTATATTCACCTGGGCAGCGACTGTGTACATTAGTCTTTCAAGATTGCAGGTTCAGGTTGCACATAATTAATTTTTTTTGCAACTTACTGTAGACTACTGCTACTGTATTATTTCTTTTACAGACCACTATTGAAAAAAAAACCAAAAAAAACCCCCAAACAACAAATCCAAAAGCATACACCAGTGTTTTCCAAGGTACTACAGTTATCAACAGAAGTGCTATCGTTTTTCCTCCTATTCTTGTAATTACCTGTGATTCCTAAATATTGCCATCTACAGCAGCTTTTCATAAATGATGGCTTTCCATTGACAGTGCTTTATTTCAAGACCCCTCTCATGAAGTGGACACTTTAACATAGCAATCTAAAAAATAAATCTGTTACTTTAACCTCAGTTTAAATCTTCTCCACTGCTATTGATATAAGATTATCATTCTTGACAATGCTAGGTTAAATGTTGAGATGGAGTAGTTAAAGGGGTAAGCGTACCACATGCGCTTCATAACCAGGCACTGGCCAACTCTGAGGGCACAAGGAGCAGGTAGCAGTGCCAGGCACTGCACTGAGAAGTGCCTGAAGGTATGAGTCAATCAGCCCTAATACCCCTCCTTGACAGAGGTGCTTTGTCCCTGAGGCCATTTGCCTGTGCCAAAAACAGCAAAATGAAACAGGACAAAAAGAAACCCAGGCTCAGAAAATCAGCAGGAAACTAAATTTTAATGAGGAATTCTCTTAGTTTCTAGAGGCAAGCTAAGAGACGAGGTATCTTTCTGAACTGTGGGGTAAATTCAAAGAAACGGTGTTTCTTTGGTATATCTCTGGTTTCCTCTGATTTCAAAGTGTAGGAATATTTTGCCTTAGCATGGTAATGAATTCTTTCCTCAATTTAATCCTGTGCTATAGTTGCAATATCTTCCAGGAACATGTCAGTCATTTTTTCTAAAACTGGTCTAAGTTCATAAACATGAGAGGCTTAATCTCATTGTATTATCTCAGATCTCAGAAGATCAGAAAGGTTTTCATCCTGAGAAAGTAAGTTTTATTTCAATAAAAAAGTTGAAGAAGAAATGTTCTAAAATATAGATAACTCAGACTCGTCAGATAAGGCAGCCATTCCTGTGAATTTTTGCTCTTGCAGGAAGTGTCCAGACAAGAAGCTGCCTTTCTGAGTTGCAGATAACTCCAGACAGCCCTGTCTGCCTCTAAGAAACTAAGAGTATTTGTAATCATTTCAATATGCAAGGAAGAATCTGAGAGCACCTTGTAAGACAGACATAAATGTAGATCTTCAGAATTATTGTTATTCTATTATAAAGCTTGTGGGTTTTGAGGTGGTTCCATTTTTTGATGTCCAGATTAGTGATATTTTGATGTACAGTTTGGATTAAGTTTTTCTTCATTAGCTGTGTTAAATTCTAACAGGTGGCTGGTCTCTTCAAATAACAGAATTTTGCATCGGGCATGTGTATGTGTCATGTGACCATAAACATCTAAAGCTAAAGAGGCAGCCTAGAAAAGGGAGTATGGAAGTAGTTGGCTGATGTAAAAATATTATATTCTGGCTAGTTTCCAGCTGGGTGATGGATTGTGGTGGCTCTCAGTTTCATCAGCACAAGACAAATTGTTCAATATGTTTTAAATGTATATCCAATCTGATAGACATGGAATGTGAATTTAGGGACTTTCTGTTTGAGCAGGATCAATATGTCTGCTGCTGCATGGTATCTGTACCTCTGAAGCTAAATATTACTTTTTAATACAGCTTCAGAATTGGTTACTTCACTTATGATTTCGTCTTTTTTTTTACTTTAGTTTGTTTCCAATGAAAAACAAGTTTGACATATTTGTTTTCAAACCATTGATCAGTGATGGGGCAGAAATCAAACATAAGATGGGCTGTAAACTTGATTTATGATTCAACAGCTTTTCTTTGAAACAATCTGACCTGTCAAACCCTTTTTTTTTTTTTTTTTTTGAAAGGAATATACCAGTTTTGATTAACTTTTTCTGGGATAAGGTTCTTGACTCTAAAGTGGGAAAGAAAAAAAAAAAAAAGGAAAAAACCCCCAGACATCAATAGGGAAAGAGAGAAAGAAAGAAAAAGAGGAGGGAGAGAGGGAGGGAGAAGTGTACCCATGCATCAGTAGATAATAATATCCAGGAACTGATTCTTGCCAAGAGACTTGAGAATTCTTTCATGTAAGAATAGGGACCTGAACACACTGTTCCTTCTGTATGACAACCATGTTGATAACTACTACCTGGTGTGAAGAGGACACTCTTTATTTTTTTAAATACATTCAAAAGAATTCTGGTTCTTTGCATGAAGTACAGAACAGAAAGTGCTTTGAAATCATGGGTGTTTTTGTAGGATGTGAAAATTATTGCCTTCCTACATCTATTCATAATAAAGAAAAAAGGTATTTAACTTGTTTAAGAGATCAGCCGTAGTTGTGAGTTTTGTAATTTTTGTTTGATTCTTGCTATTTAGTAAAAGTTTAGGAAGAAAGTGTTAAATTCTGGTTTTGCTGTTCAATTTAGTACATAACTGTGCCTCAATATCTATCTATCTGAAAATTGCATTAATTCTGAATAACCTGTTGCATGGTCCATTAAACCAGTTCAGAAGCCACACCCCATGGTCTGAAGGATATGAAACAGCTTATAGGACATGCATAGGTCTACTTCAGAGCTTCTAAGCTAAACAAGGATTGCAGAAACTCTGTGCTGTCCATTAATGTTGCTATCTATCTGTGGCGAGTGTAAACTTGAAAGGGAGAGGTGGCTAGAGAAATTCCCTCCCCTGCCTCAGTCCACATGGATTAATTGTCAGGAAAACACACATACATTTGCAGGCTAATAAATAGATAAAATAACGGACAGTAAAGGTGTTGATTGACTGAGGGCACATTTCAAATCACCTTTGAAAATCTGGTATTTTAAGTATACTAAGATACTAAGATATTTTTCCTTGCCCATATCACTCCCATTCACAGTATTTCCCTACAGCCAAAAACTCTGGAGTGCAGAATACCCAGGGATGCTTTTGCTTTTCCAGATGGTGAAGAAGTTGACCCTTGTAGATGTGATTGCTTTTAGTATAGGCATACCCAGAACAGTGCTAGGTTGGCAGGTATCAATAGGGAATGCAACGTTGAAATACTGATGTTTGCCCCAATTTAGAGAGCTTAGAATTGCGCTGCCTTATTAAGCATTAATTCTTCCTGGCCACAAATATTGGTAACTATCACTTTAAAATGAGTGTACAACACAGTTAACCTCCGGTATATCTTTGTTTTAATGTTGATTACAGTTTTTATGTACTCCTGGATGATGGGACAGAGTACACTCTCAGCAAAATGGGAGGAATGGGTGATCAAGGGGAGAGCAGGGCTGCTGTTTAGGGACACCTTGTCAAGTCGGAAAAGGTCATGGAGTCCCACAAAGGCAAACACAATGTCTTGCTCTAGGAGTGGAATAATCTCCTGTGGCAGTGCAGAATGGGGGACTGACTGAGTAGGGAAAAGCTTTGCAGGAAAGGTCCTGGCAGCCCAGGTGGACGGTAAGTTCAGCATGAGTTGGCAAAGGCAAGAATTTATCTAGCAGGTCCAGGAGGGTGTTCCTTCATATCTGTTTAGCCTCTGCGAGGGCACATCTGGAATGTGTCAAATTTTTGGCTCCCCAGTGTACCAAAAGACATGCGTGTACAGGATTGAGTCTGCTGCAGGACCACAAGGTGGTTGGTGGATGGAACACCTGAAGTGGTGAAATCTCCACCCACAGAGATGTTCAAAACATGACTGGATGACGTGCTGACAACCTGCTCTATTGGAGCTGCTTTGAACCGGAGGTTGGACCACTTGGTTTCCAGAGGGTCTTTCCAGCCTACATGCTCTTGTGTCATGGTTTAGCCCCAGTCAGCAACCAAGCACCATGCAGCCGCTCACTTACTCCCCTCTGGTAGGATAGGGGAGAAAATCAGAAGCGTAAAAGTGAGGCAACTCATGGGTTGAGATAAAGACAGTTTAATAGGTGAAGCAAAAGCTGCACACACAAGCAAAGCAAAACAAGGAATTAATTCACTGCTTCCCATGGGCAGGCAGGTGCTCAGCCATCTCCAGGAAAGCAGGGCTCCATCACGTGTAACCGTTACTTGGGAAGACAAACGCCATCACTCCAAATGTCCCCCCTTTCCTTCTTCTTCCCCCAGCTTTATATACTGAGCATGACGTCATGTGGTGTGGGATATCCCTTTGGTCAGTTGGGGTCAGCTGTCCTGGCTGTCCCCTCCCAGCTTCTTGTGCACCCGGCAGAGCATGGGGAGCTGAAAAAGTCCTTGACCAGTGTAAGCGCTACTTAGCAACAACTAAAACATCTCCACATTTTCACCACTGTTTCCAGCAAAAATCTAAAACATAGTCTCATACTGGCTACTACAAAGAAATTTAACTCTATCCCAGCTGAAATCAGGACACGAACTTATTATTTTCAGTAACATTTTCTCTGTTAAATTATCTACTGAATATCACAAGTTATGGGAAAATTAAATTTTGCACAAATTTTATAACAACTTCATACTGTTGTTGAAAGATGATTTATCTGCATATATTAACATCCTGTGCCTATGCATTTAAAAGTAGGAAGCCTTTTAGAGACCTGAAGTATGGGACCACAAAAGTAATGTCAATCTTTGCTTAAACTGAGGAAAATACTGTTTTCTAATACATTTATTTGTTGCATTCAGATTAACTCCACCAGTTGCTTTATCTTTACTTACAATGAGAGAACTTTGTTTGCTTCAAGAGTTTCAAAACAGATTTAGAACAACAGTGACTCAGAAGACATTATCTGATGAATGGTAATTGAGTTGAGAATGACAGAACTGGAAACTATATTTAAATTCATAGTGGATGATGTTTAAAAAATGGCAATGTGCTGATAAATTATGAGCCTTTACAGAGAAGTTAAGAAATGGGAATGACTAATTTTTCAGTTTAAGAAAAAGTATATTTTGAATCCATTTCCCTTCCACCCACTTTAGCCCCCAAGAAAAAAAGGGGAAAAAAAAAAAAGCGACAAGAGACAAAGAGAGCTAAAAAGCATTCAAATCAGTGTTAAGAAAAGTAACAACCCAGAGATGTTGCTGAAAACTCCTTCACAGCTGTGGCTCTCTTCAAAGTCTGTAGTGCAGAATGATTTCCTGTAGAGAGTAGAAGCTGTTGTTGGAAGAATGAACTGAAAGAGGGTCTTTGGAACAAATCCAGTTCTTTTCCCTTCCTTGAAGAAATATTTTGATTCAGTCCCGGATCTGATGGGTCAACATCCCAGACACCAATTGGGTGGGTTTATGCTCTGGTCAGATAAACGAAAACCTCTGTAAAGGAGAAACATATGAGTTGATAATGGATCCATTCTGTAAGTCCTGCAAAGTTGAAATTAATCCTGTAGATTTTAACGGGTATTGATAATTTAATCAAAGAGCAGAGGAAATACAGTAAAGAGAATGTAACTAAACCTCTCCTGCAATTCAACTGACAGGAGAGGAGCATGTTTAGTAGATTAAACCCTTATACATGTGGATGTGTGTGTGTCAGTAAGAAAGGGAACCATGATTTTGACAAGTTAGAGAGAACAAATATTATAGAGTTACATCAAAGTGTCAAATGTGTTTTAAACTTCTGACAGCCTGTAATCTGTGTTAAAAACTGAAGCATGAATTACTGTTGAAAAGCAAAATATCAAAATGTTCCAGGTGACTACAAAAGTTGGAGCTTTTCCATGAACTTTTACTATCAATTATAAAGAAAAAAATAAATGAATGCTTTTTTCATATAGCATGCACTCATCTGTGAGAGATGAGTAAAGAGGACACTTGCTAACAACAACAAAAATAGTAATAATCAATGTCACTTCTATGAATTAAGTATATAGATGATGAATCTAGTGGAATAGCTGTACTATTTAGCTGCATGGCTTGAACATGCTTCAACAACCTTCAGGAGGTTTTTGACCACTACACAACCCTTCCTATTCTGGAATTTGCATAAGTCTACTAATATTATTTCATGGTAGATCAAAACGAAGATGGGAAGTAATCCTTTTAGGAATCTTGACATTGTTTCATTGTATCCATCCCTTGGATTTTGAAAACCGAGCCTTTTTCTAGTATTCTACTTTCAAAAGTTTCAGTGGTGGTAATATCTTTTTAAATAAAATTTTCATCAAAGAATCAAAATTGTTTTACAGTAACTTAGGTTATATTATTTCTCTGTTTATGACTATATTTGATAAAAAGGTAATTAAATGTTATAATAAACTCTGAAATGCTGGAAAATATTTATGAAAATACAAAATTGTAACATGTCAGTGCGTGATTTTTGTGAGGGTTTGAAGTTATTACTTTTATTAACACAAGTGCCTTCAATACCTTAGGATGTGAATGATTCTAAATTTTGGTGCTATATTTACTCTTTAAGCAAAAACATTTACAGCTACTGAAGGCATGAACATTATTTAAACAAAAGAAAAACTGAAGCATTCCTGAAACAATAGGTATAAACTCAAGTCTTATTCTACCCAATAATAATCAGCAAACTATATATGTGAATTTCTTTCTTTTCTAGCACCTCTAACAGATAAACCACCAAAGCTTTTACACCCCTTGGAGAGTAAGCTAACAATTCAGGAGACCCAGTTAGGTAAGTAGCAAACACATGATTTCTATTCAAATTGTATGAACATATTTAATGTGTTAATGCATGATGGTAACGTGATGGTATGTTGGCATTAATTATTTCATTGAAAAGACATTAAGCGTACTTCGTTTCCATGTATTATATACTATCTAGAAGATTGTTGTTCACAAAAAAATTGGTAATAATTAATAGTGAGCACTAAGCTCTTGAATATTACTGATACTGGTTTTTACCTTTGCTGAAAGTCTATGATTATAAGAGCTTTTCTTTCTAAACTTCCCCTTTTCTGTATATTTATATATATTTACTGGGGCATTCAGTGGGGTTTTGTGGTTTAAATTCTGCTTGCAAGACCTCTTTGCTTTGGTGATTACTTACAGAATTGTAAAGATGTTCTGTAATTATAAATGTTGTGCTGGTCTAAAACCATCCAGCAAAGAGTGAGAAGTTAATATAATAACATCTGGTTATTCTGAATGTATGAATATATATGTAAAGATGAATGGAGAGAAATTGATTCATGAAGAAACCATTTTGTTTCACTTTTTTCTAGGCTAGTGGATGGTGGGTATATTTTATCACTTTAGTCTCCTACTGCCATACAGGTAATTAAGGCTCCAGAGCTAAGTGCATGAGTTACTACAGTTTGCAGGATATAACAATCCATCTCCTTTGTGGATTGGCACAGAGGGCAACTTGTAAGAAACAAACAGTCCCCAGTAGGTTACATTGGAATTATGCTTTGGTGTCAGAACAGTAACCTATTTATAGATCTTCTAGCATGTTAGCTACAGAAACAAAAGGAAACAAATCTGGTGGTTGTCTAAACCTCATAGAAAAAAATGAAAAAGAGAAATAAAGCAAGCAAAACTGAGTACATTCTGCAGCACAACACCAGAAAAAGCAGAAGGCTTTTAGATTAATTCTGATAGTCATTGGCAGAACATTTTATAGTGCTTACCAGCCTATGCCTAATACTGGCCAGAGAATAAATCATCTTTGCTTTGATATTCATAAAATATTACTTTACAGTATTCATGCTATTCAGATAATATTCTGAGATACTGATATTCATGTTTTCAGAAACAATTATGTAGAAAATGGGACATGTAATGTATTTCCTTCTAATTTTTATTGTTCTGAAAGTTTTGTTTGTGATATACCAACTCAGAAAACTTTTCCTATATGGCAGTCCTAGATGATTTTACTTTTTCATTTGAACACAAGCCTAGGGAACAAAAAGCAAAGTGACTCCACATTTTTTCCTAACTAATGTTGTTTATTGAGATATTTTTGATGAAGAATACAAAAGGCAGAACCTTTTTGGGCTTTGATGTTGTGTTGCTAAATATACTTGTAGAGGTGAGACTATTTCAATAAAAGTGTAATTATTAATGGCTAGCTAGAGGCTTTCTTCTTTAATTTTTAGAATTAATCATATCTTTGATTTCTCATAGTTCTGAGAAACAGATTAAATAATTTGAGAAATGCTGGCTTGGAAAAGACACTTTCAGAAAACTAAATAACTACTGATGAATATGAAGAGTTAATCTGAAAACATCACTTTCAGACCCAGATGAGAAAGTCTGACCATAAATGGATTTGAAGCTATAACTTAGCCTTATATCAAGAAACTACAAGTATTAATCTGCTGTTTAAAAGCCTGTGAGAACTGGAGCAAGTGCAAAACAGTGATGATAGCTTCCTGATACAAAAATTATGTTGTTCCACTCAGATTTAATGTCTTGGTCCTGCTGGATAACATTCGAAAGGTCTATGTTTCACTTTCACTGAGGAAGCTAGCATTCATTTCAGGGGGCCAGTTCTTATCCTGAAAAAAAAAGAAAAATATTTTGACGTTGGAATAATATCGAGATTCACTTAGCCAAACCTTAGATAGTTACCTAAGCCAGCAACCTCCTACCCACCTGAGGCTTGGGGTGACCACATGTTGCAGACTGGTCTAGACACTGGCAGAAAACATGTTAGTCCTTCTGAATGTGTTTGGGATGGTGCACTTGTCCCTTATTTGGAAAAGAAACATGTTGGTGGAAGGGGGAGGAGTGGAATGGGCGGCACAGAAAAGGGAGAGCAAGGAACTAGGAGTTTGAGATAGTCCAGGATTTCACTAGCAGGTCACCAGTCAGTGTGGTGGGGAGCTGGGGTAGTCCCCATTCTTCCCCCACATTTCTGTGGTTCTTACCTCACAGCCCTCCACCATGAGTTGGAAATGAAGCAGGTTGCAAGTGTCAGGGCATGCCCTGGGGGGTTCATACATAATTTACAGGGACGTGTGTGCTTCTGCAGGTGCACATGGTGTGCTGAAACATTGTCCGTAGTGATGGTTCACCTTAAAATCTTCCCCTGCTGGCAGACCTCTGGGGAGTGGTGCTGGGCACACTTTTGAGGAAGCCCTCAGTAACCCCAAGTGTGTTTGCTGCTGAAGGAGCTAAGGGAGTTCAATTCTTTAACAGGGAGCTTGCTTTCAGTGTTTAAATCAAGGTAGGAAGACTGCAGGCATTTCTCATTGATTTGGCTCCAGCACTTCTGAGTGGCAGAGATATCTGACATTTATTTGAGATATATTGGTCCCTTCTATACACCAACAATTAAAATTAACATCATGGGACCACAAACCTGTTGTATTATTGTGTTGTATGGCTTCCATAAAACAACATCAGACCAAAAGATGACTGCATGTTAAAGAAGGAGTTTCTCTAAGGGCTGACTGAGGGACTGTTATGGCATAAGTTAGCAACTGCAGTTTGACTTGCTAAGACAAAAGGAAAGAAACCAGAGCTGGAGAATCTGCAGTCCTCAAATCCTATCAATCTACATGTTCCCATCAAGCTCAAGCTATCCTCAGTTGGTCATGGGAAATATGTCCCGCTATTCACCTGGTTTTGGGAGTGTTAAGCATGGCTGCACTGCAATGAGCAACCCTAGAGAGTCACAGGAATCTTGAGACCTCATCTGAAATATCTTTTTATCACACTGAATAGTAACCAGAGAAGCACAAGATGGAAGCACAGGGTCGATATTGAAGGAGAAATTAATTTCTCAAAGTTTTCTCTTAAAAGGCAGCATGAGACAGCCAAAGTATGAAGCAGAGAAATCCTAGATGAGGAAAGAAAGATTTGTTCCCAGCTTATCCTGTTCTGCATGTAATTTTTTTTTTGTTTGTAGCTTCACTTTCAATTTTGTGATCGATAACTTAATCCTGCTGCAAAGGTAAAAATACTGTTTTCTTTTTAAGCTTTTCTCCTGTTAAAAGGGTTCTTAGGTAGCTCTGGTGACCTCAATATAAACTGCTTCCCTGGAAACTATTCCAGATGAAATATTATGTCAAATACAGTCTTCAAAAGTATGAAAGCTGCAAGAAGCTTGGAGCTATAACAAGATGAGAAGTGTCTCCCACTCAGCTCTGAGCCAGTCTGTGGGCTGGCAGCAGCATATGCCAGGGAGGGGAGAAAAGCAGGCAATGAATGGGATGCAAGGAGAGGCAATGCACAGGTAATGAAGAACAACATAATGACCCAAGGAACTTTATCCTACAATATTCTTCCTCTTGCCCTCAACACACTGACAAAATCAAACAAACAAATCCCTGCTAACATAAAACCAAACTTGTAATAATAATAAAAATACAAACCTCTCAGTTCAGACCTGTTCAGAAAATAATTGTTTCTTATATATGAAAAGTCCTAAAACTTCATGTCTGAATTTTTAATTCTAGATTAATGTAGATGTTACATATTTATGATCTAAATATGTAATATCCATGACACAATATGTATATTTATCTAAAGATTATGTTCTTTTTTTCTATATTGATAAATTATGAGTCTTTTCAGTTTTACCTGTCCTTCAGGTAACATTGTTTTTTTCCACCAGGACTGTCAAATATCTGTCCTCCTCAAGGAAACAGGATGAATACTTTTAGTGTGACTTGAGAAAATCTGATTTTAGTATCCAGCTGGTCCATCTTCATGTTACTAAAGACAGGTGTGTCTCCACAACAGGCAGTAATGGATCTCAAGTGAAAAACACCAAACTCAGTAATTATTTTAAACATCTCCCAAGCTAGTTAGCCTGTGTCCTCCCCATTTTTCAGTGTATTTCCTGTTCTGCACAAGGCTGTAATTTGAAATGCCAAAATTCGCCTAGAAAAATAAAGCAACTCTTGAATTATTTTTAGCTAGGCTTGATGCTAAAGAAAAAAGGAATAAAGAATTTCAAGCACTACATAAATGAGACTAAAAGATAAATTTGGACAGGCAGCTAAACACTTTCTCTCTCATCGGAATGAAATGAGTTTTCTTGAATTTTGTCCTACACAAAAAGAAATTACTCTTGTGACCTAAGATGCAGTAAATCATATTTTGTTTTTAGGGCATTATTTCAATAAAATTAAATTGACTATTTCCTAATGAATTGGGGCTTGCTTCTTTCTCCCCTTTCCCCACACATATTCAAGAAAAATGGTCACTAATACTGCTTTTAATATATTATTTCTAAAGTAAGAATACAAAGTAGTGTCAGAGGTAAATCATCAGGGAGAGGAGAATGCTACTTCATTTGTAGCACCGTATTGTCTTAAAAATCTTCCACACATATTAACCTTGATAATGATAAAAGCCATCCTTAACTACCTTAATCAGTAACTGTATAAATAAATTAACTAAAGTGATATGAAATAACTAGCAACCTGTGCCTCTTTTCAGGATGAAAATTAAAATGAAAGAATATATAAAATTATTAATTTTTATCTCTACACATTTCATCTAAACTCTATATTCACTCTAACAGGACCAGAACTTTTTCATTATGATATAGGAATTTTTAACTTTATTTGATTACACCAATATTCTTAAAACCAAATTGATCTTCTTTTCAATCATGTGATTCAGATGGACGCTTGGTTCTTTGATATATTCTATGATTAGAATAACAGAATATGGGCAACAGTTTCACGTGAGAATAATCAAAACTCTACATTCAAATTTTTCTTCACACATATAAACTGTTTTATTATTTACTTGAGAGCTGGGGTTTTCTGTTCAGAAAACAACTAGGGGTGTTTTGTAAAGGTTAAAAAAAAAAAAATTTTAAAAGTCCTTTTCTTGTGTCTGAAACATTTATTGAAAAAAGTTCATTTTCAACAAACTAATCTTTTAGAAGTAAGTTTTCACTGGTAAATTCCTAGCATCACTGTTCTAATATGTTTTGGTTTACCAAAATTTGTTTAGTCGAATAATTTGTGGTCTGAAGTTCAGTTTAGTATACTCACCTAGTCAAATAGTATGAATTTCAATGGAAAAAGCTTTGCTTAAAGAGTCACTTGCACAGTTAATTATTTAACTGAAGACTGGTTCATGAAAACTCAAATGTTTGAAAGTTTGGAATGTAGTATTTTAATTTAACCAGATACAAACTGACCAAAATCTCATACATGCTGTTCTACCAGGGAAGAAAGAAAATAATTTTCAGTTTTTTTCTTGGCATTTTAAGCTCAACTTTCCAAATACAAATGGAGAAGTACAGCGTAGAAGTACATTCCCAAGGTAAAAATGGACTGAGGACTTACAAAGTCTTGATGCGGCGGGGGGTGGGGGGAGAAATCTAGTGAAGAAGAACATCACATGATAGTAAGGGAAATTTTAATCACTAAGAACAGATTATTTTTTTAAAAAAAGTTTCCTAGGTACCCTATAGTCCCTTCTTTAGACTTTCAACCTTCAGATTACATTAATCCAACTATTCTGCAGCTGAGGCTGTCCATGATGGGCCAAACATAGTTTACTAAAATGAAACAGTAAGTGAGTCAGAAACATTCAGCTGCACTAAGGAAAAGTGCAGTAAGAGCTCAGTGACAACATGTCAACTGATTTTCCTTCCACTCTTTTTCCAAATTTAATCAAACTCTAAAAGGTCATAATTACAAAAATCAGAAATATCATATCTATGTATTTTAAAAGTTTATTTTTCTCTCTCCATCTGTGTGTGCATCTGGGAATAAATAGATATATACCTGTACACCTAATCTCTGCCTATATATATAACATATATATATATACACACACATATATAGATAAAACTTGACAATGCATTTGTACAAATTTTATCTTATTAATGCTTTGTCTGGGAAACACTTATTTGAATTAATGATGGAATAATAAAACTATTCCTGTTAGATTATAATTCATGGAGAAATGACTGCTCTAAAGGGTACTACATACCATACTTATCTGAGCTACTTTCTGTGTTAAGCATCTAAATAGGATTTAATGCAATAAAATGTGTCTGTCCAATCCCTCTGCAACTATGTACATTTCAGTCTTTGTGTACAGAATAGGTATATGAGAAATTTATATTTCAGTTTGTTTGTGAAATTTTTCACATTTCCTATGAAAAATGTAAATATGCAGTGTATTTTTATAATATGAGAGAAGACTGTGGAACCTCAAAAGATTTTCCATATCAGTTGGACAATCATCCAAAAGTTTGGTTTCCTACCTAAGACTTTCTTAAAGAATAAAAACTCATAAGTGTTTTGTTAGCAAAATAAAAGATAATCAGATACAGCAAAACTTTTATAAGAATTCTCTGCGTGACACAGCAGGATATAACTTATTGAAACTAAACTCATAATAAATACAGAATACCATATACTAAGAAATGCAATTTAGAAATAAGCATATACTGTACGTGATTTCCACCCTGTGAAATTATAGTCCTAAAAAGACTATAATTGTGTGAATTTGAAACATCAAGAGTCACATTGTTCTGTGATCATTTTTGCCAGAGTTTTGGTTTCAAGCTATACTTTGTGTTTCTAAACTGTATGTAGGTGCTTCATCATGTCTAATGTTGAAAGACACACAAGTGTTTCCTTGCATACAAAAAAATAAAACAACGCTTAATGGTACTATGGAAAAGCATTAAAATATTAAGTAGTGAATATCAAAATAAAAATTTAATACTGTGTCCTCAGTACTTACCATTGATAACAATTTTAAGTTCCTTAACTCCTCCAGACTATTTTGATTTAGAGATACAGACAATGGTCTTCACAGGTAAAGCTGATCTCAGTAAGGATGTCTTTGGGCTATTGGTGGAACAACAAACACTAGCACAGACTTTTTTCTCCCAGAAATTAGTCTGCTTTCCTGTCTAGAATAAATGTTTTCCAACATTACTGGTGAAGTGAGCATATGCTCATGCAGTCCTGATTAGGAGTTGTTTTACAAGAAACTGCATTGAACATTTTAGAGGTACTATGGATTTGTAGGTTGCGTTAAGGTTTAGTGCTGTACAGAGGTTTCATTCTGAAAAATCCATCTAAATCTGCATGCATTCTTAAAGGCAATAATTATTGGGGATTTGACAGTTTGTCATGTCAATAGAAAATGGAAAGTTAATTGGAGGAACACCAAGGGGTTGAGGCGCTTAAATACTTGTGATAAATTCTTACAGTTTAGAACATCATAATAGTATGAATATTTTAAAACAATTAGTTGAACAGGATCTTTTTTATATTTGTTAACAGATGTGCAACACTTAAAGTTCAGATTGTTCATATCTAGGTGCTATTCTTGTCTCTTTACGTAGCATATTAAGGATGAATATACACGATATTGTAACCCTAGATACATTCAACACTCATTTGTTATAAATGGCCAATTCACTAGCTATTTAACTTTACATTATATTTAATATCTGAGGAACTTGCAAACAAAGACTCGTAGAAATTCAGTTTGATGCTACATAGCATAACTGATTAAAAAAATACCCAGCAATAGTTTATTTATAGCAGGTACCGCAAACCTTCATGTAACACTTTGTTAGTGATGAATACATGATCAAGAACTATAGGTCAGTGAATGCCTTTGCTTTGGATTAGGCTTGAGAATAATAGGACAGATATAGTTATTAGTACAAATTTCATCTTTGACAACAAATTACCAGCAATGGGTTTAACACTCACATGCCAATCATAATTTGTGCCCTATATCCCTCACAGACTGCACAAGGCAGCTATAAGCAAAAGATTATACAACAGTATTTCCACAATCTGTCCTCTTTTAATTTCTTGTCCTTTTGCCTAAGGTAAAATTCTGACAAGGGATTACTTAGTTACTTTTTCTTGTTTCCACACAGGAAAGTAAAATATCACCTGAAACAAGAGATTTATTCAGTGCTTAGTTTTCATGCCAATCTGAAAGTATACACACAAAAAAAGTCCAAATACAAAGAAACCAGTGTTAAATATTTATTTCTCTGAACAGAGAAGTCACTCTTGAGAACCATGGAGCTAGGAAGTTAAAACAGAAAGAAGTAATCCAGTTCAGTAAAACCATAATTTAAATTTACATCTCAAGATCTAGTTACTTGCGAGGCCTCTCTTAGGTATCTACCTTGAATTCTGCAATAAATGTCACCTTCTAGTCTATCAGTCATTTCAACTGCTTAAAGTATCCTTGAAATAGATATGTGCTATATTACAAATATACTGGTCTCATTCCAATAGCTAGTTTATAATAATGGAAAATAATTGTAGGAATGGAAATATTACAAAAATGCTATACCGAGTAATAAAACATATCAAGTGACTACTCATAATAACTACAGAAACAAGTGAACTGTCTGCTTCAGTTAACACACATCAGGGTTCTTAAGAAAAAATTACAACAAACATTACAAAATTACCTCTCTCTACACTAATGTAACGGATAGATTGGAGATGTGAGGCTATAGGGCCATATGTTCTGTTTCTTTCACAGCTCTTTCTAGGCAATTCATTTCAAGTAATAAATGCTTGTATTTTTAAATAATTCATTCAGGGTCAGATTTTTCATGGGATTTCTAAAAGCATGCATGGTACATTTCTGCTCATTAAAAATCAAGGAGGAGTACGTTCTTGGTGCTGATTTTACAATACTTTTAGAGATTGATGCTAAACATATCTACAAGTTCATTATAGTTTAAACATTAGTAGACAGTTTTTGTGGGTTTGTTGTGTGTGTTTTTAACCTCTCAATAGTTTCTTTTGAACAGACCATTCATCCCACTTATATCAAAATTAGAGGATTTCTTTTTGGAAGACGTTTTCAACTTTTAATATGGAGATTCAATTCCCATATGAAGAAAGAGGATATACAATATTGTACAACCTTTCTTTCTTTTTCTGTTTTTTTTTTTTTTCTTTGTCAAATGGTAATGAATGCCAAAACAGACATGTTATCATAGATAGAGTATCTGAGGTGCCATTTTTAGTTTCCCAATGCTTTGGAAAGGTCAGGTATTTTAAAAAGCTTATAAATGTGAATGCTTCCCATCATGTGAGTACTCAAATCAATGAGATTATTCTTCTTTGTAAAAAACAACAAACAAACAAGCAAACAAAATTTACATTTATGAGAGCAAAGTCCAAGACTGAAATTATTTGGAATTACTATTGAAGAGTTAATGATCTTTAGTTTGTGCAGAGTGTTATTCAGAATAATTTACTTACTATAGACGACACATACGCAAATGCATTAACAACAATCATGGCTCAATGTAGATTAAGTAAAAAATTAAAATAAGGATTAAAATGCTATTGTAGTATTTACTGGATAGACACATCCAAAAAAAACCAACCCTCAGTACACTTGAAAGACTTCTCTAAGAGCATTGGTACCTGTTACTATTCCCTGACTGCTGGTTTAGTTTTATGAAGACTGCATCCTTTTTCAGAGTTATTTTATTTTGGGAGTTCCTTATATCAGTCTTTCCTTGAGTTAAAGAGAACAAGGCAGGTAGAAAATGGAGTTTGGCTTCCAGGGCAGTCTGAGCAAGGATGCCACCAGTTCAAGAGGGAAGGGAGTGTACTAGCTTCTGCTATTAGGGAAGAGAAAACTCTGTGGAGAAGGCAAAATTTGCTACTAACTGTTTCCTGGAATCTCTGGACATACAAACTCCTTTTATTGTTGTTGTTGGTTTTTATTTGTTTAAAATGCTTCTGACACAGTCACTCTGAAAAAGGAAGTAATGAAAAACATAAAAATCCATTTAGAGACAGATGCACAAAATATGTTTAGATGTCTAAATTCCATTGCTAACAATACCTTTGTGTTACCGCTATTTATATACTATGAAGAGTGTTCACTTTGTCCAGCTGGAGACCTCTGACTCAAATAGGTTCTCGAATTAGTCAGTGGAGCCTCCTGAGGGCACACAATTTTACCTGGCAGCTAGGTTAGCCATTAATGCTGTGATGTTTCATGATTGCTTTAATGCAGTGTAAATCTGTGCTGCTCTGACACCTGCACCCTGTCACTCTTCTTTCAGCCAGCTTCAGCACTCATGCTCACTGGGTCTCTGGGATGGCTGCAAAGCAATCCCAAAGGAAAGAAAACCTATTTTTGCTAGATGGCTAGCTATGCTGGTGGTTGCATACATGGATGCAACAAACCCTAGTGCCAAGACATGGTGAGAGTGGGAGTACATAGCCAGGGAGACAAGTCAGGAGAAGATACCATAGAGGTGTTTTGGCTCGAACTGGTTATGAAATATCACTCTAAGTCAATACTTGGTCACAGTAGGTGCCTCATAGGGTTGGTGTAGATCAAGAGGCACCTGTACGGCGTACATCATATCATATTAGAGTGAAACTGCTGTGCAGCTACCTTTAGCTACCCATCAAGGTAGCTTTTGTCTGGTCTTTGGCACACTGACAGCACACTCAATTCACTGTATAGGATTTTAGGTACTTTGTTTAGATATCTGAGTTGACATCCCTGAAGTAGGAGTGTGTGAATATCTTCCTTCATGATACCTATATACAGCAGGTGAATGCTAGGATTTCAAAAACATTTAAAACAGAGCTTTCAGAAACATTTTACATTGAACCTTTTAACATCTTGAATTTTATAACTGGAAATGTCATAGGTATGGTATAACATAGAAATTTATAGCCCAGGTCTTCTAATGTGTTTGTATTTTTGACTGTTAAATTCATTGGCATGTAACTCTGTAAACTGAGATGTGTTAGTAGTTTACCATGACTAAACACAAGAGATAATTCTGTTGTTATTTTGATGTTATTTAAAGGTATACATGAATCACACTGTTACTTAATTGGCTATCTGGTATCCATTTACAGAAACTTGAGAGCAAGGAACACATTTTACTGTGATAAAAGAAAAAAAAAATATTAGTCATATGAACTCTTTAATTAGACCTGCAGTTAATTTTGTTGTTCTTTCTTCATCTCCTTTGTACTCATTTATATGAGTAAAAAGCGTAATCATTGATGGTTCTTGTTTTTCAGCACAAGTATACCTGATAAATTAGCGATACTGAGAACAACGTAACAAGTAGTTTTGAAGGGTTGATTTTAGTCATACAGCTCATCAAACTTCAAAGACAATTTTAATTTTAGCAAATGATATTTTCATTGGTAAGTTTTCAGTCTTTTAGTATTGTCATGTCAGAAGATTTATTTTTCAGACTTCTTTATTTGCTTCTCTTAATGGCATGAAAAAAAAATAACCTTAAGATTGTTCCTGCCTTTGAAATATTGCTTTGCTATGGAAAAAATATACTGGGTTTAATACAGCCTGCACAAGTAAGGTTATTGACTCAATCTTTTCTATACAATACACTGAAAAGGTAACGTATGACCAATCTTAGGATTGTGGGACATCTTATTTTTACTTTGGGCTGACTTTATGTTATAGGCAATCATCAACAAAAATGGTTCCAAGTTAATAATTTTAAAAGAAAATCACTTTGCTTTTGAAATTCTTCCCTTTTTTTCTTTACACTGGAAACCAGAGTTTTCTGTAAGAATACTGAGCTGCTGTGGTCCGCATCATGTGTAAAATTACCAAACCCCCACCCTCATTGCATTCAGCGAGTGTCTGGACACATTCTTTTCCTCAACTCCATTTTGCTTAAGCTTTTTATGTAATTAGAAGTTCCAGCCTGAAACAGATCAAAAGAGAAGACTGTACCAAGAGAAGTCAGTATCTCTCAGAGCTTGAACATCTCCTCCTTTGAACTTTGCTTGTCATTTAGAAGTTTTATCCTTATTATGGCAAGATGGTGCCACTGATCGATCTATCACCTACTGCTCTGCAATATCGCTGCCCCATCTCCTGTTTTGGTTTGTTGCAATCTGTTAACAAGTGTGGGTGTGGACTGACTCCTCTAAGCTGTCATAACATCCCAAGGCATGAAATGTAATTCATGAGTTTTTGTGTCCTAAATTCACTATGCTTCGTTCAGAATTATCCTGATGGATGAGGGGATCTATGCGGGCGTTTGGCAGTCGCCCCACTGGGCAGATATTTCACTGCTGTGCCTGGAAGCAGCTCCAAACTGCCACAGGGGAGGCAGCTCCACTGGATCTAGAGCATGGTTTACATAAAGATTGTATTAAGCTGGGGACTGGATTACCCTCCAGGTGGCAGCCCATACTCTAGGGATGAAATGAGTCTAACTTCTTGGAAAGAAGACAATTTAAAGCATCTTTTTTGCAGGTCTCTATTCAGCATGTCTGAACTTTTCAAGGAGTTGTCTAAATCCTCAGGACAGTAGATGTTTCAGGCAGATGAAGAGGAAGTAGAAAGGCAAAGCTGAGAGAGACTGCAGACCATTCTAACACACTATAAGAAAAGCCTTAACTACCAAACTGCTGACTGTGGTGGTTCACGAGTGTGAGATTCCTTGATAATCTTGATCCCAGGTATGGGATGCCAAAGAGATTTGGGAGTGGAGCTGATTCCACTTCAGTACAAGTGCTTGGTATGTTAGGTGCTACTTCTACAACTCCTCAACCCACATACACAGAGAAAAGTGTTGGACTGCCGGTAGCAGTTTACAGGCAATGCACAGATGAAAAGGAGGACTTCACTACTTGGAGATGACTGAAGGTGGAAACTGTGGTGTACGTATAATTGCTAGTTATTTCCAAGTCACTTAATTGGGGTCTCAGGAGTGACTGAGTTGGTGTAGGTCAGCTGAGCCCCAGTAATTGACCTCTAGCAGCATTTGCTGAAATATGCATTTAGTACGTTGTAAATGCAAGGTAGAGCATTGCTGAAGTTTAAGACAGCAGGATTTTCTTTGCTTTTAAAAATGGTAACAGTACACGTTATCATTTACTGTGGCACAGATATATAATTCCTTAAACTGTGATAACACATTTGTGAGTTAAAGAACAATACTGAATCCTTACTAAATTATCTGTCTAATATCTATTTTGTCTATTCAGAATATAACATAATACAGCTCTTTCAGAACTAGTAACGATGTTAGTTGAAATGACTGGACCATTTTAACTTCTACTGAAAAGCACTGACTTTTAAGCGCACATACGCTGCTGTGTACATCAAAAGTACATCAGAAGTTATATTCCATTTTACAACCTCAAAAATTTTTCATATTAATTTCTGTTATCTGCTAGCAGTACAGCAATTTATCATACATGAATGCCATTTCTAGGGAGTCCCATTTTTTCCTTAGCTCTTCTTAAAGCAGGGACATACCGTTAAGTCTCTCTCTTATAAACACATTCAGTAGAGGAGGCTGTTTATCTGCATTTTTGTGACCCTTGCATAAAGAATGATGTGTCAGATTTGAAGGGCATATTTCCATACGTTAAACATCTGTAATTTACCTACCCCCAAATGCATTATATGCACAGGTAAATATATGTACTTAGATTTACTTAGTTTATTAAAATAAAATATGATATTTTATTTGAACTGAACTTTTGGATTTATTTTCAAATTAATTAGAAAAACCACCAATCAAATACAATAACCTAAAAGTTATCACCAGCTGTTTTTGCACCTCATATTTTGCAGCACTGAAATATACTCAGCTAGGTCAGAAGACAAATGAAACAAAACCTGAACAAAAGTAAAAAAAAATTATGATTTTCTAATGTTATAATTTTACAGTTCAGACTAGAGGAAATGCAAAACTATACAGTCTAAATAATGAAAAGGCAACATGATATGTAAGTATAATCAGTTTTATTCCCTAGTAAATTCTATACATAAAAAGAATACTTTTAATTCTTTTAATGAAAGATATAGAAGGATGTATTGCTTTAAAGCCAGTAGTCTACCTTTAAATGTAGCTTTTTAAAGGGAAAATGTTGGATTCTGGCATCCACATGTTGCCTATGTACATTACAGGCACAGGTAGGACCAGATTACAGTAACTGTGGATTTTACAGGCTGTGTGGAATAACAATAAATCCATAAAAACCATGTTAACTTACACATATATGGAAAACCACATCCTGTGTCATTGTCTTTATAGTAGTAAGCCATAAAAGTGTTTTAACAGACAAGAAGCTGGTTTTTATCTATTGGCTGTTTTCTAATAAACAAGAAAAAAAAAGGATTAAAAATATGTTGTTATATTTGGGATTTAATATGGGAACTTAATCTGGAGAACGACAACAAAAGAAATATTTTTTCAGTAGGTTTCATTCTTCCTTATGCACCTCTGCTATTGAGTTCTGCATATTTAAAACTTTGACTCAGAGAATATTTATTTTGCTCTAAGCAAAAATTGGTGAAGAAAAGAGAAAGAAAAGGAAAGAAAGAAAGAAAAAGAAAGAAAGAAAAGGAAAGAAAGAAAGAAAGAAAGAAAGAAAGAAAGAAAGAAAGAAAGAAAGAAAGAAAGAAAGAAAGAAAGAAAGAAAGAAAGAAAGAAAGAAAGAAAGAAAGAAAGAAAGAAAGAAAGAAAGAAAGAAAGAAAGAAAGAAAGAAAGAAAGAAAGAAAGAAAGAAAGAAAGAAAGAAAGAAAGAAAGAAAGAAAGAAAGAAAGAAAGAAAGAAAGAAAGACCTTTACACTTGTAAAGGTCTGCCTTACCTCTTTGAAAACATAAGGCAATAACAGAAATAAACTGGAAGCTGGTGGCTTGAGGGACAATCTCTAACATGCAGCTAAAGGAAATAATTTGTGTGGCATTAATCTTAGGGATTTTTTCTAATAATGACTAATGCTGGGGAAAAGTGTCTCTGGCAGAATCTTCATGTGAATTTTGACTGAAGTGGATAATATTACAAAGGATGTTTAAAGTATATATGTTTCTTTTAAAACGTTACTTTTGAAAAACATACTTCTTGGAGTAGTAAGTAGGTTAAAAAAAATAGTGATGTAGAAGTCTGGCATACGTAAGTAATGATAAAACTATTTTCAGAAGTATGCCACTGAAAGGAATTATAAGAGTTTCTCCAGTTCTAAACTTTTTCTGATTCTCTTTAGCCAATCAGCTTCAGATGTTTTTCCAATTTAAAGCCTTTCCAGTTACGTAAGATAAATAGGGGTTCAAGATTTTGCATTTCCCTATGGATGTAAATGATTCAGAAGCCTGAGGACAATTGAATCAATTCTGCATTGGAAAAACAATATAATTGTTTCTTTTAAAAGACTTTAAAAGCACTCTCAACATTTTATGCTATCTACATGTAAAATGTGCCTCTCTCCTTGCCAGGCTTCACTCTCTAGAGGGTTGCACACTTTTCTCTTTAATAAACTTCCCTGTCTGCTGGAGATAGAGACTTTTACATGCAATACTGCTACCATGCATATCCTTCACATAAAGGCCAAAGCTATCAAATTTTCCCTCAGTTCCAGTTCTGTTTCTTACAATAGACATTCTCTATTTAGATACTGCCTACCCACCCTTATCATAAATATTCTTCTCTTGTGATGAATGATGATGATTTTCTAGTCTGGGCTGCCTTCTTTTACTGTTATTATTTCCTGAGAGTTATTCTAGTGTAACTGCAAAGGACTATCTGGCATTCAAACACTACCTTTTTGCAGAGCTGGAATACCTGCCAGTGATGGATGGCTCTCCACTTGTCTATCTGAGAGATATTTAACAGAGAAGTATTCAGCTTCCAGTTAGTCTTTGGCTACACTGCCAGCTAACAGAGGTGGGACAGACACTTCTTGAAGCAGTAAAGCAAGAAAGATTTGCGTGAAAGAGGATTTTTTTCTTCGTAAGTGGCAGTTCCTGTAATGAAAGGGGATTCCTCTCCTGCTGAAGTTTCACCCAAATACCCTGAGAGTAGAAGAGACTTTCTCCTTCCCCAGGATGCTCCATAAAAGGGACAGATAAGTCACTGAACAAGAGGAAGTCATTATCTCAGAAACCTCTTCATCTTCCCACATCCTTACCTGAATTCACCAAAAGAGCATCAAAAATCCTCTAACATTCACTCAGATACCTGTTCATTTCATACATGGCAGAAATAGCTGAGGCAGGTATCATCCTCTTTCAGACTACTTGTTACTGAAATACGTTTACTGGTGATGACCAGGCAGAGTACACTGTGCCTGAAATTATTAAAACTTGTCTCCACATGTTTTTCCATGTCTTTGTTTTGTCACAAGCGAAAACTGTAAGCTTTTGGAGGAAAGACTTCTATTCTACCATATATGGACTGTAGAGAGCAATGCCCAACTGGTGATACCTAGTCATAGTAGTTGTTACCACAACGGCTATGACTGTTTTGCTCTTTTCTGGGAACGAGATTTAGACTACAGTTATTGCTACTCGGCCCCTCTTCCTCCAGTGTGCTGGCCCTTCCATGAACCTTATAAAGGTCTCAACCCTGTAAAAGACACTGTCTTCTCTTTTTTTCTTTACCACTGTCTTCCCAGTCAAGAATAGAAAGAAAGGCAAAGAAGAAAAGAAGGGCAAAACTTATTCCATACAGTACAAATATCTCTGCAAATTAAACTAGGTAAATAAAAAATTCTACACAGTCTATTCAATACTCTTCTTATTAGAAGACATTTTACATCTGCCAGGCACCCCACAGGACTCTATGGTAAAGACAGAAGCCACCAGTGATCCTTTGTAGCATTCATTTGACATTTCTGGCTACCGAAAACTCTGTCAGGTCATGGTATAATCTCAGGAGTCCTTGTACTGAGATCCAAAATTATGCTGTTTAGCAGAGCTTTCGTTTGTTATTTCAGCAGCATTGCAAGAAATCAGACCATGTGTTTGTGTGCGTCCACCATCTATCCACACTGACATTTTTAATGGGAAATAACCGTAAAGAAAATCTTTTGCATGCATATGTGGAGTAAAAACTATGTGTAGTAATTACAGATTTCAAGGCGGTATTTATTAGTACTCTTCTCCTTACTGATCCCAAATGATCATTATTTGCAGACAGAAGCCTATTCATGTTTCAGTAATACAGAAAACCTGTTCCTGTTTCTGGCACTACCTTACCTCTGGAACATACTAAACTGGTGAGAAATTCTAAAATACACACTATTCAATTCAACACACCTGCTTGCCTTTTGTTAGACCACTTTGTATCAGCAATGTAGTTTCAGTGACTTAATGAGCTATGCATGCCTGAGCTTGTGAGACATCACAAACTTCCTCATTAGCAGTTTACGTAGTTATGGAAAGAATCATTGTGTAGAAATGCTTAATGAAACATGAAAGAGCTTTTTACATGCTCCCAGCATCTTTTGCTGTGTTCCATATTCATGACAGATTTTTCTCTTAAGTGCTTCTTGCATTTCTTATCTCTGTTATCAGATGCTGATTTTTAATGATAGGTATGATATTTAGAATTGAAATCTTCTGATATGTCCTGTCTTGTGTTCTGTTCAGATTTCAATAAACAGCCTAAACTTTAGAAATAACTTTAAAGGTATTCAAGGTATCCTTCAAAGACCTCTAACCAAACATCTGGCCCTGAGTAAGCAGCAAAGATCTGTATGGTAATTAGCGTAAGAAATACGAAGTAGATAGGGAGACTAGGTATAATGGGCATAACCAGAAAGCCTCCGGCCGAATGAAAAATCCAGGCTATTCAAAACCAGAAGTTCAGGCATCAGGCGGTGAGAATGCAGGAAGCATGTAAAGCATCTGCTAACAAGGAAAAATATCCTATGAGGGGTTGAGGGCAAAACAAGCAAAGACTGGGAAACAGCAGAAAAGGAGGAGGGAGTCATGAGGTACAACATAGCCCCAGCCCTTTATAGAGAATATCATTAGGAAAACACACGGGCCCCACTGTGTGACAGAGGAAAGGGAAATCCACAAACCTTGTCACTGGGGCAGTGTAGTGTGCTACCAGAAGCAGCTAAATACAGAAGGGAAGGAGGATGTGTATTGGGCAACTGTGTTATGACTGTAATGGAAGGGCATAAGGGCATAGCAGAAAGAGTCTGTCTTCTTCATGCTGCCAGGATTACAATAGATATCAAGTGAGTGATTCCTTAATAATCTTCTAATTGGGTTAATGTCAGCCTGCAAGGCTAATACCAGTTCCTTCTGTTTGTTAAATGAAAACTGAAAGAAATGTAAACAACTTCTGTTGCAGAAAATACATTAATTTTCTAGTTATATTAGGCCATGCTGGGTCATAATTATCCAGTTTTGTTTCTCCTGAATACTTATACATAAAAGCAGATTTCAGTAAGTATAAGTATCAGAAAATGTGATGTATCTATCGGGAAGAATGATTCTTCTATTTCCTGGCTGGGGAAAAAAAAAGAAGAAAAACAGGAAAAAAGATGGAAAAGATGGTCAGGAAGTGCTCTGTCTTTTGAGAATGTTTGATTCGGCACTCTTCATTTGGCCTTTGAAGCTCCAGCACTTCCATATCCTTTTACCTTAACTATTCATTTCTAGTTTTAAGCTTATTATTGTCATGTAAGATTTGTGTGAAAGACTGCTCATTACCAAAACCAACTATGGAGGATGATGTAGACCCTGTCCAGGTGAACTCTGCACTTGCTTTAACAAGGGTACGCTCGCCTTCTAGTGACTGTGTGCCTCTCTGGACATTGACCATGGGAAATTGCATTTGGTATTGTATTGATCTGTGACAGCCTGTGCTACATTATTTATGTTACTCACACTTTCTTCCGTGTTTGCTGACAAATTCTGTGCAATCATCAAATCCATACAAGCCAGGAATGCCTTTAGAGGACAGAGCAATTTTGAAATTATCATCAGGTAGAGAGTCTGTTTCTGACATTTCAGTATCCACCCCTGCCCCTTTGTATATATGCATTCACCCACTGACAGACACAAAGAATTCTTAAATAAAGAGGAATTTTGTCAGGCAATTTGTCATGTTAATCCTCACTTTAAGTGAAGCTTTGATAACCTGAGTCCTGGAATTTCCAGGAGCTAATTCTTCATTAAAGGTTTGGTTCAGCTGACTGGAACAGCTGAGAAATATATGACCTTTTTTCCTGGGAGTGACTTATATGAATCCAGCTCGGTAACTCAACAGGCAATAACTGAAGGCTTTTACATGGGGTCTAACTGTAAGCCATCAGCATTCATTTTGCAGTCCTCATGGAAAGGCAAAGGCTTAGGTTAGTTAGAGAAAATTAATTACTGTCACCTACTGAGGTGGGTCAGGGTCAGGAGCTGTGGATGCTTGCACAGCGAGGCTGGTGGCTGACCGCAGGCAAGTGGCTTTCCCTTCCCTGCCACACTTCTACTTTCGCTGTACAGATTCAGGTCTATCTCCTTGTCGGAAAATAAGGTAGAGCAGACAGAGCCATTCCAGAGCTACTAGCAACTGATCAATTCCTTGCATTGAGCAGTGTCTTTAGGGTGAGTGGTGTCATCAGTTGGGAGGGGTTTCCTCAGTCTCCCTGGAATAATCTATTTTGAAAAATACTTATGAAAATGTGCCCTGTAGCACTAGGTTTGCTTGTGGCGATACGCATATGAGACATAATGGTAGAGACATGTCAGAAAGAGAAATAATGATGCTGCTTGTGTCTAAAGGGTTAAATAGAATATGGTGTTAATGGACAAGCACTATAAAAATCATATGTTTTAGATAAAAATATATATTTTAAAAGAGGATGGAAGAAGAAAATACTAAAAAATCATGCTTAAGTAGTCGTTTCCTCTTATGTCTGCAGGGTTTGATAGCTGGGAAATTTTTGTCCCTTAAAAGCTACAGGAGATAGTGTTGGGCATATTACATTTACTGGTAGCACTTTATCCACCTGATTTAAATATAACTGAATAAATAATTATAAGTTCCTAACCTTCACTGACATTCTCACATTATAGAACAATACTGGGGTTTTTTTTTTTTCATTTTTAATTGCAAAAAGTGTTTAGAAAGTTATTTTATAAATGCAACATTTTAAAGGGTTTTTTAGTCTGTGTGGCTCTCTGTCAAGAGAATGTAAGACATGAAAGCTAAATATTTAACAACTCACCTCTTTTCCATTAATCACTGTGTTGCCAGGAAAGCACCTTTACAGGGATAAAAGCCTAACATCAGAGAAGTACAGTGCAGAAGCACAATGGCAAGCCTCAGTTATTTCAGTGTGGCTACTTATCGTATGATGTCCCCAGACAGTAAAAAGTTCTTTTAAAAATGCTTTTAGAAAATAAGTTTTAATTAAATATTTATAATTTCTTTTTATTTTTAACACATGGCTTTTATGGGTTCCTGTGCATGTGTGTAGGTAGAATAACTATCAGGTAGTTTGTCCATATGCTATATTTTCTGTGATCTTCCATGGTTTTCAGAGGATGAGCAATGAATTCTTAAAACATGATCTAAAGACAACAAAAAAAGGGGCAACGGCATTCTCTCTGTTGATTCACAGTATGTGAAAGATGTGTTCTTCTTTAGACAGAGTAAAAATCTGAGTCAAAGAGAGATAGAAAGCTCGCTTGTCTTGCTGGTGCTGGGAAAACTTGAGACATGAAGCTCTATTACACACGCAGCATGGAAAGACATTAGAAAAGCTGTGGGCATGCTGCCTCCCCATGGAAAAATAAATCACTATTCACTTTGTCTTCAGCATTTGAAACAATGCTTCCCCAGATGCATTGACAAAATTCCTTCCCTTCTAACAGAAAAGTTTAGGCATTTTCTAAATCCTATGTCCTGAATTATGGGGATATAAATTACTTTTTGCACCTAGTGTAGCAAAGATAATTCATATTAGGTTCTTTTTTAAAAGTTAAATAAAACCTTAAAGCCTCCAATTTCTAGCAAAAATTTTCTCTAGAGAACCTAAATAAAGCATTTTGATTTGAAGGATCATTTTCATGTGTTGTGTTCACAAGGATATTGTGAAACCTCATAGATATTTTAAATTCTGTAATAGAAATAGTTTCTTGAGTTCTATGCCTAATTCCAGATGAAGGAGTGAAAGGAACTAACCAGAAAACATGGGAAAATAATTCATTGTAGATCTACCCTAATCTGATTGTTTCTGTTGCTTATCTTGGGTTGCCATCCACATGGGTAAACATGGCTAGCCCTCTTTAATATAATGTCTCCTTAGTTTCAATCACCACATGTGTTGTGCTAATGCCTATATTTGTGCATGTTGGAATAACGGAGGTTTTTTGTTAAACCACTATCCGTGCAAGCCTACCTGCTGATACTCTCATTGAACCTGATGTCAGTGTTTCTCTTATACTAGCAAATAGTATCCCTCTGCTCCATTAAATCCACCTGCTCTGTAAAGGACCAGAGGATCTGTCAGTGTGTCATCTGTCAGAGTGGCCTGAGTAAGACAAGTCCAACGTGGCCATTCATGAGTAACAGCTATAGAAACTGTCTGGCACCTGAAAGGGTCAACAAATCATAATTTAGTAGTTAACATATAATAATGTCTTTCCATTTTTATAGGGGAGATATGCATTCAAAGTGTTCAAAAAGTTAATATTGTAAATTAATATAATCAACAATTGCTTTGTAGTCCATTTTTTCTTCAAAACTATTTAATATTTCTGCCTGCCACCATTTGCATCTCTGAGTGTTTGTGTCAGATGAATTGTGTTACTGACTTCCTCGAATAGTATGCTGTAGTCACGTGCTCTGTTTATATAAGCTGCTCAGTAACAATGAGGGGGTGGATGCTTCCACCATATTGTTCATACTGTGTTTTGTCACCATCCTGGAGAGATTTCTTTTCCTATTTCCTCTCCTATTACTTTCTTTGGCTTTATGGCTTCTTCTGAAGCTGTTCTTTTATTATTTGTTTTATGGTTTGTCTCAAAGTGCTGTTAAAATGATGACAGGCAATCTCTCAACAAGGTGATGGCATGGTGATTTTAAATTTGAATTAGCTGAAAGACACCAGACTTGCTCATTGCTAAAGCAAGTTTGTGTTCCACTCAGCTTGTGTCCCATACTCTACCATGCAGGCTAGCCTTATCCTGTGCCTCTTTTCTCTTCCTAGATCCAGAGCAATAACCCTCTCACTCCACCCCATATCAGGAGTGGGGGATGCAGAAGCTAGATTTGCTGTTTCCCCTTTGCTGCAATAATGCTGCTCCTCAGCAAAATCCTGGAACTGTTACACAAAGGGGGAGATTCTGTGTGCTGAGGATGCTTTGGGTAGAGTGCAATAACTTGAACAAAGGGTAGGGAAGGAGGGACCCCCAGTGCCATCATAGGCTTTGGGAGAAATTTACCCCTGGGGCATCTTCGAATCTCAAGGACATTAGGGATGAGAGAGACATGGCCTTGGCCACAGTACACCTTCATTCCCTGACCTATCGTAGTCCTTTGTGCAAGAAGTTCAATACGAAATAATGTTGACAGCATGAGTGGTGGTGGTGGTGATAGGTATTTGGGAGGGTTTGAAAGTCATGAAACATCTCTGTGGTAACACTCTATCACTACTGTGAGCACACCTAAACTGTAGACATGCACTCATACCCTAATGACCACATGTGTGTACCCTCAGACTGTCCACAAACAAGCAAAAAAAGGACTTAAAAATGACCGAGTGGCTGATGAGGCTTTTGTGGTCATTACACATACCAGGCTTCACCCTGTACTGGCCAGCCTGTATTAAGGCCCAGCTTTGGAGGTTCTTGCACACGTGACTAAACAGCCCTGGCAGGAAGCTTGAGCTTTGTGACTTACAACAAACTGATTGAAATCCCCAAAAGCAGAGCTCACATTTCTAGTGTATACATTGGATTTTTTGAAGAATCTTGATTTTCAGCTCAGGAAAAGCTGCTTTTAAGGTGTCCTTCTTGGGAAATCTGTCTAAAAGTCATGCATTTTTCAGGGCCCAGAGGCAAAAACAAGTCTCCTCAGACAGCCCAATGGAGAAGTATGGGCCTCAGCCTTATCTTGTGGTGTAAGATGCAGAAGGGTGCTTCTGAGGACTGTATCTTCATTAATCCATAGCCTTTGGTCACTGTAAAGACACTGTGATTACTGTGCAATGATGGGGAGGGGATGGCATAGAAGACGCCAGGTGATACCACTGTGATGCTGGTAAAGGTCAAACGGGCTGAGGGTCAGCACCAAGCACAGGTAGAAACATCTCCATCTACCTGCCAGCAGTGGCTGTGATGAGCTTTCCCCGTTCTGGATAACTTTAAGAAAAACAAAAACTAAACCAAAACTATTAGCAGGTTGACAATAGGGAGAACTGTACATACTGATGCATGAATTAAAAAAATATAAGTACACACTTGAAAGTTCATTACCATAAGGGCACAGTCAGGTTTCTCACTGGGCTATTGATTATTTGGGCTCTTTCTGCATTCTGTTATGATGAGGTAAACTACTGCACCATCCCCTTTAAACAAGATAAAGAAACTTAGATTTACTTGCAAAAATTGTAAAGCTCTTCATCCCCTGCTTCCAGACTAACTTCCAGTGGCGTCAAATTGAATTTAGATGAGATTTTTCTTTTCAGAAGCTCTGTCACATCCTTGAAACAAATACAGAGCTGTATTGTAAAAGGAGACTCATTTGTGAGAGTATGGTTAACTCTTCCCTTCTTATTGCTCTTTCTTGGTTTGCCTGTCTACCAAAATATGATGAGTCATTCCATTTTCAGCATTTTTTAGACTATGAGATACCTCATCCTTTTTTTGTTTCTTTGACCTAACACATTTCTTAAGAAGAGATAAACATTTAATTTTTTTGTTTGTTTACATTGCTGCTTATTGAAATGCATAATATTTGGCAGATATATAAGATTTTTGCTGTTGTTATTCAGGCCAATTGAAAAAAAGTACTTTTTTCGAAGCTCATTCTCTGAGTTCCCATTTGCGTAACTGGTGTGTGTCTCTTGCCTGTGCTATAATAGCTTGTCTTTGAACAGCAGTACTAGCATGGCTCTTGTGCATATGTGTTAGCTTACAATTCACTGGACTTAACAGTTGCAGAACTTGCTGATGTTGCTACAGGTGCTAGCAAGTTGTTATTGGGAGCATGCACGGAGATAAAATTATTGCATTTAAAAGAAAGAAACAAAATCATGGCTAGAAGAAAATCCAATAGAACTTTTACAAGAGCTATCGAAATATTGATTTTGAATTACCAACAACTATGCTTCACTTTCTTCCATTGTATTTACATTTTCGGGAATTCATTATAGCACCAGATCAATGTTTGAAGGTTGAAGAAATAAATACCCAATACGTTGTAGCTACATATCATCTTTTGGTATAAGGGTTATTCCTCATTTCATTGCATTCTATAAAAAATGAATTTTTTTTCTTTAAATAGCAACAACAACAACAAATTATCCAATATCAAGTACTGTGTCCTTTCCAAAATCCATTTTATTTTAAACCTGGGGGAAAAATGATGAATGGATGAGGATATAACAACAGGTTTTACTTCAAATCAGAGATGTCATGGAAATTAAACACATTGTCTCAGTGGATAACAAGAAAATATAGATTATTCTGTGAAACCACTTGTTTCCTATGTTCTGTGTGCTGAAAAGTATTGTACAACAGCAGAGAAGGCTCTTACCTGCATACAGTCCATATGTATTTGCTAGCAACCCCAAGGTAACTAAAATACAGAGGGAAGAAAAGAGGAGGGACATAGGAGTTTTTCACAGGTTGGTGAGATAATTTTTCAAGAGAAAGAATAGGACAACAGATTAAATAAGCAACAACAAACCCATTAAAACAGATTCATACCTAAAGTTGACAGAAAGCCATCATTGGCCAAACAGGTTAAACTTTCTAATTTCTCTGTATAATTGCGATGATAAATTAATTAAACTTTAATTGCTGCCTAAGCAGATGTAATGACACATATCACAAGCATGAATTGAAAAAAATGAAATGTAACTCTCAGATACATTTTCTAAATACATAAAATTTATTTTCCTGAGGGGTCTTCTTTCTTGTAAACTCTTCCCATGCTCTTAATGTATGAAGATAATTGAAAAATTAATTTAAGATCTATGAAGTTAGAATGCAATATTAATGAATATTTCCCTACTTAAGACAGTAGATTTGAAAACTGAGTCAGTAATACCTAATTCTTTTTGCAGAGCAAGTATTTCCTTGATTTATTGTTATTTACTTAGACATGCAGCCATGAGCTAGGCATAGTTATATTATCTGACTAGCATTGATAGATTAAGGAAAAATTTCAGTTGTTCTAGGTTTAGACATAAAATATGTAACCATTTTTGTGTAACCACTTTTTGTGGCCAATTGTCTTCAGAAACAGTCTTTTTTGCCTCATTTTTGAGACTGAAGTACTGTCTATTTTCTAATAGGAATGGGATTTTCAAAGTTCAGGTGTGTCCTTGTTGGGCAAACTGTTTTACAATTATTTCAGCATTAATATAATACATTTATATATGATTAATCTAGAAGATTAGTTATTCTAGTGTAGACAGAAATACAAACACCTGAGCAGATTATGTAATCTATTAATTGCATTTAAGTAATTCAGAGCAATCAGTAAGAGACAGAGTAATCTTTAAATCATGTGTACATATGTTCACACTGTAGCTATAGTCTCCATGGTATTAGAGAATGTACCTCTACTGGTAAAACTAAGCCTTTGACCATGTACCCAAACAAATGTTCGAGGAGCCTGTGTGTATTCCACCTCAGTGTTAGCACTGTAGGCCATGGCAGTCAGTCAGTGGATGATGATCTCCTTAACTAGAAAGACTTACAGGCCAAGTTCACTGTCCTTCACATACTGCTGTTGATTTCAGTGGCTAGATTCTGGCTTTATTGAATGTACTATTGCAGAAGTTTCAGAACTGGAAGATATAAATGAAAGTGCATCTTCAAATCATGCTGGAATTTATTCTGACCCAGAGTTATCAGCGCTGAATAGTAATGAAACAAGATCAATGTCTGCTTGAATCTTTGGACTGTGCTGCTGCTGCATTTCAGAGGACATGAGATCAGTGAATAGGTCTACCTGAACATCTGGGAATTCTAAAGAATTTTTTCCCCTTGAGAGAACAAAAAGGGCAGTAGAAATGTTTCGATCATCCTTTCTCTGTTTCCTGCAGGGGGACTGGAAAATGTTGACAAACCTGCAGCCTTCAAGTCTGGAAAGAAGGCCAGCAAAACTAAAGTAGATTTTATGGGGGCATATTTGATTTATTTTCAAGAAATTACATTGCTACCTCTCAGGGAGGAAGAATAAGAATGCCTTGTACTCTGGAAATCAACAATGAAGCCAGAAGAGACATACAGACAACTAGAGTTTACAACAAAACACAGTTTCTCACTTTGTTGTTGTTCTCAGCTCTAGGCTAGATGATGCATTGCCCTGCAACACAATAGAGAATGACAAAAGAAAAATCCCTGCTTGTTACTGTGACAACATAACCAATTAGGTTTCAGATTTCATTTTATCTGCTAATTAGGGCCTGAAATTTGCTTTCATGGGATTTTGCTTTATAAATTTCAGTCATCAGTAAAATATTTACTCTTAGATTACATCAATTAGAGAATAACATAGTTTTACCACTGAAAACATGCAGTATTCTGACATCTGATAAACACTGTACTTTAAATTGATTTTTTAACTTTGAGGTCAAACTCTGTTGTTGTTTAGCGTTTAAATGATTTTTAATGCTTAATGTTCATGAACATGAGCTTTCTATAATGAGTTTTATAGGATGTGCTGACACTGCAAGGGGGATTATCTCTTCTTTCACAGTTAAAAAAAAAAGCCAGAGACATCAGCACAGCAGACCAAACAACCCACAAGCCCTTCTTTTCGTAATGTACAGAATCACATTACACATTAGTGTCTCGTTCTTAGGGAAGATAACAAGAGGACAGTTTATTCTAGGTCAGTAATGGACTACATTATTATAAGGAAAGCCCACAACTCTTTTTACCAGGTACTTTGTATATGACCTTTTCAGCTATCCCTCTCACCCATGGATACGCTGTGGGCTGTTTCTTCAAAGTTCAGAAAGAATTTGGATATCTGTTGTTTCCTCCTCTGTGCAACTTTTTAGGTGCCTCACCTCCCTTGAGAACCAAAAAATTTCAAAAGGCAGCACAGAGCATTTTAAGTAGGTTCTTACTCTCTGTCACTCTCTGGAAATACCTGATTCTCTCCCCTGGTTATGTAGGTAACCTGGGAGATTAGGCCGATAAATTGCAGTTATTTATCTACCTCATATTAATAATCTGAAAACCTACTCCTTCCTATGTTACCTGTCCATTACCTGCCCAACCTGTACAAACCACATGGTGACCAGTGGGATAAAGAAATGTAACCTGTTGGAGGGAGTTTATCACTCTCTGCACAGGGTTCACCGGTAGGGGCTAGATTCACGAGAAAGGCCGTGCAGCCACCATGACTCCTTTAACTGGCCTTGTGAAGTAAAGATTAAGCAAGGTTCCAATAGGAAAATAAAGCTTGTACTAGGAAACCATGGGCTGAAATCCAGCCCTGTATGTCAGAGTCTGGAAGTATGTGTGTGAACAAAACAATGTCGCAGTCAGAGTAAAAAGATCAGCACATTCTCACAGTGGAGTGTAGCTGCTCATAGATAAGCCTTATAGCAATGTTAACATCACTTTATACTAGAAGGAACTCACTCAAGGTAAAATTCACTTCTCTTAAAAGAGCTCACACCAGTCTCATACTGTGAAAGGGAGATAAGGACTACAGGGTGGAAAAGGAGTCACATGTGAGAATCCAGTAGAGCACCTTTTATCAAGAAGGGTTGATGTCAGCTTTGAAATACTAGAAAAGGAGATGGAAGAAGTCCAGTGTGTAGGAATACAGAATCATGCTGAGAGGAGATAAGCTTAAATCGAGCCACCTTTCTTAGTAGGAGTCCGTGGGAGTGGATGACAAACTTTCGCTTTAGTATCAAGAACAAGCTGTTCACATAAATTACACCTTTGAATTCATATGATTTCTGCAGCTTCACCTGCAGGCTTCAATTTTTGCATTTCATACGTTTCTCCTATTAGTATTAATGCAAGAAGGTGTTAAGTAATTTGCTTAACCACTCCAAATATAAGAAGAATCTGTTCTCACCATGATACATGCACAACGTAAATTCATGTTTACAGGACCTTCACTTGCACAGTAAGGCAGTAATAGACACCTTCGGGCTCTAAATAATAAAATTTGCCATTTTAAAGAAGAATTCAAGGATTCCAGCTTTATTATTCAAAGGAACAAACACAGTAACAAAGCATTTCTTTTTTCTTTCAGAATCTATATTTTCATAACTAAAATTGTAAAAGCTTCAATTCTGTGAAAGTTTTCTGACTAAAAGTTTAAATAAAGAAAGAACAAGGAAGTATTCTTTAACATCTGTGACCCTCTGGAATATAAGAATAATCCCATCTTTTTAAGATACAAGTGGAACTAATTACAAAAACCACAGATATTTTTTATGTTCTCTGAATTAGTCAGAGTACCATAGTGTGAGTTATTGGGTTATGCTTCTGTTTTCTCTGACATCTAAAAGAGTTTCCAGGAAAAGCAAACAAAATTTGAAGTTAGTCTAATGTACAGGTGGGTGAGGCCTTTTAAATATTAGCAGTACCATGAGCGCTTAGTATTAACCATATATATTTTTTTATTTGCCTTATATTATGATACATTTAAGTCAAATGATAAATATAAATGCCAAAGTAAATAAGGACCTCAGTGATAGTGATAACCATAAATTATAATTTTTTTAAAACTTTGCTTCATGTTTTCTGCTGTAAGTCAATTCCATCAATATTTCTACCAAATATATACTTTGCAATTACAATTAAATTATACACACAGTGTTTGAAAAATATATATATACATAAACTTCATGCTGCTGACAAGGCATCTTTTGTCTCGTGTAGACCAATAAAGAGTCTGCAGAAAAATATCGTGAAAACTCTGCAACCTCATACGCTGCCTTTTCTCGTGTGCTTCTGTGTGCATACACATGTTTAAATCTGAAAGTTATGTTGCTCTGTATAGTTATTTTATTAGAAGAACAGAACTGATTAAACATTCTAAACAGTCTAATACTTGTGGGTTATCTTTATGGGTTAATGTGATCGCTTCCTTTACAATTCTGCACGTAATCATCTCTCTGTCTGTAAGCTTCTGCAGCTTCACCTAATCTGCTCTTCACTTGTTAATGGCTTCATGGAAGCACCTGCTGTTATAGTACAATGCTTCAGAGTCAAAGCATCCTCTGCTCTGCTTCTAGCACACAGTTGATCTCTCACTGGATAATGCTCTCAGGTTGCCCAGACATTCTTCCATTCCTTACAGTGATCTTTGAGAACTCAATATTTTCTAGATCCTCAGACTAAGTAACTCAATGAAATAAGTGAAAAAGGGTGACAGAGACAAAGACGTACAAAGTGTATTTATTAGTGCTGTGAGAAGGAAAAGCAAATGTTTTTTCAGCTATTAAGCAGGACATACGATATTTTCTATGGAAACCTCTAGTTACCTTTTGGCAGTTGGCTCCCATGTTCAGATCAAACTGGTAAGCCCATAGGGAGTCAAGAAAGCACCTTGCCACTTACTAAGGAGAAGTAGTAATGATTCACCTGCAATGATCCATCTTCCTACCTCTAAGTCAAGTCAAACCCAACACCTTTCTCCCAGGTGGTGACAGCCATGTTGCTGTTGCATGCCGTTGGAAGAAAAAAAAAAAGGTACTATTCAGCTGTTTTTTGAGGCAAATTACATCCCAAACACAAACAATGTAGTCTGGACTGTAGGTAGTCAGGACTTCTATGACATATCTATGTCTTTTCACAAGAAGCATAATGCCACCTCCTCCACCCTGTAAATGGATGCCAACATTACTTACTTGAATGTCAGCTTAGCCAGAAATGCAGCTGCACTTGGCACAGTAAGCAAGCTAATATATCTTTCCTTTCAATTCAGAGTAGATTTCTATCTGGCTGGTGAAGACCATGAGCAAATCAAGTCTGCATCTGCCTGGAAATACTGTAAACAAATATGGGGAATGTGCAGGTGACATGGGATGGAGTTGTCATTTTTAGACTCTGGAGTAGGATGGGATGTGGTGATCACAGGATCCTTTATCTCCTCAGTTGTAAGCTGATCCTTTTGTGCTGCCCTTTAAATCCTCATTATTACTTCTTTCCTCTTGATTTCTTTTGCAAGTCTCATTCTCAATTCTCATCTATGGCTATCCCCATCTAGACTTGTAAGCTAGTCCACACTTGCCCTGACTTCAGATCTTTTCTTCTTCCCTCAGCTGCATGCTTCACTAACCTGGTGTAAATTATCAAGAACAAACTTTCTGTTTTCTTTTGTGGCATCCCCATTGCTAAGAAGGGTGTCCAGAGGTCCATGTTATCCTTCAAAATCCTCTTTAAAACTCTCATTTACTACGATGCTATGATGAAGTTTGGAGAATCATAGAATCACGGAATCATAGAATCATTAAGGTTGGAAAAGACCTTTAAGATCATCAACTCCAACCATCAGCCCAACACTACCATGTCTCCAAACCATGTCCTAAAGTACCATGTCTACACGTTTTTGGAATACCTCCAGGGATGGTGACCCTACCACCTCTCTGGGCAGCCTCTTCCAATGCATGACCACTCTTTCAGTAAAGAAATTTTACCTCATACCCAATCTAAACTGCTCCTGACACAACTTAAGGCCTCCTCCTCTTGTCTAATCATCACTTGCTTGGGAGAAAAGACCAGCAGCCACCTCACTGCAACCTCCTTTCAGGTAGTTGTAGAGAGCGAGAAGGTCCACCCTCAGTCTCCTCTTTTCCAGGCTAAACAATCCCAGTTCCCTCAGCTGCTCCTCATAAGATTTGCTCTCCGGACTCTTCACCAGCTTTGCTGCCCTTCTCTGGACATGCTCCAGCACCTCAAATGTCATTCTTGTAGTGAGGGGCCCAAAACTGAACACAGTATTTGAGGTGCGGCCTCACCAGTGCTGAGTACAGGGACACAATCACTTCCCTGCTCCTGCTGGCCACACTATTCCTGACACAAGCCAGGATGCTGTTGGCCTTCTTGGCCACCTGGGCACACTGATGGCTCATGTTCAGCCAGCTGTCAACCCGCACCCCCAGGTCCTTCTCCAATGGGCAGCATTCCACCACTCCTCCCCCAGCCTGTAGCGTTGCATGGGGTTGTTGTGACCCAAGTGCAGGACTCAGCACTTGGCCTTGTTGAACCTCATAGGATTGACCTTGGCCCATTGATCCAGCCTGTCCAGATCCCTCTGTGGAGCCTTCCTACCCTCAAGCAGATCGAGACTCCTGCCCAATTTGGTGTCATCTGCAAACTTACTGAGGGTGCACTCAATCCCCTCATCCAGATCATTGATAAAGATTTTAGACAAGACTGGCCCCAACACTGAGCCCAGGGGAGCACCACTTGTGACCGGCCACCTAGTGGATTTAGCTCCATTCACCACAACTCTCTGGACTCACCATCCAGCCGGTTTTTACCCAGCAAAGAGTACACCTGTCTATGCCATGAGCCTCCATCAAGCTTAAGACCATCTATAAGTGTTGTAGAGTATCTGCCATCAAAATGCTTTGCTACATGACTGGAATTCTTACACATTATGGTAATGTCAATTATCATCGTTTGTTATAGCTCGGAGATAAGAATTTTTTTCCTGCACTTACTCAAAAATATAAAATGAGAATTCTGTTTCATAAAATGTTTTAAGTTTTCATCAACTGGGGAGGAAAGCTGTTTATTACATTGTGGAGAAAACAGCAATGAGGAAAGATCATGCCTAATCACAGTGCCTCATCTGGAAAAGCCTTGTCTGATGTCCTGTTTCTGCGTTTAAAAAAAGAAAAAAAAAGTATTTTTATACAAACATAGTAAAATGTCTTTAAAAGAGACATGAGGGAACCTGCATCAAACAGAAGCATGAAGCTGTGTCTATCTATGCTATTTCTATATGCAAACCTATATAGTACCTGAAGTTTATTTGACCAGAAATCCATCCTTCCAGGTGAACGTAAAAAAAGATAAAAAATAGTATTTTTTTTAAAAAAGCAATAATTTAAATAAAAAGCTTCTGTTCTGCTGAAGAAAATTTTAATCAAAAACTTATACAATGTTTCAGTCACCTAATAAAATATATCTGGTGTTTTTTTTAATGTTTGTTCTCTATGACAAAATGAGGAAAATAATTTGCTCTCTCTGTTGCAGTGCTGTGAGAAAACCTTGAAGTCTGAAAAGCACTTAAAGATCATCACATGCACTCAAACTTATTAAAATACATATAATTAATATTTAGTTATTTTAATAAGTGCAAAATAATACTCTTCTTTATCATTTTATTATGGTTTTCGTGGCTATATAAATTGAGTATAAGCTTCTATAATATATTCCAAAATCAACAAATTTTGCAACCCAGCAGTCAGGAAATGTTTCACTGTGTTTTGAAAGGTTCTTAATTTAAAAAGAGCTACAGAAAACCCTCCAGCAACATGCTTCTACACAGTGTACAGAAATCTAAGCGATGTATACAAAATCTTGGGAGGGATGAATTACACAGAGGAATTGGTTTTGTTTCTTTTTATATTTCTGCAAAGTTTTCTAAAGCTTGGAGCAGAGTTCAATGAATATTGAGGGGGAAAAAAAGGCACGAACACATGTTCAGTTAAAAACTTACATTTGTATTTTTCTTGTTATGTACAAACTTTCCTTTGTATAATTTGATGGTTTTATTTCAAATTATTATTGCAGAATAGATACCCTAATGTTTATACACAGATAACTAATATGCATGTTCAGGTTAAATTATTTGTGAAATACGTTTAATTTTCTGTATTTTACTATCAGCTTATGTTTATAAAAGGTTTGTAATCAAATCAGGAATTTTGGCTTTTCACTATAAATTGTTAACCAGACAGATGTAAGAAGCTCATAAAAGATAATATCTACAAGTGAAATGACAGTTTAGAAAATAATTCCTAAGAGTGCTGGTGACTGCTTTCCCTGCACTAGGGAGGCGCTTGCTCCTCCAAGGAGCAAAGGCTGGGATCTACAAGTGTCCTGAATGGCACCAGGGAATATGCTTTCTCCAACCTCAGGATACCTCTCACATTAGCACTCATTCTCCACACAGGGTGCTTGCCACATTTCCCACAGAGAAGACTACTCCACTTCCAGATAAATATAATGACCAGTTTTATTTATTGCTTAAGCACTTGCCTATTGTGAAGCTAATAGTTGAAAAGTGGTATATCAGTTAGCAGCTCTGATCACAGAAAGGAATATAAACATATTGATTCAGGTAATCAGCAAGATCCAAAGTCAGTGAAATAAGCAGTAAGAGGAGAATGAAATATTTGAGGTAACTCACAAACTGAAATCCGGTTTAATCAAGCTGTGGTTAGAATAATGAACATATCTGTAAAATTTAATGCTGTATAATTGAAGAACAATGGGAAATGTTTATGACATGAAATATCCAGAGTTTCAGTAGTTAAAAGATAATTTGAATTTTAGAGAAGTAGAATTTTAGAAAAGAAGATGTTAATTTTATACTTCAGGTGTCAAACCACTCATTCAAAAAAAGATAAGAGATATATTATATGGCAGATGATCTCTTACATATTTGATAGTCCTTCCCTGAAGCAGTTGGAGTGGGTTGTGTTCAACAGTCAGTAAGGAAATGCCTATATTTTTGTTTCAGAATAACAACAGTGTATTTCTGAAACATGAAACAAAACATTTTCAACCTTTTTTGTTTTTCTGAAAGATAGGTCAGTTTTATAATAACCATAGTTATCTCTGCATTCCTGTTATAACCACCATCCAGAACAAGAGGCATCCTTGCATTGATGCTGCACCAAAAAAGGAGTTAGGCATACATGACAATACTATATTGCTATTTTATGTGAAGGAAAATTTTATTTATATACTTCTAATCAGTGCTCTTGTCAAATGAAAATACAGAACTCTGAAAAACAGTAGAGAACTGCTTCTTGCAACACTTTCCCTGTTGATTTATAAACTCTCTGCTTCTGCAGGGAACAAAATCTTTCCTACAGAACTCATAGCTATTACTTAGTTTATCAGAATGTACAAAAGTAGCTTATCAATAATCTAAGACCAAGAGATTTACCATGCCCAAAAGCACCTCTGAGGTAACTTTCTCTGCAGTGACCAATATCCTTCTTTCACTTCCCCTTCAGCACTCCATCCTTGATGTGATATTAGAGATTGCAGCCCTATACAGTGTAACACAGTGTTCTGATAGTGGCATCAAGGATTTTCTCTTCAGCATGTTATTGTTATCTGCTGTCTTTTCCACCTTGCTCACTACTGACAGGACTGGTCCTCAGTTCCCCCAGAGACAGGGTGGAAGCCAGGATTAGCTCTTTACTTAGGTGTCCTGTTTTCCAACACAGCAAGTGGGACTCCTTTAGCAGCTGTTGCCCACAAAGAAGATTCAACTTGTTAGGAGGAAGAGAAACCACTGGAAAATTGATGCAGCCTTAGGATAGATACTTTTCCTTGCTCCAAAGCCTCTGTTTCTTACTGAGGGTAAAAAGCAAATCAAGCCTGCAGGCAGAGGCAGAGGAAGGGCCATGGTCTAGGTGGCTAATAAGTAATCATATTTTGGGGGGGTCTTTAAGCTAAAAGAAACTGAATATTTTGGGTTTGCATATATTTGCCTAGACCTTGTCTAGACTTGCCTTGACTATTGCAGTAGCCTATAGATATACCAGTATAGGAAGACTGTTATAAGTTTTAAATTGAGGAATATTTAGTTGCCTTAAGGTGACTCTGTCTCCTGAGGTGCCTATAGAGAAGACTTTCAGGCCCAGCTGAGCATTCAGAGGAACACCCTGTTCCACCAAAGAAGAGTCAAAGAACAATGAAAACAAAATTCTGTTGCATTAGATGGTGAAAGTTGAAGCCCTATAGCACTATAGTGGAAGAAAGCTATTTTTAACAGTAATATTATTTTTAATAGGAGGACTTCCTAATAGAGTAAAGAGTCTTTCCTTGTGTCAATGGCAGATTAAAGACTTCAGAGGATGACGTCATGGAGATAAATCACCCCTGCAAAGTCTGTGCAGGGCAAGGCCAGTGTGACAGGCTGGTGTGCACAGTAAATCAGCACAGTAAGCTCCCTGAGCGCTTGCACTCACTGTGTAACGTCGCGACTGAGCAAAGTCCTGTGGACACCTATAGACGGTGGGAAAAAAGCCACAACTAGGGGTTGACATCTGTGAAGTTGAGGAGCAAACAGCTGAAGGGAAAGATGATAAGTGAAACAATGTAGCTCTCAGAGCTCATCAGCTCTGCCTGTTGACACAGAAACCATGCCTGCAGCCCTACCGACGTGTTGTGTAACCACATGCGCTATGGTAGGAGCAGGAAGCCACACATGAAGCGTGGGCTGGCCTGCATTAGTGATCCAGCAGTTTTGCCATGCTCTTCCAGAAGATATTCTACCTTCTTTCAGGCTGTCCATTGAGCAGGATGCTAGCACAAATATGTATTCCGCTGTTTGTGCTTCTATTAGAGAGCTTCTTGGCTATGGAGACTTTCAGTGTGTAGCACGTTGGGAATTGCCATGTTGGAGCAAATCAGAGGTCCTTCTGACTCAAAATTGGTGTTAATCGGCAGTTTTAAATTCCCGCTAGAGTTTATGGAGTTGTGGAAAAAGAGATACCTTTTGGAATTAAATTTAGGAAATCATGTTTGAAGATGCGTCCCCTTTTCTTTTTTTATTTTTTTTTTTCACTGTGGTAGAGTTTCCATCTCCTTGGACAGAAAAGCCAATTTATAAGGAAAGAGCATGAGGTATCTAGTATATTCTTATCTTCAAGGAACATTTTAAATAAATAACTATATTGTATCTTATTCAGGTTTTTTTTATTATGGCTTTTTATCTGGTTAATATAATATTATAATTAATTCTCAGATAAGCATGTATGTACAAATAACAGAGGGATAACATTTACTCAAACCAGTGTTTATTAACATAAATTAATTTTCAGGGATTTTTTTCATTTCTCCAAGAAAAACAATTATAAATCACATGAAAAGACAAAATGTAAAACTACTCATTATGTAAGTTTTGAAGTCTCTCTGATGGGAAATTTTATGTATAAAATGTATTTTCCATCAGGGTTTACACTGCATGTCAGTATTATGATTATGTCAAAAGTTACTAATATTTTATGGTATTATTCATTTAGAAATGAAAATGGAAGAAAATGAAATATTTTATTGATGAAAATAACCTTCTTCCATAAAAGTCAGGAGGCTCTTTTAGTTTCTAATGTTGACACATTTTTGAGAAATACTATACACTTACTCTTAAATACAGTGACCACACAAAATAAGAAAGGCTTGGGTTTTTCTTTCAGAGTCCCAGGAAGCTGTGATCTTTCATGTCGTGGATGCATGTAATACTGACTCTCTTATCATGCATGGTGTATAATTTAGGCTGCCACAGGGATTATATGTCTGCTTTCACATGCTTTCTCAGATTAAGGACTTTGGCTTCTGGGATCTGTCTGTATATATATGGTTATATGTATAGTTGCTTTTCTAGATATGTAAATATAAGTGCCTACATATACATATACATATACATGTGTGTATATCTGTGTATTTACATATATGTTTCACAGAATCACTGAATGGTGGGGGTTAGAAGGGACCTCTGGATATCATCTGGTCCAACCCCCCTGCTTGAGCAGGCACACCTACAGCAGCGGGCACAGGAACATGTCCAGGTGGGTTCTGAATGTCTCCAGAGAAGGAGACTCCACAACCTCCCTGGGCAGCCTGTGCCACTGCTCTGGCACCCTCACAGGAAAGAAGATTTTTCTCATATTTAGGTGGAACTTCCTGTGTTCCAACTCGTGCCCATCGTCCCATGTCCTGTCATTGGGCACTATTGAAAAGAGCCTAGTCCCATCTTCCTGACACCCACCCTTTAGATATTTATAGGTATTGATGAAATCCTCCCTCAGGCTTCTCTTCTCCAGGCTAAACAAACCCAAGTCTCTCAGCCTTTCCTCATAAAGGGCTCCAGTCCCCTGATCATCTTCATAGATCTCTGCTGGACTTGCTCAAGGAGTTCCCTGTCCTTCTTAAAATGGGGTCCCAAAACTCGACACAGCACTCCAGATATGGTCTCACTAGGGCAGAGTAGAGAGGGAGGATAACCTCTCTCGACCTGCTGGCCACACTCCTTTTCATGCAGCCCAGAATATTGTTGGCCTTCTGGGCCACAAGGGCACATCACTGGATCAGGGTCAGCTTGTTGTACCACCAGCCCTCCCAGGTCCTTCTCAACAGAGCTGCTTTCCAGTAGTTCAGCCCCCAACTTGTACTGGTGCATGGGGTTGTTCCTCACCAGGTGCAGGACCTTGCACTTGCCCTTGTTGAATTTCATCAGGTTCCCTTCGGCCCAGCTCTCCAGCCTGTCCAGGTCTCGTTGGATGGCAGCACAGCCTTCTGGTGTATCAGCCACTCCTCCCAGCTTGGTTTCATCAGCAAACTTGCTGATGACACTCTATCCCAACATCCAGGTCACTGAGGAATGTGTTGACCAGGACTGGACCCAGCACAGACCCCTGGGGAACACCACTAGTTACAGGCCTCCATCCAGACTCTGCTCCATTGACCATGACCCTCTGAGCTCTGTTGTTGAGCCAGTTCTCAATCCACCTCACTGTCCACTCATCCAACCCACACTTCTTTAGCTTGACTATGAGGATGCTATGGGAGACAGTGTCGAATGTCTTACCGAAGTCAAGATAGACAACATCCACTGCTCTCCCTTCATCGACCCAGCCAGTCACGCCATCATAGAATGCTATTAGGTTGGTCAAGGATGACCTCCCCTTGGTGAATTCATGCTGACTGTTTCTGATAACCTTCTTTTCCTCTACATGCCTGGAGATGACCTCCAGAATGAACTGCTCCATCACCTTTCCGGGGATGGAGGTGAGGCTGACTGGCCTATAGTTTCCTGGGTCCTCCTTCTTGCCCTTTTTGAAGACTGGAGAGACATTTGCTTTTCTGCAGTCCTCGGGCACCTCTCCTGACCTCCATGACCTTTCAAAGATGATGGCGAGTGGCTCGGCAAGAACATCTGCCAGCTTCCTCAGTACTCATGGGTGCGTCCCATCAGAGCCCATGGATTTGCAAGGATCCAGTTTGCCTAGGTGATCTCTGACCCAGTCCTCCTCAACTGATGGTAGGTCTTCCTTTCTCCAGATTTTTCCTCTCTTCCCTGGGGGCTGAGATGCCTGAGGGCCAGCCTTAGCAGTAAAGAACAAGGCAAGGAAGGCATTCAGTAACTCCGCCTTCTCTGCATCCTGCCTCACCAGGGCCCCTTCCTTGTTCAGCAGTGGCCCCACTGTTTCCCCAGTCTTCCTTTTACTACTGATGTATTTGAAGAAGCCCTTCTTGTTGTCTGTGACATGCACTGCCAGATTTAATTCCCAGTGGGCCTTGGTGTTCCTCGTCGCATCTCTGCACACCCTGACATCATTCCTATATTCCTCCCAAGTGGCCTGTCCCTTTTTCCACATACTGTGAACCTCCTTCTTCCATTTGAGTTTCTCTAGAAGCTCTTTGATCATCCATGTGGGTCTCCTGGCTCCTCTGCCTGAATTCTTCCTCCTAGGGACGCACCAATCTTGAGCTCGGAGGAAGTGGTCCTTGAATACTGTCCAGCAATCTTGGACCCCCCTGCCTTCCAGAGCCCTAGCCCATGGGATTCCTCCTAGCAGGTCTTTGAAGAGGCCAAAGTTGTCCCTCTTGAAGTCCAAGGTTGCAACCCAACTCATAGCCCTGCTTCTGCCACACTGGATCCTGAACTCAACCACCTCATGGTCACTGCAGCCACGGCTACCCCCAACTCTCACATCCTCAACCAGCCCTTCCTTGTTTGTTAGGATAAGGTCGAGCAGCACATCTCGCCTCATGGGCTTCACCACTTGCATCAAAAAGTTGTCCTCAATGCTTTGCAGGAACCTTCTGGATCATGCATGACTCACTGTGTTGCTTTTCCAGCAAATATCAGGGTGGTTGAAGGCCCCCATGAGGACCAGGGCCTGCAATAGCGAGGCTACTTCCAGCTGTCTGTAGAAGGCTTCATCAATGTCCTCTTCTTGATCAAGTGGCCTGTAGCAAATGCCCACAACAGTGTCACCCATATTTGCCTGTCCCTTAATTTTTACCCACAATCTCTCAACTTGTTCTCCTTCCACTCCAAGGCAGAGCTCGATCCATTCCAGTTGCTCCCTCACATAAAGAGCCACTCCCCCACCTCGCCTTGCTGTTCTGTCTTTCCTGGAAAGCCTGTAGCCATCCATGACCACATTCCAGTCATGGGAGCTATCCCACCACGTCTCTGTGATTGCAATGAGATCATGGCCCTGCAACCGCACACAGACCTCTCGTTCCTCCTGTTTGTGTATATGTAAATAAATACAAATATTTACAAATATGCATTAGTGGCAATACAACTATTACATTAATAATACACTAAAAATAATGATGTTTTATGGTGTATCAACCAATATAGTTTATTCTACAAACACCCCATCAGGAAAAATATACATGATGTTTCACCCATTCAAAAGTCTCTAAAAAATCCTATCTAAAAAGATCAGTTTAGGAGCAGATTTAGGAGAGATTTTTCTTTGTAGGAAGACCCATATTCAAGCCTGAAATGGACATACTGAAAGCTCTAATACTGCCAGCTGGAATAAATATTCCCAGCTGGAATAAATCTGTGCAACTGCAGTGACTTCAGTGTTTTTCAACTGCAGCCTGTTTTCTAGTTCAGAGCAAAAAAGTTTGGCTCCATTGTACAAGACTGATTACTGATATCCTGGTTAGATTTTACTGTGTCCTTACTGGCATTAGCTTTGCAGTAGAAAAATCCAAACCTCCTTTCTAAAATTACCTCTCTTTCTGCTATGTTAATTCCAAAACTTGTACATGAGAGACGAACAAAGACAAATTCTTTCAATGTGTTATTTTTTTCACAAGGAATAACACACTGTGTCTTTGTTTAATATAGGTAAAACCATATTATTTAGAAAAGCTGTTTCAACTATTGAAATGTCCATAATCTTTATTTCTTACTAACTAAGATCTTATGAAGAATGAATTCTGGGCTCACATCTGAGAACATAGTTCTTGTAGTTCCTAGTCTTTCAATCTGTCAGTGCAGAAGATTAACTGCAATGTAACCTGTGTACTAAAGATTGAACAGAAGGAAAGCAAGTCTCATTACTAAGGACAAGAACGAAAACAAAAAAAAAAACTTAAACAGCATTATTGGCTGTCAGCCTTCCCCTGTGTCTAAGTTTGGGAAGAATACTTTGTCTGTTGGCTGCACTGGGAGAAGGTTAATTAGGTAATTGCCTTGAACTAACATGATGTCTTAGACAAAATCAGGATGCAGTTCTTGAAATTGGAGTGCATACTTTGTGCTTTTGCCAATTAGAGCACAAAACCACCAAAAACTTCTGCTCTTCTTCATCAGCTCTTGGGCAAGAGCTATATGGTATTCCATCCATGAGCTTTCTTTTTGGCAACTGTATGTATTTTAAGTTTCAGCGTTCTCATGCTTAATGGCCCGAAGAGCACTGCTGAACATAACATGGGACTACAAAATCAGTGTACGGAAGCCAGTAACTAAGCTTTTGAAATCAGTGTCAGAATATTTGTTCTTAGTCACATCCTGCTGCAGACTAAAACCCTTCCTTACTTTATTGTGCTACAGAGAGGCTTCACTGGGAAAAGGGGTGATCAGGAAACTTGGGAAACAGAGAGATTTTGACATTTTGAGGTTAAACTGAAAAGACACTTCCTAGCAGGGAGCACATTTCATGTTTGACAAAGTGTTGCATAAGTACTGAAAATTGTCGCTTTTTCCAGTTCTTTACGAAGTCAGAATGAGTAAAGGTGCTGTCATTGACACTGAATGAACTCTGGTCTGTGTTCTGTAATCCAGCCAGGTTCACACTTGTTTACACCTATTTATGAATCCATCAATAATACAGAATTCTTTTGTACCTAGTTTTCTGGGTCTTTTTTATCTTCCAGTATAAGAATTGTAGAAATTAAAGGTCCTTTTCATACTCATTCTGGTGCAAAGATATTCTTTCAGAAAATGTAATTTGATTTTGTTGCTTTAATAATTGTCAAAACATTCTGATTTCTTGCACCAATAATATGATATCCAGCATGAATCATTCTACACTATCATAGGCATTTATCTCTCATTTAGCGTATCAAATATATGGTACATTGCATTATAAAATATATACCACACTTTGAATTATGATGGAAGTGCCCTACCAATTCCCTTCCTACTGTTTTTCATTCAAATAAACAGAAAAAAACCTATGGTTAAAATACTAGAAATATAGCACAGTTTAAATGGATTAATTATGATTTTTTCCTTTTTTTTTTTTTTTTTTTTACTTTAGGCATGAAAGTCTCTGGCTTGCTCACAACCTTTCATTTAAAAACACTTGGGGGTCATACAAATTCTTATATTTTGATACCTAATCTCCTGATTTTCCATTAAAACATCATTAGCAAAATTTGATGTCAAATTCACTGGAGCAGCAATGGAGGTTCATTCATATAGGCAGCCCATAAGGTTTTCTAAATGCAATTTTTAGAACCATCACAAACTAATAGTGTTGTACTTTATCTCATTATGTATAATTATATTTTATCATATTCAGAAGTTGCTAAAAGAAAAGGAAGACTAGATAAAAGCATGGAGAAGCAGAGGATTTGGCAAATGTGGATGTCAAAATGATGATATTTTTTAGTGAGAAGCTAAGAAACTGGTACCATATAGTATGTTTTTCCTCTAACCACGACCTATAAAGTCAGCTCCATGGCAGAGTTTGGCTTCAGGAGATACACTGAAATCAGTTTACAGGAGATGGCATAGGAAATGGCAGAGAAAAGAACTTTTGTCTTTGCTCCTTTGAACCAGTGTACCGTGTATGTTCCCAGCAGTACCTTCTATAGTACCTTTACATAAGCAAAATCAGGGGAGAACTTGAATTAACTTGGCTGTGCTGTGGTGAGAAATACTGAACTGTACTTAAAGCAAAATAGGGTATAACATGGTGAAAAACAAGAGTATTGAATACAAATCTTACTGCTAACTTCAACCAGGCAAAAAAAACAGTAGAAGCACAGAACATTCTGTACTTGTCATGATCCACGATTTATAAATGTCTAGTAACAGAGTCCTGACAGATGCTTTGTGTAAGAGTAATCAACTTCAGCGAAGTTGTTAGTCAGCCCAGCCCTCCCTAGTGATCAGAAACTGCTGCTCCTTTGCTGCAGGCTCAGTTCAAGATCTTGTAATAGATCGTGCTGATGTCTATCCCTGAGATATACAGGTTGGACATTGGGGTGTCTCTTCACCCTCTGTTGCAGTTCACCGAAACTGTTAAAATGCTCTAAAGAGTAAATAATTTGTCACATTATTCTGGTTAGGAAAAATGCTTTACACTGCTCTCTTACTACTTACCCAAGAATCTTAATATTTTCTGAGCACAGAAGACTCCTTGGACTCACACGAAGTAAAGAAGGGTTAATATATGTATTCCACAGATATGTAATTTTTAGAACAAAGACGTTATCCTTCTGATCAACTTACAAAATGGGGTCTGATTTTTAATGGCCTTTCACAGAAATCACTCAACTAATCAAAACATTCCATATCTTTTTTTACCTAAGTTATCTTATTAATACATTTTTGTATCCTAAACTATGACCTCTGTTTCAGTTGTCTGAAATATATAATATTGCTTTATCACAAACTGTGTGAACATCCTTAATTGTTGGTGAATGCTGAGATTTTTTTATCAATCATTGTATTTAACAAAAGAGGTGCTTAGTTGGGGCTGACTGGAGCTAAAACATGACAGACATTTGTGAAACCCAGAAAATCATGTGATAAAACTTATTTTTATAAAAGCATATTAAAATAAATATATAGTGAAAAGTGTAAAGAAAAGTAAACAAATGAAATAATATAAATATTACTGACAAATTCTGAAGTTTGCAAAATGACTCTAGGAACTACAAAATTTGTAAAATAATAGCTTGAATCTGAACAGAATTCCAACATGTTCAATATGTTGTTCAAAAGTCAAAGTATGAAAAAAGTACTGTATTCTCTAACTCTACATTTCTCGTGAGTTTGTGACATGCCAGAGTATCTCTACAAACGTTCTCCCTTCATTGCCTTCTATAAGGAAATCACTTTCTTTATGCCAGATTCTGAACTTCGCATGTCTAGTTCCTGTAACTGCACCAAATAGAAAGTGACCTTAGAAATAAAGGATATCATTCATTTGGCCAAATAGGGACTGCTGCAAAGCAGAGTTTTGACTTGTGTGAACTCTGTATGGACAACAGAAAGGAATACATGTTTCATCCTAATACAGATGAAAAATAGAAGTCAGATGACTGATAGCTTAAATGTGATCATTTCAATTCATGGTAGAGAGAAAATGGGATTATCAGCTCAGGTGTAAATGTCTGCAGTGTGACCAGCTAATGTTAGATAACATTAACTCCAGCATTTGTCTCCTGAACAGAACTCCTCTGTTTTCCTTTGAGCCAATGTTTTGTTCTAACTTGGTGAGCGGATAATAGTCAAGACTGGTGACTGTCTGGATCTCCCTGACATGGACACATATGTCTTTCTCCTAGAGACTTTTCTCTGGTCCCTTGCCCTTTCGTCTTCTGGTTTCAGGACTACAGAACTTACCTAGAGCCCTTGCAGGGGCCCGTGCCACTAACGTTTTGCAGATGCAGGATTCCACCACTCATTCCCTGCTGTGGAATTCTGAATTTAGATTCAGAATATGTTATTTTACTTCTCTTAGCTCACAAGCGCTTCCCTATGCTGTCAGCCAGAATTATGCCAGTATTACCTGCTGATTCCTTTTCCTTTACAAAGTTCCAAATGTTTTGATACGTTCAGGAATGTGTAGAGGTTCAGAAATCCTATTTGTGAGGGATGAACATTTAGGATTATGTTCCCAGAAACCTTTCAGCTCCTCGGTCTTGAGAATCTGGCATGACAGGACCTGCAAAAACCATGAGAGTTTCAATAAGCTCAGAGGTGGATGTGAGATAGTAATGAAATTTTGAGTTTTGGATAATTACTGTGCCTGTGGTGTTTGCATTATATATAAATTTAAGACGAATCTTGCCAAGAAACTTGTTGCTGCAGTTCTTTTTGAGTTATAGGATGAGAATAACAACCTCATTTTGGAATATATCTAATGCTTTTACTGAAATAAAAAAGCTCTTCTAAATAAAAACAACAGTTCATCAAACTCTTTACTAGACCTATTAAAAACAGTATCTTAATGATCTACTAGGTTTGTCTTTTAGTAGATAGAAAATGTACAAAACCAGTGCAGTGATGTCATGATGCCTGCATCAATTACTTTCCTTTGTCTTGTTTTGCCTTAATGAAGAGAACATAGGGCAGGGCTCTGCACCTGCCAGAATGTCTTGGCATGTGTCTTGTTTGCAGATAAGTACCAAATATACCTTGATATCCTAAGTACTAATAGGGTGTTAAACAAGGTCATGTTCATTAATTATATTGAAACAATTGGATCCAAAGGCATGTTCTCTCTAGAAAAGAGCTGTATTATTCCATGTAGAAGCCCAACAGATATCCAGGAGATTTTCAAAAGTAATTTAAAAATTTTTTATGATCCTGTAGCATTCACTTAAAAATTACATCCCTTTTATAGACATGTATACACTCTACAGGATGATTCAAAAATTCTATGCAGAGGATACTACTCCTGGGTAAACTGGTAGTGGTTTGTTAACTTCCCATAGAATCTTATTGGTTTAATTCTGATTGACTAGGAATAAATTTTCTTGTTCATGTGCCATCCACTTCATGCTTAGTCTAGACTGACTGTGGTTGAGCTGTATCTTTCATTGGAAGAAAATGAATAGTCACTGAAATACTAATTGCTGTTCTTTTTAGGATTCTAAAGCCAATCTTGTCCATTAAATCTCATCAAGAGTTGAAGAGAGAGCTCAGCAATTTAAAGATGATTTTAGTTTAGCCACAGACTTTTTTATCTACAAACTTTATGAAAAGGAAGAACATCCATAAAATCTTTCAGAAATCTGCTCTTGAAAATAAAGTACATCTAATTGGCAAATCTTATCTATTTTGTCATAAATAATTGTCAAACAGCCGTTAAAATCCTACATTCTGTTCAGGATTTCCAGGTAGTGAAAAGTGAAGAACAAAGGAAAGATTGGGGCTCACATGGGATGAATGTCTGTTTTAGGAGTTGCGGTATAGTCTATTCTCAGACAAGTGCCAACATTGCGTGGAAATATGTTGACCCTTGAGGATGGCATGTTCAAAGACAGCAGAAGCAGTGGGCCATAAATTTCAAGATGGAGAGGACTGATTTTTCATTTTAGTGGTTGCTGAACAGCTTCTCTGGGAGTATGATGAGTCTTGTGTAGTTTCTCAGTCACATAATTTTTAAGTATTTTATTATCTTCTATGCTCATCATAAAAACATCACTTCTGTATTTGCATAGAAAAGAATAATTAATTTTAGATATAATACTAACCGCTTTATGAAAAATTGTCTTCATAAAGGCTGCATCATGGAAAAGGCTTTTACATGCTACCCGAAGCAAAAAAAGGCAACAGGTGATAATGTCACATCTCAAAAAAAAACACTCTGCAGTGGAATTATTGCCTTGTAAAGCTTATATTTCAACCCACATATTTGACAATTGATAGTCTGTGAAATGAAAGGTTTGGGATTTACTAGACCATTTACACTTTGTCTGCGACTTCTGCAGGTTCTTGCAGATCACGTAACACTTCTGGAACAACTATGGAAAACATTATAGAAACAGTATAGGTTATATTTTGTTTATTTTCCCAATTGTCTCTTATTTTAGTGACTACAGACTATATTACCAGATTTAAGTATTTACAACACCACATACTAGTGAAATCATAACTTGTTAATTTCTTCATTGTACGTTTTACTGAATATTTTTCCCAAAAAATAACATCAAAAATGAAAATAAAAATAAAACTGATGAGGTTATAATTGAAAACACAATATTATGAGCAATCTACCACTTAAGAAAAAAGTCTTAGTTCTATGCTGTGATTTATTTTTTTTTTACAAGCAGCAAGACATTTTTCCATTGTCACTATCATCTGAAAAAATTACAGCTCTAATTTTTAAAAATGTTGTTATCCCCTCTTTAATGCTATTTTTTACTAGAATTGCAGTGGTGAATTATTAATTTTCTTCAAAAATGAGAAAGTGCCACAAAAACAATCCAGGTTAATTATCAAGATGTATTTTAATGTTGTTGATATAAAAAACAGAGCTGGTAGAAGAAACCTTGCCCATACCTGTCATGTCTACTGGAGCCCTCCATTCAGGTTAGCAAGATACAGACCAAAAAAAAAGAGCAGAGCGGGCTAGTTGGGAAGCCTGTATGGTTCCTGCCTCACAGCTTACAGATAGGTGCTCTCCCCTGTTGTAAAGGCTGACTACAAAAGTTTATACTTCCATTTAGCCTTGGTACAAGGGCCAGAATCCTCTCAGTATATAGTCCTGCGATGATTTCCATGTTATCTTGAATTAAGAAAGGAGACTGGAGCTAGGTTGAAGTTGCCCACGTTTTTAAGGAGTGGTCATTGAGGTAATATTAATAAACTCTTAATAGTTGTTCCCCATCCTCCATCAATCCCAGTTGTATCCTAGATCCCTTAGAATAATTCAAATTATTTTTACAACCATGTGATACTGCTATGATCTTTAATACCATTCCAAACAGAACAAGGGTTTAATGTAGTGAAAAAAAATCTCCTAAGCCTGAGGAAAGAACAGTCTGTCTCAGTTATGTGCTTGAATGGATGTCTTCACCAGGGTCATGTGAGTATGCGTTAAGTGGATGAAACTTTCACAATTTTGTTTGCCAGCTCACCTTTAATGATTATAGCATACATGATTGTCATAGCCAGTGATTTTATTTACCAGACTTGCTTGTATTTCATGTAAGTTAATTACTATTCTGACAGTATTGCAACATACTAATTAGTGGCAATAAATGCCCTGAAGAGTTTGGAGTAAAGGAATCTGATAGGAACATCAAAGTGCGTTTTTGTTGTCTATTTCTTTATTCAACCTAAGGAAAATGAGTTAATTCATTTTTAGAAATGTTAACTCAATATTTAGAAATATTAGTCTTGGGTAATAAGCCTAAAATATTTTTTTTACCTGGTTTTGATAACATTTTGTACAATTTGTCAATTCAGCTTGTTTGAAGTAACTGGTCTGCATTTTGCTAGTGGTGCAAAACCACTTTCAACTGACAGAAAATGGCAATCAAAATTTACTTTACAGCTGCAGAAGTCCAACTGTTGTCTAGTTTTGCATTTATATACCTTTCTTGATGACAGTTTCAGTTTGGTTTTGGTTTTGTTGTTTGGATTTTATTTCCCCTTTGGAGAACATGTATTAAAGCCAGTCAGTAACAGCAAATAAACCCTCCTCAGTTGTAAACTGTGACTACATTGAGCAGATTTGCTAAATGTTATATTTTGGAGCTGTACCATTGTTTCAAGATAGTTCTTCAGTTCGTGATATTCACAGTTTCTCTTTCTGATACTGCATTTTGGCACTTAGTCAGATACATCAATACCTGGAGAGCAATAAGTACCTAAAGTGGATGATTCATCCCATCCTAAGACACCTCTGTAAAGTAGTTGGCTGAATTCCCTCAGGAAATACATTATACTCTTCAGTGACTACAGAGGGGTCCTTGATAGGCTAGCTTTAAAATGGCACTTAAAGTCAGGTGACGTCAGCATTATATTTCCCATTTAAACAGACTGGTGTAATTCTCTCAAATTCAAGAAAGCCCAGAGTCCAGCCTTTGTTTCAAGTCAGATATTTGTGTAGCGGGATGTGAGTCAGATCTGGTCAACTAATGCTGTAGTCACCCAAGCATCTGCCATGTGGGGAAGTACTTCCTTCAAACAACCTCCTTTGCAGGTGATGTGGCCTTCAGGGCTTGTCCAAGAACATCCTGGGGCTTGTCCAGGAAGGACTTTGTTTGGTCATTGCCTACAAACTCTGTTGTATTGATGGACATGTGTAACAGTCCCCTTTGCTAATTGCGAATCTTTTTGCTGCTTTTGCAATATAAGTGATTAAGTATCATCTGGAGCAACTTGTACTTGCTCTGACTGGGATGGAGGTAACATTCTTCATAGCAATCCATATGGTGCTATGTTTTGGATTTGCAACTAGAACAGTATTGGTCACAAATGTTTTGGCTCTCACTGAATTGTGCTTGCACAATGTTGAGGCTCTCTCTTTTCCCCTTTCTGTCCCCTTCCTCCCAGGCAAGTAGGCAGGCTGAGGGAGGGTAAGAAGTTGGGAAGGGACGCAGCCTGAACAGCTCATCCAGACTGAAGGGATATTGACTGCCATATAACATCATGCTCAGCAACAAAAACTGAGGTAGAGGAAAAGGAAGGGATTTTTGTTTTGGCTTCCACAGAGGCCTTTGCTCAGAACTGGTTGGGCATCAGTCTGTTTATGGAAGGTGGTGAGTGATTTCCTTTGCCTTACTTATGTATTTTTCTCTTTCCTTCACTTGTTAAACTGTCTTATCTTGACCCACGACTTTTCTTAGTGTTTTTCCTTCCTATTCTCTCCCGTGTTCTGCTGGAGCAGAGAGTGAGTGAGCAGCTGAGAGGGTGCTTGGCTGCTGGTTAATGTCAACCCACCACTATTCTTTCTGGCACCCTAAGCAGGGCTAAAGCAGTTCAAGATAATGACAGATCTGATCAAAGTGTGCTAGACTGAATTTATAGCTGTTATACCTGTTTAGCTGTTACTTGGCAGGCTGTTATATTCTGTTGTTGGTCCCAGTGTTGACTTACTTGCTCCTCCACCTGACCCTATGCTCACTCCCTTTCTTGCTGTACATTCATTTCAAGGGATTGTTAGTGGCTGCTTTCAGCTTTTGCAGCTTGTATTGCTTATGGGTTTTTCTCTTTCCTTGACTTCTTAAACTGCCTTTATCTCAATTCACAACTTTTCTTGCTTTTTGTCTTTCTGTTCTCTTCCCTATCCCACCATGGGGGAGGAGTGAGTGAGCAGTTGTGTGAGTGATTAGCTGCTGGCTGGGATCAACCCACCACACAAGCCAATACTTTAAACTCAACTGATATGGAGAGAAAAAAAGTCATTGTAATCCTTATTTCACATTGTACTAATAACAATAATACTAATATCACTTCCCAGATTTATATCAGCATGTTTTTTATTTGAGTTTTCCGTGTACCAGTGTCAATGGGTGAGACACAAATATTTACGCTAGTGAGACCATTAACTGGACTTATATCACATGAAGCTGGTTAGTATGGCACTGCCAAAGGGCAGCCTGCAATATCCTTTCCAGAATAAATTCTCAGCAGAGTTCAGAAGCACAATGTATTTTTGCGAGTAGTCTTGATGTTTTATACTTTCTCTGCAAACTACACTACAGTATCATAAGTGGTTTAAGCCAATAATAAAGAGGAAAGCTAGATGTAAATGGAGCCTTACTAGATGTGTTTCTGGAATGCTGAGATTACACATTTACTGCTGCTTTTAAAGATGTTTTGAAATATATGCAAATATATTTATCTGTGTGTTTATATTTAGTCCAGAGACCTGTTATTTTCTTCTGTAATCTTGTGTCAAGCATTCATTTAAAGGAAGCAAATTTTACTTCTTAATTTTCCATAAATATTTAAAATAATTGAATTATTTTATGTTCCTAATCCCTTATTACTGAGACAGAAATTGATAATTTCAGCAAAAAAATTGTTGAGAGAGTTTTGTTTGGGTTTTTTTCCCTGGTTAATTAAAATCAAGCTGTAGCTTAAATTGCTTTGGAACCATGCTACAGCCATTGATTATATACTATATTGCAAAGAGTAAAAGTAACATGCAAGGTCAGTACGTGCTGTCAGAAACATTTGATGTTTGTGTCGGTTTTCAGTGGTGGATGACGTTATCTGGCTTTTCTACAAAAACATTTGAAGTAAGAACAAGTGACATAGTTTAACTATAGAAAAGGTTCATGAACATGAAATGTACATAGATTGGGCTTTGTCTTCTTCTTCATATTATATAATTAAGCAAGCTGAACTGCAGCAGGCTTGTCAGTCCTGACCTAGAGACACTCCTGATTTCACACAGTTTCCAAAATACAAAGAAAACCAGAAATTTGTAAAGGGGAGTTGGAAAAAACCCTGATTCCTTTATTAGGTTATACCAGCAGTAAATGAAACTACTGCCATCAACTATTCTACGGTATCTGGCTGTTTATATAAATAAAGGTCTGATTTTAATTACGAATGGGAATAACTATAGGAACAGTTTGTCCTGTCTCTGAGTGGATCTGGCAGGGCAGCAGGTAACAGATTTCTGGCTTGAACAGACTAAGAATGCGATTCACATCTGTAGCCTTGGGATTAGCAGTGAGAAGAAAATATCGGAGTAAATGGGGATTCCTATTCTTCTGCTTCACTCCCTTCACATTCCCTCCAATGCATTTCCACCATCCCACATCTGCTTCACTTCAGCACACCCCCATCTCCGGATTATTGAAGTAAAATCTATCCAGCCTTTTCCAGTACAGGTAGACTGATCAAATTATTTTGCACAGCTGTGACACTGCATTTCCTATATTGCAGGAACAAGAAAATGAGTGAAAGAATGCACAGCATTGTTCTTGTGACATGTGCTAGGAAAAGAGCAATATCAGGAAGCGGGGAATGAATGTACCTCTAACTGCCTAAAGCCTAACTATAAGGCCATCATAGAGCTTCCTGACTAAACAAGGAAACACATGCAAATTTGGATGAATTATTGCCTCTGGAAGAAAACACCTTCTGTGTTCTAAATAGCTATTAAACATTGCTTTTAGAAGGCATCTGGACCTTAGAAACAGGTTGAAAAAAAACCCAAAATACCAGAGTCATCACTAAAACTCCTATGGAATTTGCTTAGACCAGGATTTTCAGTGTGATTCTTGTTCTAAATATTTTTAAGAAATTACTTTGCTGGACAGTCCAGAAAAGATGCCTCTTGAGGACAGAGCTAGAGAGGAGGGCAACACTTTGTCATGAGCAGAAGACTGAAAGTGAACCTCTGGCATCACAAATGCCATCCATGTTTTACATTGTATGACCATTAATAGATCAGTTCATCTTCCTTTGCCTCATTTTTCCTGTCAACAAAATGGCAATAATAACACTGACTTTTTAAAAGTACTTTCATATTTAAAGATTAAAAATTAAAAATTAAATAAAATATGGGTGGTATTCTGAAAAGCATGGTGAATACAATGATAAACAGAGGAGGACATCAAAGGTACCGAAACAGGGAAAGCATTATTTTTAGGTTCTTGTCTTCATCATTCCAGGGATTCGTGTACTGGGTGGTTTTATTTAATTCAAGGTAGGATTTCATAACAATAAGAACAACAAAAGCAGAAAAACAACAGCAAAAACAACAATAATAAAAAACCCATAAAGATTTATTTTGTGCAAATATGTATGTACGTTGTGAAACTTTAACAATTTTTCCCTGGTTGTATGTATCGTGTAAAGAATAGTTTTGTCTATTGTGTATGCATTGGAACATACATATTTATATAATACAACTATACTATGGATATCGTATGAATTAGTACGTTGCTAAAGCCAGATATTTTTAGAGGACATGGTTTCCTGACAGCTCTACCTTGTCACCACCTTTTCAGTAAGTAATGAAATGAAGAAGATGGTTATAGTAAGATAAGCAAGTGTACTTACGTGATAAGAAGTGGCAGTCGTTCGCACTGATCCTTTGAAAAAAGAAACGTAATGAAAGGATACCATCAAAGCTGTTAGGCTTGAAGTGTGACCTACCTTGATAGTAGTTCCCTATGGCAAATCTTACTGTAAAGATTGTAAACACTTACGGCAATGTGATTTGAGAAAAGTAATACAGGGTTGAAATTCAGGAAATTTTTATTTCTAGTCATTGTGCTCCTGACAGTATATGTGCCGACATGAGGAAAGTCCCCTGGGGTAAGTCATACATCTATGACATCTCTTTATTTTGGTGGACATCCACATTACTTAAGGTAAGCATATGCCAGATTTCCATAGCACATACTCCCATGTTAGCAAGGCAGGTACCCCTTCCAGGAAATGGTCTTTTTCAGCTCCATAAGCCACCAAAAACATCCAGCCAGCTCACCAGTTCTTATCCAGACTTCATGAGGAGTTACACTTTTTCACTTCCTTTTCTCATGGGCCTGGGTTGTATAAGTACCGACTAGATTTTATGCTTTGATTTTTATTTCCAAGTCTTAAACTCTGCAAAATCTGTACATTAAGAAGGCATGCATTAATGTTAATTCTGATGCAGAAGTTTACAGAGTGCAAAATATATTTACACTTTTGAATTTCCAATTTCTCTGAAAAAGTTGGTTTCTTATAGATGTAATATAGCTTTTCTGTTTAACTGGAGAAAAATCTTCTCTTTTACTACCCCCTAAACCTGATATTTCTGAGATTAAATGATTCAAGGTCAAGAAATTCCTACTGTCCTCAAATCTGTAAAAATTACAGGTATGCGTTGAATAGATGAAGGATATTACCCCTACTTAGATCAAAGTTATTAACTAAACTTTTGAGAATCTTTGAATAAAAGATGGTAACTGGGAAAAACAGTAATTTTAACTTTAGCTGCTTAGATAGACATATCCTTTTACCCAACTCAAAACATCTTTCCTAGAATATTATGTGTCTAAAACACTACAACAAAGACAAACCAGAAACATGAGCCATGACACGAGAATTTCTCATCTGTTATCATCTTCACAAATGAACAGATAGAAAAGAAAGTGGAATATTTTTGAATGGGGTCTTAAATTATAAGTCTTTCTAAAGATACCTGTTTTTACAGTGAAATTAATTGCACTAATTCAGTTCTACAGCACACTTCCAAATTAATTGTACATAAAATTACCAGGCTATGATATATGCAAGTGTTGTAACAAAAATTGTCAATTAAAATGTATTTTGAAAAATATCTTTACATAAAAATGTCAGAGCACTTATTAGGAGGTTGCAGATTTCAACTTTCCTTGCTGAAGTCTTCCTGCTTTAACATTTCTGAATCATTTCAGTGATTTAATGTTACTATAAGGTTACAGACTTCTTATGGGAGGGCTGTATCCCAGAGAACTGATAATCTCACCCCAGAAACAGTTAATTATGGATAATTTGCGCACACTATTATTATTGACATTTATTGCAGTGATGATGCACAGAAACAAACAACAATAGCGCCTGATTGTACCAAACAAAAAAAAAAAGTACCAACGAGGGTATGGGCTTTGCATCCAGCAGATTTCAGTCTGGATGAAATACATGCATAGGAAATTAATGTTGTGTAAGCAAAGCTGGAAGCAAATGTGATGTTAATTCCATGGTTTTAAGCGGGAGAGGAGGAAGAGATAAAGGAGGAGGTAAGAGCAGGGTAGGAAGGAGAGTAGTCAGAGAGGTGGAAGTGGAGCTGGGGCTCGGGGGAGCAACCTGGTGCCTGACTGGCACTGCCAGGGAGCTCCTCTCTCCCAGGGTCTCCACTGGCACTTGAGAACAATAGAGGTGCTCCTTGGGTGCCAGGCACCACCCCAGCAAAGCTGCCCTCAAAGCCCATTAGGCTGACAGTGCTACACTCATCTTCCTTTTTTGCAGGGGACAGACACAGGGTAAGACAGGATTTGAAAATAAATTATTGTGTGTAGCTTGCTCAGTAATCACCTGAACAAATGCGGATTTCTCGAACTGATCCTCAGCTTAGTCATTGCATAGTGTTCTGCTCCCTCGTCCTGCTCATGGGATTCACGTCAAATGAATCCATTTCTTCAGCTGTATTTACTGTTTCCTGGCAACCACTTACCTTGGAAAAATAAAATCCTGTGCAATGAGAGTGGAAGGCCCTCGCTCGCTTTCCCTCCCTACCTCCCTCCCTCACTCCCTCCGTTCCTTCCTCCACCCCTCCAGCAAGGCTTCCTATGCTTAACTCAATAATACCTAGCCTCAGTGATTTGCAATGGGATTTAGATTTACAAGTCAGTCCGTTAAATAACCATCACAAAAAAGGACTTTTAAAAATTAGTTTCTGGTTTAAAATTATTACTAGCAAAATTTTCCAATATAACCTACCTTGAACTAACAACAATCAGAAACATCTTGCAAATAGTAGGATGGCTTCTTCTAAAATATATTGATTGTAGGTAATATCACAAATAAGTAGAATTGAAAAGTTCAGGAAAGTACTACAAAAATATGTTTGGTGGCAGGAACAGCAGAAGCTTTTATTTTATGAGAATATGTAGACTAATCCTATTTACTGTAGGAAGAACAGCAAAACTTTACATGGTCTGATATATAAAATAATGAATGATATAAACTAAATACTATTAACACTTATCAGTACCAGAAGGAGAAGAGGCCATTCAAAATTAAAATACAACACATTTAAAATGAGAGGTTCTACACTAAACAACATGTAAATAGTCTGTGGAAGTCAGCATTGTAGGGAATAGTGATCAAGCAAATAAATTTCCAGGATTTAAAGTAATATTTATGCAAAGACTGTTAATAGTCTGCAAGATTGTGGTGAACAGAATTAAATCAAGTTGGCAGCCGGTCACACGTGGTGTTCCCCAGGGTTCAGTGTTGGGGCCAGTCTTGTCTAAAATCTTTATCAATGACCTGGATGAGGGGATTGAGTGCACCCTCAGTAAGTTTGCAGATGACACCAAATTGGGCAGGAGTCTCGATCTGCTTGAGGGTAGGAAGGCTCCACAGAGGGATCTGGACAGGCTGGATCAATGGGCCAAGGTCAATCCTATGAGATTCAACAAGGCCAAGTGTTGAGTCCTGCACTTGGGTCACAACAACCCCATGCAACACTACATGCTTGGGGAGGAGTGGCTGGAAAGCTCCTTGGTGGAAAAGGACCTGGGGGTGCGGGTTGACTGCTGGCTGAACATGAGCCATCAGTGTGCCCAGGCGACCAAGAAGGCCAATGGCATCCTGGCTTGTATCAGGAATAGTGTGGCCAGCAGGAGCAGGGAAGTGATAGTGCCCCTGTACTCAGCACTGGTGAGGCCGCACCTCAAATACTGTGTTCAGTTTTGTGCCCCTCACTACAAGAAGGACATTGAGGTGCTGGAGCATGTCCAGAGAAGGGCAGCAAAGCTGGTGAAGGGTCCGGAGAGCAAATCTTATGAGGAGCAGCTGAGGGAACTGGGATTGTTTAGCCTGGAAAAGAGGAGGCTGAGGGGAGACCTTCTCGCTCTCTACAACTACCTGAAAGGAGGTTGCAGTGAGGTGGGTGTTGGTCTCTTCTCCCAAGGAGAAGGCCTTAAGTTGTGTCAGGGGAGGTTTATATTGGATATTAGGAAAAATTTCTTTACTGAAAGAGTGGTCATGCATTGGAAGAGGCTGCCCAGAGAGGTGGTGGAGTGACCATCCCTGGAGGTGTTCAAAAAATGTGTAGGCACGGCACTTCAGGGCATGGTTTAGGAGATGTGGTAGTGTTGAGCTGACGGCTGGAGTTGCTGATCTTAGAGATCTTTTCCAACCTTAATGATTCTATGATTCTATAAGATTAAAATGAAACAGAATTCACAAATTATGCTTTTTTTTTTCCAGCTCTAAGATAAAAATATGAGGTTTCCATTTAAAGTTTAATTAAAATCTTTTGATATCCTAATTACCTATTGACTTATTTTTTTGTGTGCGCCAAAAAACAACCAACCCATAAGTAACACCGAATTCTCATTTCATTCGTACAACAGAAGAAAGAAGTATGTTTATGTTAAGAGGGAGAATCATATGTAGGGATGAAGATCATATTCCCCAGCAATTAAAGAAATACATGGTTTGATAGTAAGAGGGGATTTGACATACTCAGACAGCCACCAGGTGAAGAATGCAGCAAAGCACAAAGTGTCTTATAATGCTTGAAATTATTGGGTTTTTATTGCAAAAGCAAGGGGCAGGAAGATGTTTTCAGCATGACTCTGACCACTGAAATAAATTAGTTGACTCTGACCATGGACTCGTGAGGCCTCATGATACTCAAAGGAAAAAGGAGAAAGGACATCACAACAGGGACAATAAGCTTAAAGAAAGAAAACTTAAAGCTCCAAGGATTGGTATGTTAGATTAGAAGAGGTAAATCTAAATCTTGAAAAAAGGGAGTCTCGGGAGAGTTCAGAAATCCTTAATGACATTAGAGGTCACATTAATATTTTTCAATGCAGAAGGTTGATCAGAAGTTCAACAAGCAACCACCATGGCTGAGTCACAAGTCTTCAGCTGCATGAAGCTCAGGCATAAAATAGAAACAAGTTTAGTTTATTAGAGTTGAGTACAGAGGAATGCTCACATGTGTAGGCACAAAACCAGAAAAACACAATGCTTTCTACAGCTACCAAAGGACATAAGTTACATTAAGGAACGATTATTTAATTCTAGGAGAAATAATTATTTTTGCAAAATACAATTCTCTGTTGCCTGTGAAGTGATACTGTGAACTACAGCTTTTTTTCCCCCAACCTTTGGATGATCTTGCATTTCCTTCTTTGTCCCAGGCTATGACCAAAACTGATACAGTTTCCCGTTGAAAGAAAATTCAAATTATGCTTCGAGTAGTTTGTTTTATTGTAACATGAATGGCAAAGTATTCCTCTTGCTTTTAATTTTTACTCCAGGTAATGCATGGTGGGAATAATCTGAAAAGCTTGAAACCTCTATCTTACGTTGCATAGAAAAATATACTCCTCTAGAACAAAGATATCAGGGCCTGGATTAAGGAGCTCAGATTTTAATGTTGTCAAAATGTATTCTTTTTCCACACACAGCAGTAGTGTAATTGACAGATTATTATATGCCATCCTTTGCCAAGAATATTGCTAAGCACTTTAAGCCTGGCAAACTGTGTGTTACATTGTGATTGGTAGAAAAATCTGTAATTTTCTCTTGGTGAAATGCCAATCTTGTATCAACTCAAATGTTACACTGTACTCTTTCCATCACAAAATTCCAGCTGCACACACTGGATGCACTCCTAAAAAGATGGATTTTGTTTATGTTTAATAGAATTGTGGGTTTTTTTAAGGAAAAAACACTAGCTTACAACACTTGGCTTTCTAACCATTAACATCTTTTTAGTTAGAAGATGCCCTTGGCTTCATCTCTGGATTTCAACTCACAAGTGAGTTATAAAATTAATGGTGGTAATTCATTATCAAAGGTTGTAGCAAACCATATCCCAAGACCCTGGAGCACTTTCCCCTCACTGTCTCTGAGTTTGACGTAAGCTTCCAGTTGTGCAGCCCAAATCTCTATATTCAGAAAAATCTTTTGGTTAAACACTGTTGTGATTATTTCATTTGGTCTAATGGGATACTTGTGATTATGAAAGATTTTTAAGGAATGTGAACTATTGTAGGCAGTTATTGCTTAAACAGTATAGTGCGTTGCTAAATTATGTTTGTAATGTAAGACTTTATATATATGTGCACACAAAAGAAATTGCTGAAATCTATTTTATGAGAAGCTGGTACTTTAAAATAGTCAGCTTTACAATGTTATTCACAAAATGGGTCAGCAGCCTTTCCTTCCGGAAGAAGGCATCTCGGCCGATAAGACAAATAATTTTGCAACATTTTGTATTTGAGAAAGAATAAATATCAATATCAATATTTAATGCAAATTTTAATAAACACTTTTTGCCTTCATAGGTTTTGTTCAGTGACTTTTTCACATTCCTCTCTTATTAACTCGGATATGGTTTCAGGGTTTTCTAAGTGGTAAACATTGTTCACCATCGTGTATACAGGCAGGCTGCTGAAGCTTTTCGTGTTTTTAATTCAAATTATAGAAAGGTATCATTTAAGTGAAGTAATAATTGTTGGGCCTTGACCAATTTGACACTGCATGCCTAGTGGGAGTTGCATCCAATCTGCCATTGAATAGCTGGGGGCCATCTCATCCTCTGACATCTGAGCTGAAAATGTACTGCTGTTAGACAGACTGGTGTCTTCTACTTGAATAACAAGCTATATAACTGATGCTAAATACAAGGATATTTTTGGGCTGTAGAAGCAAGAAGAGAGAACCATATGAGGGTATAGTTAATTACAGAAAACAAATTAACTGACCATTTCTGGCCTACATTTCATGTAGACCTGAATTAGTTATTTTTCACTGATCAAAATACTTACATAGCAGTTATATATGTATTCAAACGCAAGTCATTTGCTGTCTCACTAAAAAGAGAGAACATCCAAGATCCCATGATACTTTGAATGCTAATCCTTCTCTTTAAAGTAAATGAAACAGTCTCTCTACTGTCAGTTGTGTCCTTTAGGACAAATAATCTATGTACTTCATGCAGAAAAGTAATCAAAAATGCCTGCATGATGAAATGTGCTTCTTTAAAAGATTACTTCTGGAATACTATTGCAAAAACCCTTCTGAGACAAAATTGGTGAAACAATTCCTTTTTAACCAAAGGATATCTTTTCCCAAAGTACATCCACATTCCGATTATGATCAGAAGGTGTATTTTACTGTATAGAGCCAAGACTCATAAGTTATTAAAAGAACAAGCAAAAATAGCAACCTTTTTTTCTTGAAATACAGCAAATGCTTAATTAGGATTGAAATCATCTCTGGGGTGACAGTACCTTTATATATATATATTCTAAATGACATTTATGACCACAACCTCACGCATTCAAATACAAGAAAAACTGGGGAGCAACCTAAGCTGTGAGTGCTGCAAAGGAAGCTCAGTAACGAAGCCTGACAATGAGGCTTTAATCATTATTTTCATGGCAATTATGCAGTGTAGTGAGCAGGACTTCAACTCCCGGAGAAAGATGGACAATGAATACCAAGTTTTGGCCTGTCTTTTAAGACATTCTAAACTAGAGTGATTTAATTGGGATCACATAATTACTCAAAAGGTAATCTCAAGTGCATTATCATCCTCCTGTGTCAGCCCTGCATACCTTGTTAGAGTTTGTCAAAAAATTGTCACAGGACACTGAATCTTACAGAGGATAATAATCCTACTGCTGCTTCTTCAAGCCTCAAACTTGAGTTCTGAAATAGTGAGAGGACTCTGCTGCTGGGAATAACTTTTTTGTTTGTTTCGGGTATTTTTTTTTTAGGCTAGACCACCCAGTCACATCTGTCTTAGCAGGGGTAGGGATTTAAAAAAAAAATATTCTGAACAGTGGAGTCTTCACGGGTTTTATTCACTGATTTATGTGAGCTATTTGCAGAGGTGTCTTACAGTCCCTTGCTTGCTGATTATATATATTCCTAATGATCCCTTTCCATCTCTGTAGAGAAAAAAAGAACACAGAAATAATACTTTTTAGGATGACATCTCATCTGTTTTTTAAAGAAATTTTACAAGGAGAATTTATTCTGATTTTCTTTTTCATTTCATTTGACTCTACAATGAAGTTTGATAGTATACTGCTACAGTATATGTCTTGGTGTTACTGTTTGTATCATTTGTTAACAAAGAGAGAAGGCAAATGAGCATTACTGACCAAATTACTTATTTACTTTGTTATTCAAGACCACTCCCAAAGTTTCTGAATTCTAAAAAAACAGAAGGAAACTGAAAGAACAGCTAAGAAATAATTTTCAGAATGTTTTCCAACAAACTTGGCTTTTACATATCAAAAAGTAAGGTAAGGCTAATAAAAATCTTCTTCTGTTGCAATTGATATTTAGATTTAGAGCTTAATGATCCACCAGGACCTTGTCATTGTCACTCTGTCCTCAAAAGCAGATATTAGACTATCTTTCCTGCATTTCTCTTAACTTGGTCATCATTCACTCTCCAGGGACTACTGTAACCCTCCCTGAACTGCTCCTTCCCCCATTTCCAGGGACTATAGGCAATCATGTTTTGTTTCTACACACAGTTTCTAACACTGCTTCCCAGCTAGGAGTCAATGTGCACTCTTGAATTTTACCTGCAAGTTCATTGCTTTGCATTCATTTCCCAAACCATGCAAAGTTCTGTATCATGCATGGTGTGGGATTTAGAAAAAAGAAGCATCACCTTTCATTTTACCTAATTTTCTGCATGATGATTTTAAAATCAGCCAAAAAAGAGACACGCTGCTGCTGACAGCAGGCTTGGCTTGCACAAAGGAGATCAATCTATAACCAGCTCAGTCACTGCTGCAAGTGGTCCCAGCAGCTGTCATATCTTTCTACTCAAAGTGCTTTCATTTGGAACTGCTATGCACAGACTTTCTTCCTCTACACTTCTATCAGTAAAGGCAATTTGATGTCAGATTTTAAGGACAACTAAATAAACATAAGGCAATTTGAAAATGACTGAATGACTGTATTTCTAAAAATATTTCAGACAGAACATTTTAAGTATTCAGGAATAGTTAGAGATCAGGTTTAATGTAGTGACTGGGCATAGCTTTATGACCCGTGAGAGTGGACCCATACTAACAAGGCTAGTTCAGTGTACTATACACTAAGAGGTAAGTGAAATGCACTAGTGGTACAGTGTTCCATGTACAACACAGCTGAATCTATCCTTGCTACACATCAAGAGAAATATCTCCGTGTATTTTTGTGACTTGATGAGATGAAGAAAATTTGGCAGAGGTTAGGGGCAGAAGTGTTGGAGTATAAATAACATGTGAGTCATGATGGCATTGTTGGTACAGTGAGAAGCAATTAGGACCTCCCAGATGCAGATGGGCTTAGCGTGCTTTGGAAAGAACCATGGCTTCATCTTATTTTGATTTTTTGGGGGGAGAGAGGAAAGGGGAAAAATAATAGATATGTCATACGGACACAGTACAGAAAGAACCAGAAAAGGCCACTGTAGATAGGACATGCTACCAATGTATTTTTTTTTTCACTCTTCTGAGCACATAGGATTAATTCACCCCATGACATAGAATTACTTACCATGTGAATTATGTGATCAATGGAAATTAAACAACTTACACTACAATTAAAACAAAACCCCAAGACTGGTTGACACTATTACTGGCAATTTTTTCCCAGCCAAATCATGAGCAAAATAATTATTTAACATTTGTCAATATCTTGTCAACACATATGTTGACTTGACTTAATAAATATGACCGGTGTGACACTGATGCAGGCAATCCCATGTCTTTACCTAAGCACCAGTAAAAGCTTGGGGTTGTTAATATATAAATAAGGATGTACAAAATCCTTAATTTGTTGACAATTAAAAACTACTATTTTTTGATCAATTGAAGCATAAAACAAGAGAGTTGCACGAAAATGAGTCCATTTTAATAAATTCTGTTTACATTTCTTAAAATAAGATATGAAAAAACTGCAAAACAAAACAATTTAAACTCTTAAAATATGTTTTAATATTTTGACTTTATTATTAATAAATACATACATTTTAAATCTAAGCAGTTTTTTGCTGCAAAAAAAAAAAAAAATTCATGGTTACAGAATTTGGGCCCATATCTATTCACAAGCCTCTACAATTAGTGAATCAAATATGTCAACAGAAAAGCAAAACTTAAATAAAAGACATTTGCCCTTCATCCTCATCTTGTATCAAACAGAGTAATTAAGAACTGTATTACTGTAAATTGGACTTTATTCCATGCAATAACCAGAAAAATGAAAATATTTTTCTTTGTTCCTTATTGCTTTGTCTTCCATACTGGTTTGTATTGTGCATTCATTAAACATATAACGATCAACTGGATTAAAACAAGCATATGAAAAGAATCTTTTTGGGTTTTGTCTTCAAAGGAGCTTTCTATTTTATAGGTATAACTTAGTCCTTGATTGTTTATAAGGTGTAATGGTAATAGCAGTAATTATATACTCCTTTATCAACATTTTCTGAAATGTCACCCACAGTTATTTACATGTGAATACAGAAATGGCATTTTACTTACTGCTAGGCAGCTGAGCAGTGTCACTCGCATAATTTATAACAACTAATTAAAATGAATGAGTTTGCTATAATGTTCTTTGCAGTGTTTACTGCATGAATGTTATTAAAATATTAAATGCAACAATAATAAATTCCTTATTCAAAGTAATAGCAAACATGTAGATTTAATTTAATGCTAACCTGCTTTCTGCCAAACTGAAAGTAGATTGAAAACTCTTTAATGGCAGCATGATGTTTTTGTATATCTTCTTAATGTTTTCAAACAGTTGTCTGGATTTAGCCTACATCCAGAGGAGTGTCTTGAATATACCAGCCCAACTTCACCCTCCTGGTGACAGCATCCTTCCCTGGAACCAAAGGTTTAAAGGGACCTTTTGTGTAATTCTACCTAGTGTGTTTCTTCCTTTTTTCTTAGTTCTAGGGGAAAACAAGGATATTATTGATATGAATTTCAAGAGCCTCTAGCTGCCATTGTTTTAATATTTGTTTGCTTAATGTCATTTTTTCGCAAAGTTTATGGGTTATTTTCTTCTAACTACATAAATGGCTCTTGTCATCACTTTGCATCAGTCACTATGGAGAATGCATTACCCTCCTTTATTATAGTCAGGAAAGGGCAATGACAGCATTCAGTGTTCAAAAAAGTTACCAAGTCTTCCATCATAACCAAACAGAAGACTATACTTTAATAAATTCCTTGTTACAAATACTCTAAATATATGCTCCTTGTGCGTGGTCATTCTCCTAGCACAAAGCATCAAACTAATTAGCAATAGCACACATGTAAATGGTATATAACACAAGCTCATAGCCTTGAGACTCAGGACCTAGTCTGGAAAATACATCCCTATCAGGCTCGAAGATTTGTTAATTCCACCTTTCTTTTGGGGAGCAGTTGGCCTGCTGGAGGGCAGGGCTGGGATGTGGCACTTGACAAACTGGGGAAAAGAATGGGAGAAGACCTCAAGAAGTTCAACAAAGCTAAATGCAAAACCTTGCAGCTGGAAAGGAATAATGGCATGAGGCAGCATGGGAGGCAGGGGGGGCATGACTGCTCAGAAACCACTCTGGGCTCTCCGAGGAGCCCAGATGTTCATCAATGTTGATGTGAGCCAGCAGTGAGCCCTACAGCAAAGGCAGCCTCAGTGCTCTGGGCTGCATTGGCAGTGGTGGAGCCAGCATGTCCGTGAAAGTGATCCTTCCTCTCCATTGGGCATTTGTGAGTATGATCTGGAGAGGTATACATCAGCTAAATAAAAAAGGGAGAAGGGGAGTGCTCTGGGGCTCCAGGTAGGACCTCCAAAGTGGCATATGTTCTGTATGCCATGGAAAGAGAGAAGAAGCTGTGTCCCACTCCATTTCATTTCTCCATCGCTGTGATGGTCAATTCGCATTGGTACAGCTCATCTGGTATGAAGACAGACTTTTTCATGACCTCCTTGTAGCTGTCTTAGTTACTGCTCCACCAAATCTCACTCAGGATACAGCTCTAGAGGGCTTCTACAACAATTATTTCACTCTCTTCATTTCTATCAAGAGCTGCAAACCAGCGTTGTACAAAATAGCACTAACTCAAACCGAATTCTAAGATTTATCTCTGTTTTAACTAAACATTAGGAGCTACCATGAATTCTTGCTGGGAAAATGGTATATATGCATGACTGTGCATATGTATAGGGCAGCCCAGGTTCTACCCTGGTCCCTAAAAGCAGTATACAAGTTCTTTATCCTTTTCTCCCTTTGGGAAGTTCCTTTCTTTGTCTTCCAAATCAATATGGTTGACTGCTTTTCCCAAAAGCTTCTGCAAAACGTATATCTCAGAGATTAGTGCACTATATTCCTCTCCTTTACCCAATGTCCTTAAAGCCAATTGGTTTTCATTTTAAAATGTCAATGTACACCTCAGCGCAGTAGAAAAATGGGCAGTGGAAATGTTCGTCTCTAAGGTAATTTCTCCTTTGCTGAGTGAGTTGTTAATTCAGATCACTTACCATAGTTCCTAGCACATCTTTACATTGTATCAATATGGATATTTTGGATACCGAAGCACTTCACAGTGCTTCAATCTTCTTGTTTTCCTTCCCCCAAAGGAGGGTGACAACTTACACAGAGTATGATATATATGTAGCTCTTTTCCAGCTTGTTCTTTAGCTCAGATAACATGATATACTTTTGATAAGGAGCACTGCTCAAGAAACAGGAGGAAAAAATAATAAAAGAAAGAAGCTACATATTACTGTGTTCAAACGCAATAATATGTCTTCCTACCCCTTTACATGATTTTTCAAATTAGGACATTCTTCAATTAATTTTCACATACGGGGAGGAAATACTTGGATATTTTTCCCTGCATTATTTATTGTAAGAAAAAAACATAATTAAGATTTTTTTCAAACTGCAGTTTTAAAGGCTGCAATAATTGAGCTTAAAAAGTTCTATTTCAGTACTGCTACAGGTAAACTACTACAGGGTTTTTTGAAATCTGCCAGAAAATTCTTAATCTTTTTTTCTCTTCAGTTGTCTTACCTTAACCTAGAGTTGTCCAAAATTGATCAGTCTCAATTCTAGTTTGTGTCAAATTTTAAGGTGTTGGGTTTTTTTGGTTTTGTTCTTTTCTTTCTTTTGAAATTGCTGTTGGAAGGTAAACAAAGCAACTTTTTCAGAGAATGGAATTATGCTGGCTGAGCATTTGGGGTGAGAATATAGGTACATTTATGACTGTATCTTGAATTGTCTCTCTGTCTCCCATCACACACTTCTTATTAAGGAAGTTCATCTTTGTCTAAACTGTCACCTCTCTGGGCAGCTTCTCAGCTTTATAAAAAAAAAAACATTTTGATGAAATTTGACTTGCCAAAAATATTTTACTTACTCTGCTTTAAAGCAACTTAGTCTGCTTTTGTCAATGCATTTGCTTTGTGTAAGCCTCCCCAGGATCCATTTGAATAACCCATGGCAGATTAAAGCCTACAGAAGTGTGAAAGATACTTTGGGTGAGGTGGAGAGGAAGGAGAAGGTAAGGTGTGGGCAGACATGGAGGCGGTGGGGTGCCTTGTCCTGCCTGTGCAGGCAGCCTGGCTCAGCACATCTCTGCTGCCCCTATTTCATGGTGAGACATGAGCTCTGCTCACTGGGGAGCTACACCTAAGAACAACACTGCCTGACTCAAAGCACGAGAGGAAAGTAGTCCTGTGTACCATGACCTTCTTCCTTCCATGGGAAGGTCAGTCATATTAAGATTTGTTTACAAGGAAAAAGTTTTAGATTTTTGCTTTTAATTACTGATCCAAATGTTTTCACTGGGGAATCTGTATCTAAGGAGTTTCTGAGTTCAGATCAAATGTTTCTGTTTCATCTAGAGACCTTTTAGTTTTTCCGTCCCTGTTCCACTTTCCATCACATTTTCCACTTTCTAATTGCTTAGAGAGGAAAAAAGGAGCTTTTAAAATGTCAATTATTTCCAAAGTCAAAGGTCTTGGTCTAGCAATAAGAACTGGACCTTTACAACAATTTCTTATCAATAAGGAGAAAGGAATCATACTACCATTTCTAGAAATTTCTTGCCAATGTATTTTTTCTTCACTCCAATCTCTCACCAACTAATCTTCATAACCAAGGCTAAACCCTTCAGATTACCTATTATTTTTTCACTCTCTCAGACTTTATGTGCAGAAAACTACTGTAAAATATTTACCCTTCACAGAGATGTCATTACTCCATCCCAGATTGATTTCTATTGCAAAATCAACAAAAATGCAGGAAGTGCTACAATTCAAGCTTTTCAGATGGTGGTAAAATACCCCTGGAAAAATGAAAGTGTAAAAAATGTCAGCCATCTGTTGTTTAAACCAACCAAAATGTATTTATTGTAATTCTTTAATAAGGCCTGTGCCTTTAGAAGCCAATACATGTACATTTGTTGGCAGCAGAAGGCCTTCTTTAATTCTAATAGGATGAGGAAACATTTCTCTTTCCTTTCCTTGATGATACAGTATTTGGACAAATAATCATTTTATCAACAAAACCAGAAATATTCTAAATGAAGAATCCAGCTAACAAACACATTATACTTCCCTGCATAGCTGACAAGATGTTCTAATATTATAAATCAGTCAGATGTTGGGTTATAAACAGAAGTCTGCAACACATTCTCACTGACTCACTCAATTTCATCAAACATGATGTTGCCAGAAATTAGAGGAGAAAGATGGCAGAAAAAATGAGAACCAAATGTGAAAAAGACCTGAAAGAGAGGCTAAGAAATGCAGTTATTTTTACTGAATTTCAGGCCTTCAAAGACCTTTATGTGTATGTCTGTTCCAGTTAGAAAAAAAAAATTTAAAATAATCTGATATTAAGTGATGTATTTATTAGGGTATTAAAAACACTTCCAAAGCAAGTTCATCACCAAAACAACAGAAATATTTTTCAAGCATGGATTTGACTGATGCAACAATTAGTAGCATAATAACACATGTAAGTGTGTTCTCAGTCCAAAAAAGAATTTAAGTAGAGATTCAAGAAGCTGTTGTTCTTTGGAAGCTATCTAAGTACATCACAGGATTTTATAATACTTCTAAAGTGAGAAAATTCAGGACTTCTAATCATACTGATAATGAAGTCAATGTATTAAAATATGGAAAAGCAGGACATACAGAAATATGCCATAGATAAAACCATAGCATTCTTCTGAAATAGCATTAATTTTCTGGAACAGTTCCAGTCTTCCTGGTTCTTTATGGGGTTACTTTTTCCAGGAGCTGTATGAGGGGTTTGAATTGAAAAAAACAGACCATTTATTATTATGGAAATAAACCCTCAACCTTTTGTTACATTTAAATAAAATATCCATGCATTGTTCAGACAATATTCAGTAGGGGAAAAAATGTTAAACCAAAAATTAAGTTATTATCATATTCATGACTACATTTTACATAACCGGATGAAATTAAGATCATAGTTGTTACCAGAATATTAAAAAAATTTTTGTGAAGCTATTAGATGGCAAAATTCCTTCCAAAAGAATAGGTGAAAACATTATATCACAAAATATTTCCATTCAACAAAAAGATTTATGTATTGTTTATGGGCTTATATCAGTAAAGTGATGTTTGAAATCTTTCAGGATTCAAACCAGAAATGATAGAATCTAACTTCTTCATTAATAAAGATTGTGCAATGATGTGCAATGATAATCTTAACATTCTGACAGTGAACTTACTGCATGCAAAAAATCAAAGCCAATAAAGCTTAATTTCCTTACTAGGTAACAATTTCCGCAGTTTGCAGGGAAGATTCTTGCGTACAAATCTCCCTAGTATCCTTCACAGTTTTAGAAGTACTATTGTTCTATTTTTAAATATTGTCTATTGTTAAAAAACTGCCCCAGTCAAATAATCAACACAGGACAGAAGGATCAGAGACAAATAGTGGTATCAGTAAGAGTGATGGAGCTCTTCAATAAACTTTTCTTTGGTTACCTCCACATATATTATTGCTGCACATAAATTATATATGTAAATAATATAATATATTAATACAATATAAAAATATAGTACAAGCAAAGAATATTGCTGAGAAAGCAAAAATTATTTATAAAGTGGACTACAAAGCAAATTGTTTATGTGATTTTTATTTGTATGTGTATATATATTTTGTACGTTGTCTGTCTCAAAACCATGTGAAATCTAAAACCAATTTTTTTAGTTTAAAAGTGGGTAAATAGGTAGGTATGAAGAAAGCAATTTTTTATGTTGGTGTTGCTATGCATTTCTTACACAGTTGAGTTACTTTTCTCAGTTAATTTTTTACACAGCTAAGGAGTTAATTTCATAAGCATCTACAATAAGACTTGGCAATGATCAGGTTTGTATTCATTATCAGGCAAAACCGTGCTCTGGAACACAAGAATTGTCTGGAATCTTTCCCCAGTATATCATTGTCTTTATGATATTTGTATTACTAGCAAGAAGAAGCTAAAAGGGATAAAGCATTTTGATTAAGTTCTTGCAATCATAAAAGTATTCTTCAGATTCAGCATAGCTTGAGAAGTTTCCAACTTCTTACCTGTGACATGGTTAATCCATGCAGCCCAACAAGGACTACATATATACTTTTTTTTCATGATAGTGAGATCATCTTCATGAACTCAAAAAGCAAGACCTTTTCCTTTTTTTTGTAGCAAAGTACATCTGGCAAAGAACAGCAACATTTTCTGTTCAACGACCCACTTTGGGATTTTTTTCTTTTGGACATGTAAAACGTCCTACATTGCACATTGCTCGTGTTTATTGGTTACCAGTATTAAAGCCTTCCCATCTCTCCACTTATTATCATCAAATAGGGTACTCCCAAATGTGAAATCCATCACACAAATTGATATTAATATTTGAAAGAAAATGGTATTAAAAGCAGGGCTATGGTTCAATACACTGTCAAATGAACAAAAGTATAATCACACAAGCCCTGGTGCTTATCTGATTCTGCTTTGTTTCCATAGTAACTATAAATACCTAATTGTGGTACTCTCACAAATGTTTTTTCCTTTTTCTTTCCTGACAATAGATGCTGGTTCTTTTATGGAGGGCAAGATTCTGTGCAGGAAATGTCAACAAATTGCTTTACGTTGTTCAGAAGACAGCTAAGCTAATCGTTAGGATTAATAACATTTTGTTGGCTGGAGATGTCTAGTGGCATTCCACAGGAATAGATTTTATTATCCATCTTGATTAATATCTTATTTTTTTCTGTGGTAGTTGGAATGATTCTCACATGAATGGTCTTTACTGATGATATATAAAACAGGAGAGAGAATGAGTATCAGTGGTAACATTACTACAAAGAAGTAATAAAAGATATATTGAGATTTAGTATTTATATGGAGATTAGAAATTTAGCCTAAAAATATCAACTTGAAAAAAATGTGAACAAATACACTTCCAGCAAAATAACACATTATTAGTTAAAGACATGAAGCAAACTCTAGCAAAATTCTAACATTTATTCCAGAGACCTTAATGATGGACAGTGGGTGAAGTCAATCTACCATGTAATACAGGTGCTCAGAAGGCTAACAAAACTTTATTTTGAGCCTGACAGGCATTATGCATATCTCAGCATGGAGCAGCGCTAAACTTGCATTCAGTATAGGATACTGCTCTGGGTCAACAAAAGATATGAGCATCCTGTGATGTTTTGATAAGTAATCCTTAGAAATAGCAGCAAATATTTGTACTTGCAATTCGTTGAGTGATTTTGAATGTTTATTAACAGAAATGCTTTGTTTTCTATTACTAAAATTAGGACCCAGGAGCAAGATATCTAATTACAGCATTGCTTATAATTATGATTTATGTCATTTACTGCAATTGATATTTGCAAAATAGGCCCCACAGGGAGTAACTTAAAACTCTACAGGGTTGCAAATCTCATATTTGTCTATGAAAAAGTTTACCTGTTAGCACCATGCGGACCTTTAAGCCAAGCGTAATTTCACAAAGTTGCAGGGGAGCTGGAGGGCTGCACAGGCCCTGGGAATTCATCCAGATTTGGCTGTGCTCTGCAAAGCCTGTGAGCTGTGTACTAAGATGCTGTTTGCAATTCTGTGAGGAATCTGGGGCTTTACATATGGGGTTTTTTTAATATGCAAAGGCCACTGAAATTTGTCAATCTTATTTGAGGTTTAGGTTCTGTTATAGTCTGGCTTTCACAGAAGATCTCAACATATGCAAGCAGAACACCAATGAAAAAAATCAAAGAAAAACTGAAAACTTTGCTTCCAGCAATTTCAGAGGAATTCGGTTTCACACAGCTCTACAAACTGTTGAGAAAGCAGATAATAATTTTTCTAAATATTTGCCAAAAGTCATGGGAAATGAAGGAAAATACCCCCAGTTTTGTGGTATTGAAGCAATTTCTAGTATTTTCTTTAGAAGCAGAATAGAAAAAACCACAGCTCAGTTACCAAAAGTCACTGGTCCCTAGATGTGCAGCAGTTTCTCTCACCTGTTTAAAATAAGAGGTTACCTCAGAATATAAAAAAGTCAGCAATTATATTGAAGAAATATGGTAGACTGCTTTATAAGGACCAGTCTGGGTGCATGGAGAATGGAGCAGCACAAGCCTGGCTGTTCTAACCCATAGGTTCTCCTTGTATGTCTACAATAGGAGGGCAAGTAAGAATAGGAAAGTAATAATGTTCTTTCCTGGTGGCTCTTGGACTGGTTTGTGTGGGTGCATGTCCATAGGGAATCTGAAGGAATATAAGGGAGATGGCTCTTTTCTGAGTTCTTGACAAACTTAAAGTCCCACAGACAGAGAATTTGTAGGCTACAAATAAGTAGCAGGAACTAACTACTGTTTTTTGACAATCCTACAAAGACAGAAGTATCATACAGAGGAAAATATGTTCCCTAGGTTCTCATTCACAGGAAGGAAACCCCAAAACAGTGCTGAGGAGAGGGTCAGTCTAGCCCTCAGGAAAATGGACAATCATTGAAGCAGAAGCCAAGAACAATGTTTTCTTTATCCCTAGAACTAAGAACTGTAAAATAATGTTTAAAACTGTTTGCATTGGAACAAAACCAATTCAGCCACTGCTTTAAACATTAATTCACAGTTAGAAGTTGTCTTGTAGCATAAATCATCAAAATTCTGTGAAGACAGAAACTCTCCTCTAAACAGCCCTGCTGTGAGTAACCACTATAACTAGTATCCTTCTGTTGCTTGGGGGCCAAAACATGGGTGGTAAAAATGTTATAAGAGAAAATCTGAAAATATGTGCTTTCCTTTTGGCTTGCTTAGTCACTTGGAGGAGGACTAATGCTTTCCTTTCAGTCTGAGTGTAAGCGGAAAATTTTGAGATACAGAGAAGCTATTTAAAATCATAAACTGATTTGTTGGGCAGGCATTTGTAGTTTAAAACCTCTGTTCATCAAAGCTATTCAGGATGTACTTCAATGTCTAGCTCAGTAAGCATAGAACGCTTTATACGTTTAATGGATAACAGCTTCAGCTAAAGCCCCTGATTTTAGACTTAATATTACCCAAGTGGAAACACTTTCTAGTAAGCAATGATTTATAGCTGCTTGATTTTTTTCTAATTAATTAAGCAAATATTTATAATGAATAAAATATTCATTATAGCACTATAGGACTATATTATTGCTTATTCAGCTAATGAATGGCTTTATTCCTGAGATAATACATGCAAAAGAGCAGATGGCTTTTTCCATGTCTGACAGGTTTATATATATATACACACACACACACATATATAAAAATTTCTTAATACGGTTCTGTCTGGAAGTTATTTAGAAGTATAGCTTTATAACATCGCTATCTAAAATGAAAGAATTTGAAGGGGACCTGTACCCACTCCCCTAGAGCCACTGGAGGCCACAGGGCACAAGCATTTGAACCTGAGGTCACAAAGGGTTGTTGTGGCTCTGAAGACAAACATAGACTTTGTTTTTGTAACGGTGAGGGTAACAAGTAGACGTAAGGTGGTCAGCACTATCCACAATATTAACAAGAACTTATTGAAATTCTTTGCACAGTTCTCACTTCAAGAGTGTAACAGGGACGTCAGCAGTTTGGAAATTATTTAGAAAAGAACTCAAAGAATAAAGTAGGGTTGAAAAACCTGTCTCAACTGTAAAAGACTAAAAAAAGTTAAATAGATTAACTAAACAAAACAAAGGTTAAGAGGTGAATTGTTTGTAGTCTGCAGCTGCCCACATGAGGAAAGTTTTCTGGTAGTAGGAGGCTCTTTAATCTTACAGATGAAGGGAGAATGAGACCCAGTGGCTGGAATTAGAAGCTTAATAAATTCAGAGTTGAAAGGAGGTAGAATTCTTCAGCAGTAAAATGTAACTAAATTGTGTAACAATTTGCTGAGGGTTGTGGTCCACTTTCCATCATTGAAAGTCTTTAAATTAAGATTAGCTGTCTTTTTAAAAGATACGTTCAAACTCCACCAGAACTGTGGGTTCAGTGAAGGAATTTAGTGGTGGAAGCTTTTGGGGCTGTTTTGCTGGAAATCAAATTTGGATCATCATAATGGTTCCCTCTGGATAAAAACCTGTGAAATATCTGCTGTTTATATTCTGTTGTCCTTTCTCATACTGAACATTATTTTCCTTTGCAATTAATCTTTTTTTAAACCATTGGCACTGTATGTCCAATATGTGTAACAGATTCTGGCTCTCAGGAATACTTATTCTGTTTTAGCACTAGTAAGCAAAATAACATTAAAATTTGTAATAACATTAAAAATTTGTAATAACATTACAAATAAAAATCTGTAATAACATTAAAATTTGTAAGACATATAGTCCCCATACGTATTGTGATTGTGACTGAAACCATTGTACTGTCCTTAGTGTTAGGTCATTGTTTGCTCACGTATGTTACAGTCTGGCATGCCTTTGTGCAGGGTAATGTTTGACCTCTGCTTACTGAAAAGAAATCCCTTGGAGATTTTTAACCCTGATTATCCAGCGTTAAGTATTGAGTATCATCCTGAGTACCACTGAGTGAAGCCACTGGAACATCCCTTTTACAGGGAAACCTCTCCTTTGCTCTGGGCTTTAGCGCTACAAGACCTGGACAGTGGCACCTTTTGTGGTCCTCTTACAATGGACCCAAACATGACTCCCCAGAGTAGTGATTCACCTTCCCTAGATAGGATTGCCATATTTCTGCCTTGATCACATATACATGAATATAGCTCATATAGCTTGCTGTGCTGGGACATACAAGGCCTTATGTGCAAAACATGCATAAAATATAGAGCCCTGACATATCTCTGCGCTCTGACACACCTGGGGAGATTTGTAGCTGTTGTTTATGTTCAAAGAAAGTAATTTTACCATGCTTATGAAGTTTGCTTTGGCAGATATATTGGATTAACTGCATATGAATAATTATTCATAATAATTAATCTGTGTCATGCGAGTACAGTAGGTCCAACATATCTTAGACACATCTTAGACAAGTAAATAAATGTGCAGCAACCAGCCCTGGAGAAATGGCAAGATCCCTGCTTCTCTCCCTAAGACAAAAGAAAGAAAACTAGATGGAAGACAAGACTTTGTCTTGGGTCTAGGGATACAATTTATCCTTTATGGGAGCCTATTTTATTATACTCTGGAATGTTCTCCTTGTAACTGATTAAAATAAGTCCAGTAGGGAGAGCTGATACAACAGTCTACAAAATTCCTCATGCAGCACATAACTTCACAAGTGCAATAATGATAATTCTGTGGACAGGTCACTTTCATCAATTGAACAGGAGCATGTTTTGTAGTATAATACTTAAAACAGATTCCTAACAAAGGTTAAATTGAATCCACAAACTTCACTTAACTGATTAAAATTTTCCATTGAGCAAAGGTGGTTCTCCCTGTTTGTGATCAACAAAATGGTATTCCAAATGCTTACCTTCCACTAAAATAAGAAAATTACATTATAATTTAGAGGGCAGCTTGCACACATTTTATGGGACTATTTCCAGAAGCAGTAACTAGCAAACTGCCAACATGCTTTTGAAATAGCTCATATACTTCTCTCTAAAAGAATTTACTGTACAAACATTATTAACTTGCCTGTGTTTTATGCTTGCATTATAATGCTGCTCTATCTAAAGCTTGTAACGTTAAAACTAGCACATAACTGAAGTCTATGTATGCAATATATTCATATGTGCAGATGATATCTCTTTTATTCTTAATTTAAATCAATATTTTAATGTTTTGTGTTTACTTAATGTTTCCTTATTTTATTTTCTAAATGTGAAGAGTCAAACTATTACATAAAGATCTGATCATATTAAACATTTGTTTTGCAGTTCAATGATAATACCCCCAGATTTGGATACCATTACATAATTATAAAAATATTATACGAACTTGTGTTTGAATGTTCTGCAAACAAGTGACTAGAAGAATCTATACATTAAAACCCTGGGTACATTCACACTAGAAATTACACTCCATAAAGTATGTTTGGATGTAAAACTTCTGCCTCTGTAAAGGTGGTAATGAGACAGTATACAGTGTTGTGGTTAAACCCTGGTAGGCAGATAAGCACCACACAGCTGCTTGCTCACTCCCCCTGCAGTGGGACAGGAGGATAAAAGTGAGAAAACTTGTGGAATAAAGACAGTTTAACAGTTAAAGCAAAAGCTGCGCACTTCCCCCAGCTTTATATGCTGAGTGTGACGTTGTATGCTGTGGGATATCCCTTTGGTCAGTTGGGATCAGCTGTCCCAGCTGTGCACCCTCCCAGCTCCTTGTGCACCCCCAGCCTGCCCGCTGGTGGGGTGGGGTGAGGGGCAGAAAAGGCCTTGACTCTGTGTAAGCACCGCTCAGCAAAAAAATCCCTGTATTATCCACCCTGTTTTGGTCATAAATCCAAACTACAGCAACACATGGGCTGTTAAGAAGAAAATTAACTCAATCACAACAAAAACAATGAGAAAACATACTTTTGCCTAACTTTATATTAACAAAATAATTCAGTTTGGTGGTACAATTTCTGCAAAAACAGTGTGAAATCAAACTTTTATAAACGCTGACCCTTTGGTGACAGAAGGAAAGGAAAGCTATATCCTTCAAGCAAGAAAAGCTATATCTTTCAAGCCCATCAATGACGACCAATGCATCTGGTATTCAGTTCCCTTTTCACCAACTTTGAAAGCAGTTTAGGTATAATTGCATGTCTGGTAGAGAGTCAAGTTCATCTACTTTGCATATAATTAAACTTCCAGTCCACATCCCAGTATGGCGACCAGGCTTCTGGCATGGTACCTCAGTGGGAGGGGGAGCAGGGAGGCACAGTGTGCAAAAAGCCTTGGCTTCACGCAGAAGCTTCATCTGCATCATTGAAATACACTCCCCTTTCCATTTTGCCACTTTATAGGACAAAACATGTGGAACGGAAACAGATTGTGAAAGTTATTTTTACTTTCAGTTAATAGACTTACAAATGAAGTGGCTTCCAAGTTTTTCAGGCATGCAGTTCTTCGTCACTTTGAAATATTAATGTTTCTCAATATATTTGGAGGGTTTTTTTTGCAAACAAGATACTATTTATTTCATGTGCCGTATGTGCTATTGGCAGGAATGAGTATTAATCTTTACTAGTTGGGTATTGAAAACTACAGGAAAAAAAAAAGTAATGAGAAAACTCCTTCTCTCTTCCATCCCTCCTTCTGCTTCCCTGCTCCTCCTCCCCAAACTTGACAGGATTCAGTTTCCTAGCTTTGACTATCTGAAAGTTAAGCATCTAGAATTGCTATATGCTTAAGGGCAGGAGAGGGACATCTCCCAAAGGAGGATTACCCCATCTTAAACATGAACCCGGAAAGTCTAAGTTCCCCTGAAGGAGCAGACCTTTACATATGATAACAGAAGGAGCCTAGATCTCTTTTAACTGGACACCCAGTCTTTAAATGGCTGGTGTTAGGCACTATAGATGCACACCTGCAAAATCCTATACTCTTTGTACTTGTCCCTCGTACCCCACAGTGCCAAAAGCAGAAGAGGAAGGTCACCACCTCTGCAATACTGGAGTATTACATGCCTGGGCTGAATGAAATTCCTCTCAACTAAATAAAACTCTTACTGGGGTTAGCAATATTTTTCACTTACCCCTGCTATTTCAGATCAGATCCTGCTAATGTGTATATCCATGCGATCTTTTAATTGCCTGTTGCTGGCAAGCTGTATTGTTTGTTGCCACACTTCAACACGTACTCCACATCTTACCTCCAGCTTTTTTCACTGGGCTGTTGTACATTTACACCAACTTTTGTCTTCCAAGTGTAACAAGAGTCTGTTTGCTGTTACTCAGATGCCAGTGTGGGTAGCAGTGCAGTGTAAGAATCGGCAACAAAATAAGATATTAAAATTTGAAAAATAAATATTTCAATCTGAATTTGGGATAAGGACAGCTGTTCTGTTTTATAAAACTGTATATTAAACTGGGATGGAAATTGTTAGATGTAGTGTGTTCTCAGCTTAGAGTCTTTCTCATTATCTTAGATTTTAAGTATGATAGGGGAGTTCCAACAGAGATAAGCAGTAGAGAAAACTATTTTGCTACAGTTAGTTAATTCTTCCCTACATGTGCTATATTCAATGTATCCATTTTAAAAGCAAATGAGGCAGGTCTGTCTTCTTTAGAATATACATCAAACCCTGGCTGTGCCAATTTCAGTGTGCTCATCCCTGTGGGAATATGTTTTTCTAATCTTTATTACCTATTAAAATTAAAATAATAAAAAATTGAATTCTGCTCAATAGCAGGAAATACACAGGTTGCTGAAGGATTTTTATAGTTCTTCAGCTTGGCTCTTAAAACTAAGCAATATAGTTTTTAGAAGTAGATTATGTAACAAAAAACTCAGTTGTAGATCAGTCTCAGAAGATAATTTGGGATGGAGAAAGGGTCAAATCATTAACCTCTGAGTATTTTGCCTGCAATGTATTGACACATTACCAAATGTGATTCTCTCCAGTAGCCACTGTTTCTGACACTGAGATAGAAAAGAAGGTATAATAAACAAAAAATCCTTCTAAAACCTAGTTCTGCCTCCTACAGAAGAGAGTCAGGTACAAGAATTTAGCCACTGAAAGCCGTAGGAGATCTTCAGGCCTTCTATACAAACAATTATAATATTTGAAATGGCAATTCATTGCTACCTTAAGCAGGAATGCCTCAGCTTTACAGCAAGAGCAGTTACTTGTTTTAGTTACCAGCCACATCTGTGACTCCACACGTGCCCAGAACTGTCTCTGACATACAGTGAAGTCAAGTCCTTCAGGGTCAGAAGAAGGGACGAAAATCATCTGAACAAATGAAGGAATCTGCAATGTAAATATTTTTCTCTGATCTGTTGGTCAGGATGTCCTTTGGAGTGAACACAAGTGGTGTCCAAAATAGGTCAGATGAACTGCATCTTACAAGTGTTTAATTCCATTGACTAAGGGTCAGCTAGCTTCAAGGTACTGTGTGAATGTAGACTTTGCAAATGTTGAAAAAGTAAGATCTTGTCTTAAGTATTCCTTTGCTATGAAAGGACTTGAAATTCACATTGCCTGGCTCTTGACAGTGTTTTTCATTAAACAGTCGCAAGTACTGCAAAGTCCCTCTCTCCTCTCCCCCACATGCAAAATTTTCAAGTAAATGTCCGAGGAATTTTTTTTTTTCCTGTACCTGGAGTTTTTTTCAAGGCAGAAAACCAGTAGTGGTTTAGCCTACATATCAAGGAGACAAAAAGAGAGACAAAAGAATTTATTTGGAAATTAGTGGATTGAGCCATGATCTCATTTAACTTCTAAATATTTTATAGTGTCCTCATTTTTAAAGATAAGAGAAATCGAGGGGGGATGGAGGTGGTGATGTGTTTGCTTTTAAGTTTCTTGTTTTTTTAAAAAAGAGCAAACGTAACTGATTTTGGCATACTGGGAGGGAACAAGTCACAGCACATAGTTAATATCTGAATCCTGCTGAATACTATAATGTACTTCTGTCCTCAGTATTCCTTATTGATCAGCTTTCAACAGCTCCAAGATTAGTGTGTTGGGATGTGGCTGAAACCAAAAATACTAATGGTTTTGAGAAAGGAGAAGAAAATTCATGGAAGAGCTCAACAGATATGAGAGCTATTTGAGCAAGTTTCTAATCTGATGATACTTAGAAACTGGAATTACAGGTGGGGAGTAATGCTCTACACGTTACTTATTCTTACTCTGGGTTGGATATGATCCAGAGCAGTAGTTCTCATATACAGCATGTTTTTAAACCTTTTTTTAAAGATCCTTTGAGTCTTTTCGATCAAGAGGTGATGGTGACTAGGTTCCACTGCAGCTCTTGACTCAAATCTCAGACATGGGGATGTGAAGGGGAGATTTGTCCACATCTCTATAACACAGAGCTGCAAAAGGGCAAGAAATGACAGAGGTTCAAGAAATTGTAAGCTTAACGCTGGTATATGAGATTATGGAAGATTTATGTGTATACAGAAGGTTTATGTTATGATTTAAAATTTTGAGACTTCTGAAATAGAAATTCATGATAGATAAGGTTTATTTTGACGTGGCACCTTCCAGCCTGGAAGACCTCCTGTCACTAGCACCTTTGCAGGCCATTTACTACTGTCAGTTTTCCAAATTCACCTGCTTTAGAGCCTGATGCTGCTAGGAAACCTGCTGCCAATAATAATGATTTTTTCTGTTGTCTGAGCCATTCATTCTTACATACAGTGGTTTTTTTGCTCTAGGACTTGTACCAGTCTTTCTTCCTGTCCTCGTATTCTCTTGTTCTTTTGTGATGTCTACCAGTGGTACTTTTACTGAGACTTAAAGCAATCAGAAGCAACAAGATGCCACTCTCAATTTAATCGTTTCCCTTTTTTAAATTTTTTTTTCTTTTTATTACCTTAAATTTTGAATAGGTTTTCCCCTCTTTTCTAGGATTAAAAGTGACCTATTATTTTTCCATTGTCTCCCCCCTTAGGACACTGGGAGTTCTTGGCGAAAAATAAGAAGATAGAGAAGGACATTTGGTTTCATAGGATTCAATGACTTTAGAGCTATCATCCCTACTCACTCTTATGCTTCAAAGTTCATATAGATTTATGGCTGATGTTCAAAAGGAACTATTATGTGCTCTTTGTCTACACTGAGGTTCTGCTAAGGTAACTTAAGGGAAGGGGAGGGCTGCTTACAGAAAGTCTTGACAAGGTGCCTTTTAGAAAAACTGGTAGCAAGTTAGATATGCAAACGCGTAGGCACTCAAACTATCTAGTGCTCTTAAACATTGATTTTTACGATAATAGATCTGCCTCATGCCATATACGTTCAGTACTTCCCTTTGTATCAAACAGCAGAAACCTAAAAATATCTAGGGAGACAATGCCCAGGGTTTCCTAACTAAAAGTGACTTAACCCTTAGTCATTTTCTGAAAGTGATTGCTATAAACCCACTCTCATCCCATGCATTAGACAGTCATAGACAAATCAGCAATACAGCCTAATTTAAATCTCCTGAATGCCAAACTGTTCTTTGCCCGTATCTAGCTCATATAATTATAAAAGAAAGTGAGCTAACTGTAGTGATAACAAGGATGCACAAAGCAGTTAACTCTCAGTTATCCATGGAAGGATGATCTATGTTGCAATTTAGATGTGTTGCACATACAAGGCAGCCCAGCCGGCTCCACCTTGACCAGTCCCTCTGCGCAGACAATCTCACTGTGTCTCCAAAGCAGTCCATGTCATACAGCCTTCTGTAACTTTACAGTCAGTGCACACAGTAATATTGCTGCCCTTTCTTTTCCTTTCTATAGTACACTTATTCTACCTTTCAATAGCCTAAGGTTGGAAAAGACCTCTAAGATCATCAACTCCATCTGTCAACCCAACACTACCATGTCTCCTAAACCATGCCCTGAAGTACCATGTCTACACATTTTTTGAACACCTCCAGGGATGGTCACTCCACCACCTCTCTGGGCAGCCTCTTCCAATGCATGACCACTCTTTCAGTAAAGAAATTTTTCCTAATATCCAATATAAACCTCCCCTGACATAACTTAAGGCCTTCTCCTTGGGAGAAGAGACCAACACCCACCTCACTGCAACCTCCTTTCAGGTAGTTGTAGAGAGCGAGAAGGTCTCCCTTCAGCCTCCTCTTTTCCAGGCTAAACAATCCCAGTTCCCTCAGCTGCTCCTCATAAGATTTGCTCTCCGGACTCTTCACCAGCTTTGCTGCCCTTCTCTGGACATGCTCCAGCACCTCAATGTCCTTCTTGTAGTGAGGGGCACAAAACTGAACACAGTATTTGAGGTGCGGCTTCACCAGTGCCAAGTACAGGGGCACGATCACTTCCCTGCTCCTGCTGGCCACACTATTCCTGATACAAGCCAGGATCCTGTTGGCCTTCTTGGCCACCTGGGCACACTGCTGGCTCATGTTCAGCCGGCTGTCATCCTGCACCCCCAGGTCCTTTTCCACCAGCCAACATTTCCAACCACTCCTCCCCAAGCCTGTAGCGTTGCATGGGGTTGTTGTGACCCAAGTGCAGGACTCAACACTTGTCCTTGTTGAACCTCATAGGATTGACCTTGGCCCATTGATCCAGCCTGTCCAGATCCCTCTGCAGACCCTTCCTACCCTCAAGCAGATTGAGACTCCTGCCCAATTTGGTGTCATCTGCAAACTTACTGAGGGTGCACTCAATCCCCTCATCCAGAGGGCAAGCCACCAGCTTCTCTTGGAGGATGCTGTGGAAGACAGTGTTGAATGCTTTGCTAAAGTCCAGGTATACAACATCCACAGCCTTTCCTTCATCCACTCGGTGGGTCACCTGGTTATAGAAGGAGATCAGATTGGTCAGGCCGGTCCTGCCTTTCATGAAGCCATGCTGGCTGGGCCCAATCCCCTGGTTATCCTGCACATGCTTGGTGAGCTCATTCAAGATGAACTGCTCCATAACCTTCCCCGGTTCCGAGGTCAGGCTGCCAGGCCTGTAGTTCCCCTATCTTCCTTCTGGCCCTTCTTCTAGATGGGCATCACATCAGCAAGCCTCCATGCATCTGGGACCTCCCCTGTTAACCAGGACTGGTGATAAATGATGAAGAGTGGCTTGGCAAGCTCCTTGGGTGGATTCCATCTGGCCCCATAGACTTGTGAGTGTCCAGGTGGCATCTTTGTCCTCTGACTTAGCTGGAGAATACCCAACAAATTTGAAATGCTTAATCTTTATGTGAGTCCTTCATCTTAGTTTTCATTTTGCATACTTGTATTATAGACTACTGTAGGCCTATCAAGAATTAAGTTCACTCTGCACTAAGCTCCTTCAGAACAGAGAAATTTCTTAGCTAAGGATAGTTGCCAGTTCATATCTGATTCATCTAGACATTGCGCTACTGACTCTCATCTGTGCAGAAGTATGCTGTGGATTCTCTGAAGAAAATTGGTGTGCCATAGGAATGTTTTGGACGTATACAATACCCCACAGATATGTGTTACCCATATATCTTGAAATCGTCCTAAATAAAAGTTGTGCCATTAGGAAAACAAATTACTTTACAAAACCAAGAAATGAGTAACAAAGGTTATAAAACCAGAACTGTCAAAAGACAAAGTATTTGGATTATTTCAGAATCAAATCTCTGTAAAGCTAGATGGAGTTCACCCTAGGACTCATACCAAATTGTAGACACCTATTTACCCTGCATGGTCAGGAACTTGTTCCTCCTACCAGCCGAACATCTTCAGACTGCATTCATGAGAAAGATCTTTTGGACAGATGGGAATGCTAACTTGCATTCTTATGTCTTTGCCTATGTTTTTTATTTAACTTCAGAATTGCTTCTTGTCCTTGAAAATACTGACAGTCAATTTACCAACAAGTTTCCTTCCTGGGCTGCCAGTTGCTCTTATTTCTCTCTACATGCTAATGTCCTTTAGACAGGATTGGTGCAGACATCTTCTCTCTCTTCCTTAAACGATTAACAAATCATTAACCTTCAAGTAAAATGCTCTTCCTTACCTAGTACAGCAAAACAGATATTTCAATAGGAAACTATTTCTATTTGTCAAACTTTAGATTTTACAGAAAGATATGAAACAACAGATATGATTTTTGCAAACTTCATTTATACAAATCAAGGAGATTAATATTTTATTTCATTATGGGCTCATAACTGAGACCAGATGTGATTGCACGTTAGTGCCTCTTAAGCAATGGCCACATTTATGACAACTGACTCCAGCTTTTGTCTTTAAGGGATCTTATACACCCTTTTTGTCCGAAATTACAGAAGAAGAAATGGTCTAAAATAGAAAGTAAAAGGAAAGGGAGAGAAATAAGTAAAGAGTTCTTCTGAGAAAAAAAGTTTGAAAAAATGTTTCTAAGGTTTAACATATTCAGGTTATATATAAAACTGTTTATCACTGGCTACATTACACAATAAATCTTAAACTGCACATTCTTAACAGGAGGATTAATTGCTTCTGAACATTTTCTTCAAAGCACAAACAAAATAAACAAGCAAACAGCTTTGCATTGATAGCATTTAAGTCAACTTGAATGGTGCCAAGGAAACTGCTGTTCATTTTTTCACTTTTACTAACCCTTCCTGTTTCTCTGTTACTGATGGAATCTGAGACTGAGGGCAGCAATGACTTGGTTTTTTCTCCTTCATGCTGCTATTTAAGATTCAAAAGCCATTGTATAACTGCCGCTACTTGGTGGCCTTTTGCTCTGTCACTTTTATATTGATTTTTTTTTCCTCCTGGCATGTGAAGATCCTCTTGCAATATCTCTTGCTCTATTGCTCTGTGAAGCAGCACCAGCCAAAACAATGGGAATGCAAGCCTCTTCATGCTTTCAGAGAATGTCCACAGAATATTGATATTCTATTTTAAACTCGATATAATTGTTCACAACTGCAGTTCCTCCAACATCTATATGGATTCCTTTCACAAGATGCCATATGACTTTTCCTAAAATAAATTACTTTAGGTTTAAGAAAGCTTAATTAATTTTATAAAGGAGAATGCACTACAGCTATTACTAGAATACAGCATGCCATTCAGCAAGCTGGTAACCAACGTCTCCAAAATTTCCTGGTCATAATATACTTATAGGAATTAGAGAATTTAAAAAGAATAATTAGCTCCTGTAATCGACCATTCTTGTCAATGTTTTTTCCTACAGAGGAAAATAATCTTTTCCAATGATCTGACATCTGGTATACCTTTAAATAACTATATTTCCTGTCCTTTCCCCATTGAAGAATATTACACATTCCAGAAGAAAAGTTAATTTCTTTTTTCTCTCAAAACTTGATAGATCAGTTCACATGTAGGCTTTTAAACTGCTGGCTTTCTTGTTTTCCTCAAGTGCCCTTGTGTCTCCTATGTATCAATTTTACCTTTATCCAATTTCCATTAGAGATATTATACCTAGCTAATGTTCTGTTCCATACAATTATATTGTGTTTTGTGCTCAAATCAAAGCTGAAAAATGGAGAGTGAATTCAGTAATCTAAAAGGTGATTGGGAAGGACTTCAACTCATAAATCATCTTCTGGTTTCTTATTAGCATACAGCTTGCCATCAGGAGTCCCATTTATCTGCTTTGGGTTTTTTGTCTCAAATATAAAGCTATATTTGTGCCCCTGAATGGTTTAATAATACTGACAGCTGAAAGATAGATACAACATACACAATCCTAATGTTTTCCTTCCAGTGTGGGGAATTCTGAGATTTAAGAAGCTGAAAATCACTTTCATACTGGAACATATAAACTGAAATCAGAAGCTTGGAGGCAGTGAGTATCTCTACATTGACAAACAATTTGGTGCAATACCAGCAGTGCAATAGACTGACCTGTTTTGTGCTGAGGCCTGAATTTTGGCAGTTTTTACATTTTGGAGTTTTACTTCAGTATAGATTTAGACTGGTCCCTGTGACTGCATGTGCCCCCTCCATGTACATGGCTCAAACTGTCCAAAAGGAGCAGATTTGGTTCACATGTGGGGTTCTTTTTAAAAGGACTTTAGTCCATGTCAAGACTCCTCTGAAAACTTTGCCTATACATGATAAATATAACAAAGCAGAGAATTGCCTGCGGAACTGAACTGCAGCTCTGAACCGCTTGACGAAATCTGCAGGAAGAATTATTTAATGGGCTATAGATTCATGGTTTATTAATACGGCCCTCCTTGCAATAATTCACCCTATAGAAAATAACAGAGGATGAACTAAACCAGAATAACTGAGATTTAAATGCTAAGGGAAGAGGAGACTTTCACAAGCTTAAATAGAGAGCAGGGTCAAGCAAGCACCTACATGTCCTGACATGCACTGTGATATCTTCTTAATCTCAGAACAAATATAGTTTCTGCTGCAGTTTTGACCTCTGTACCTCCTATTTACCCGCAACGGCCTTGGGACAGAGGAAACTTTGACCTGACCTGGTATGAGCAGTCTCAGCCCTGGTCAGTCATGGTAACAGTTAAAGCAGATGTTTTAAAAATGATTTTATGTAAAGAGTGCCAGTTACCACTGAAAGACTCATTAGTACTCTCTTTTTGTAAATCTGGGACTTTGTCAGAAGTGCCAAAGTTTGCCACAGTGTGGGATGTATATAATTTGTGTCCTGAGCTCTCTACTAACTATGTAGTACTTTACAGTGAAGACTGGTACTCTTTTCATAGTGCTTACATTGTGACTAAAGTTCCAGAAATTACAGATGTCTTTTCCAGCATATGGTAGTTCATATATCTCAGGGAAAAAAAAAAAAAAAAAAAAAAAACAACCAAGCAAAAAAATCCCCAAACCACCATTCTAGTTTATTGTGCAGAACCTTTTCCTTGAAGAGATAAGTGATGGCAAGTTTTAAAGTTTCCACTAAAAGAGGGTTTAACAAACAGTGTGTTTTTAAAACTAGCAAAATATTACTGCAACATAAACAGAAGAACTAGCTTAAAATTCTAACTCTTCATTAAGGCAAAATTGTGGATGGTGAATGGACCTATAAGGTAGATAGGGAAGGATTCAATCACCATTATTCAGTTTAAGACAACCTAGGGTGTCCCATCTATTCTGCAACTGCAAGGACACAGGTCTCCCAAACCTGGTCTCATACCCACCCATCCACAAAGTGTCTTGTATAAGTACAACTGAAATGGCACTCAACGAGTATGCATTAGCATCTGGACTGGACCATAGGCAGTGTCTCCTGCCATGAAGGAATGATCAAATCCTGAAAAGGACAAAGTACTAATTGTTGTGTACTGATACTTTTCATCAATCTGTGATACTCAGATCCTTCTCTATTCAACTTAACATTGCTCTGCAGTCAGACAGGAAATGTACTAAGGTCAAGTGTTGATCATGAAGTAAAATATGAGTAAAATATGAATGTGAAAAAGATCAAACTGTCACTTAAGTCACAGAAGTGGTTTAGCTAGTGATTCCAGAAGGATCGCTTCCCTTAAGCATGCACGAGGTTATGCTTAGGGCTTTCAATGCTCTGTAAACCTGAACCATGTGAACACACAATAAAAAGTCTGTTTCAATAATCACGTAAGGATGTACTTTAACCTAATTATTTTTCTCTTAAATATTTTACATGAAATAATTATTGTAAATAAAATGCACCAGAAAAGCACTAAATATTTCTGTTTGGGAAAATTTATTTTTATTCACTTAAAGTGATCATCATTTGGCTAGAGTTGTTCTGTGGTAGCATGGGGTCATTCAGTGAAGCATATCCAGCTTAAAGTTGTTTAATTGGAGTGTGCAACTATCAAAAAACCAAAAAGCACCTTCTTTTGTCATACAAGCTTCATAAGGATGGTACCATTATAAAAGTTTTGGGGTGACCCACGTGCAAAAAAAGGGGGAAGGCAGAATTAGAACATGGCGCTCGTGTCATTCATGGTTGAACATAGTCACCTGCAGAAAGAATTAAACTATTCCAATGTCCACATGGCTGTAAACAGGATGTAGGAAATATGAGATTTACAGGAAATTTTATGCTCTGTCCCCTGTTCTGCAGAACAGATTTTTATCTCAGGGCAGCGTCACTCTGGTCTTTGCTGATAGAGCCATAGAGAACTGATATGGAGAACTGGGTTCTTAAATTCTCAAGTGGAAAACAAAAACCACTTTGGCCTAGATCCATGGTACTTCACTCTAATTCCTCTTAATTACCCCAATTAGAAACAGAATTTGCATTTTAGGATTTGTTTGCATTGGAACCTTTGTGACTGGTCTTGGATTGGAACAAGAAACCCAAGGGTCTGAAACCTGAAACGCAGACAATAAAATGGATCATCTGAAGACTTCAAAGTTGGGGAAGAGGAATCTGAAGCAAATAGAAAGATGAACTAAATCCATAAGAAGTATTCTCACTTGTGTTGCTGGGGAACACTGGTAGAGCTGCCCTTGGATCAGTAGTAAAGAGCAGAAGAAAAAGCTCGAATAAGTGCTACAAAATGCTTCCTCTATCTAGACTGTTACAATGAGGTCTGAGTAAGAGAAGACAAAAAAAAGCAAGGCCCTTGGGAGAACTGTGATTATGGTGATTTCAGGTGTAATTGAGAGTTCAAATAACAAGTGCTTTGAGAAAAAATTGGTAATTGCAGTTAACATAATATTCAACTTTCCTGCATTTTGCCTGGGTGATGAAGAACAGGGAAGGGGGGTGTGGGTGTGGGGGAGGTGGGGGGTGTGTGGAAGAAAGGAAAGAAAGCAAAAAGAAACACTTTGCTTTTTTTGACATCCACTTGCTTTTGAAAACATACCTTGATACTACCTCTTTTAAGAACCTGGAAGTTCCCAGGTATCTTCATAAGCAAAATGTCCAAATGCTTCCTCTGAAAAGCAGGTTTGGGGTTAGTTTTACAAGGGCACAGGACATGTGCTTTTATTAGAATGAGAATGAATTAGCTATTGCTATTATTTTTTCTTTCCCTAATTAAGTTGTGATAAATTTGCAGTGCTTCTAAAAAAGTTGTTTGAAATGCTGCAGATTGTGATATCTTCCATTAGTTTCTTGGGACTATCCTGGGCATGAACTCACTTTATCCTCCTGGGAAAATTAAACAATTTATTCCACATTCAGTTTTTTTAATCAAAAGCTGGGAGAACAGAATGCTGTCCCTGCGTTGTATTTCCCTGCTTTTGTGACAAAATACCTGAGATATAGCAGGTTCAGAAATAAATATTCTGCTCAAGTTCTGATGCCGTGCCCACTACCTCATTTTCTGAGTACTTACACAGCTTAATAATTTTTGCTCAACATCTCATAAATTGTAAAATCCCTCGTAATAATTCTTCAGATGTTGAAATTTCTTTATTGATATTTAATTTACAGATTAAGATACCTACTTGTGCATGTCTAGATGTGAGCCAGGCTCCTACATTCCTGGTGTAGTCAGTACGGGTATAATCAACACAGTGGACTTTCAGAGCATTATTAAACTCATTCTGAATTAGACACCAACTAACTATGAACTTATTATATAATTCACCTTTTTGCTGATCAGAAAAACAGTTTTAGATGATCAGGTCCTTTGTCTGTGAAAGGTAGATTTGTCATGGGTGCTCACTAGAAGCTTACCACACTGACACATTTCAAGCTAAGCCTTTGTAGCCATTTTGCTTTCGACACAACATTCTGGGTCATCCAGTGAGATTTTTTGTACTTATGGCCAGATGTAAAGACTACTAAATAATCATGTTTCATGTCTGAAGTGTTTGAGAAAATCTGAAAAATTTACTTGGACACAGGCTCATTCTTAGTAGGTGTGCTAATAATTCTAAAATTCATACAAGGATATATATGTATGTACACTTCAGTGTTGCCTTTCAGAGAGACCCATGATATCCAAAACACACATAAATCCATAGTGTACCGACTATCTGAGGAATTATGACCACTCTCTGTCTGTGTGGTTTCTTTGCATTTCAAAAGATGCAGTTTGCCCACCTAAAAGCATCTCTCGGAAAACCATAGAAACAGATTGAAGCACATCAAGTCATTCTCTGTTAGCAACAAAATTACACCCAGGAAGGAGAGGTTAAGTACTATCTCCTCTTTCCTGAGGACAGATGAAGTCACAGCTTTCCTGCTCTCCTGTGTATTGATATTTATGAAAGAAGGCATAGATGTAAGGGATACATTCCAATTATTTTAGCATGTTCATGTCTTGATTTGGCTATTCCTCATTTCAGGATTACTTGAGAGAAAGATTACTAAGGAAAAGATCTATCTGAGCATCACTATGGCAGTCTATTAGTGAAGGAAGCTGTATTTTGTTGACACTTATCATGACATTAATGATGATCTGGGTTAATGAAATGCAAAAATCAACCAGTTAACAGGAATTTAATCCACAGAAAAGTAATTTAACAGCACTGACAAAGTATGCCTAACATGACATTTAAAAGACGACCTTTCCTTTGTTACTTGATTGGTGGAATCGTGTCTGTGACTCAGGCAGAGAATTCAGTAATTGTGTTTCTTGGAGAAAACTAGTTTGAATGGTTGAAGAACATTATTCTAATAAGGTTATTTACTTCTTAATTAAAAAGGAAAATAATTAAAAACAGATTTAATGTTCTATGTCTCTGGAAAAACATATTCAAGACAATTACTGTGAACTACTAGATTCTTCTTTCTCTTTCATTATATCATTTTTTGTGGATTTAAATTTAGGGTGGTGAGTCCCTTTTTTGTCACTAGTACTTCACACATAGCTTGTTTTCAACAGTGATGTTTTTGTTTTCTATCAAATAATGATAAACACCTTAGTTATTATTTTAAAATATGTTTTATTGTGTTTATGTAGAGATCTCAAAATGTATGCCTGAGTGCATGTATTAACTTACAATTCAGCTTCATAAAGCAGTGGGCTATTGATTCAGTATCTGCAGCTAGCTCTCCTCTACAGATACTGTCATCTAAAAGTACTAGGTACAACATCTCATTTATCTCTAATACATAGTTCTTTGTTATGGAAATAAATCAAAGGTGTTCCCAAGTTATATTTGTGACAATATATTTTGTTCAACTGTCAAAATTTTATCATCTATGAAAAAAGGTAATGAATTAAAATCTTTTATTGAACTATTTCTTCTCTGAAGTAATCAAGTTCATGTTTTTTTTATATTCTCAGGTAAAGGAAATTTACAGAGTTTTTTTGTTCTGTTCTATACACTGCCTTCTGTATGAACTTTAACTTGGTTAAAATGTATTTTAATTAGGCACCCCAGTGACAAACATTAGATTTCAATCCAGTGTGCATGGAGGACATATAGTTTTATTTTTGTCCCCCTGTATACACAACTCCATCCCCACCAAAAATGATGCAATGCGTAAGTGTAGCCATTTTTGCAGACCAATTTCTTTTCATAGAATGGTTTGGGTTGGAAGGGACCTTTAGAGGTCACCTAGTCCAACCCCCTGCAGTGAGCAGGGACATCTTCAACTAGATCAGGTTGCTCAGAGCCCCGTCCAGCCTGACCTTGAATGTTCCCAGGGTTGGGGCATCTGCCACCTCTCTGGGCAACCTGTGCCAGTGTTTCCCCACCCTTACTGTAAAAAAAATTTATTCCTTAAGTCTTGGGAACTTGTTCTATCCTGTTCTAATAGCTGGTTTGATCAAATTGTTGATTTTTTCTCTGTGGAAGGACACTAAGACATTATGGGATCATCACAGTAATTCCTTTACACTGCAGTCAGCTACTGCCACAGAAACATAGACAGAACAACATATTTTGTTTTCCTGCCCTTTTATGAACAGCTATTTTTTGGTCTGTTGTATTTAGCAGGCTGGGGGAGCAGGGGACAGAGGCATAACAGCCCTGAACTTTGACCAAGTGCATTATAACAACTCCTAAGCTGTGATTTGGTTATAATGAAATGTATAGAAATATGCATATAATTGGGAAAAAAGTAACCCAAAGGGACCCCTTTTTACATTCACGTACACTTATTTACATTAAAATGGATTTAACAGAAGTAATAATCATATACCCATATGAAGCCAGTGTAAATGAGAGCAGAAACAGCCCCAATTTTCTACTGTTAAGTGTCAGCAGTTCACCTTAACACACTGCAATGCTTATGGAGTTTTTGAGATATACAAGTTCAAATTTAAATACCCTCAGATACATGCCTTTCTTCTTTTACAAAACCTGTCCAAAGAGAAAATCTTTCAACTACATTTTCAGGAGGAGAATTTCTTTCCTGGCTGAATCAGTACTTTAGTTAAATAGGAATAATAGCAAATTTTTTACTTAATGAGTACTGAACAGCACTAGAATATCCGGTAGGTTTAATAAAATTTTTAGTTTCTTTTATTTTTAACAAATGAGATATTGCCTGTACTCATTGTTTACAACCGCTTTTGTCATGAAAAGAAAAAGCCCATTTCTTATGAGAATTCACAAAATTCTGTGAAGTCCTAATACTAGATAGAGATGCTCAAAATTTCTTTTTTTTGTCTTTGAATACTAAGAAAAAGACTAAAATGAAGGTTCATTATGAGAAATATCCAAGGGAACAGTTAAATTATATTTGAAGACTCATTTTAAAAAGAAGTTACACATTCCAGGGTCTGACACAGCTTCGTTATCATCTAGTACTTTGGATGTTCTGCCTCATTATTGTTCGCTCTATAGGTACAATCATTCATTTCATTACTGGGGCAATTAATAGCACTCACTATAATTTACTCGACAAACACTGATAATATTGAAAAGTTTTCAGTCAGTGTGCACTGCAACTAATATTCAGAGCTAAAAAACAGTAATAGGACTTGAAATGCCCTTCTTCATATTTTATTCTGTCATCTTCATTATCTTGTGGTTATAAAGAACCACATTTTGAGAATAATTTAAGTCATTTTATACGCAGGCTGAAGTGAAATTTTCAGTGCTTTTAGAACACTCTTTCATCACATAATACACTGATATGAGAAAAAAAAAAAGTTAACAAATTTATTGAATTCGATTTTTCCCAAACATCTTTCTCTTATTAAAAAAAAAAAAAAAGAAAAGATTCATCTCATGTTGCATTACAAGCACGTCAGAAATACTGCTCTTAACTGCTCAGCCTTACACAGAATGTGGCAAGGTTAAAGTCTAATTTTTGACATGTTCATCATTAACATTTTGACATTCTCTTACCCTGACTGTGCAGAGAAAGATGAATTCATTAGAGATAGGTAAATAAAAAAAAGTTATTTCTCTCTAAATTAATATAATGACACTCTTTCATGATGAATTTTCTAAATCATTTTCAGCTTATACTTTCCTCTCTATGAGTTCAATTATCTTTGTCATAAAAAAGAGCTTTTTCATAGACAACCTTTAGCCATTTTTCATGGCCTAATTTAACTATAAAGCTGTTAACATTACATTTTAAAGATGATGATAGAGTGCTTTTTAACCTATTAGAAATTGTCAGATTAGATATTATAATATTCATAGACATAACCTTACCAATTATGAAGAAAAACTCTGAAAACACAAATATGGCTTTAACCTTGAAACCTGACTGGGGTTCAGATACAGCAGAAGCTGTCATGTCATACCAGTGCTTTGTCACTGCAAGTTCTGTCATTTCTTGAACTGACTGAGATGACACCTGAAGGCCAGATTCTTCTAAGACATTGGTTTTATAAGTTTGTTGTAGCTGACATTACTGCCACTTATCTCAGATGTTTCGAATACTTCCCCCCCGCATTTAGTCTTACACTAAAATGACTCCTCTCAATTGTTTCTAAAAAGGCAGTGGAATTTGGTTGCTTTATTACCTTGCTGTTGTGCTTTGCTGATTTTGCTTTCAAAAATTAGAGAGTCTATTTTAACTGCATAAATAATAACATCCTTACATAGGTCACTGACATTTTTTTGAGTACTGGAATAATCAATAACATCCACTGTAGGGGCAACTGAGACTTTTCTGAGGTGGAAAAAGGTTCTCTGGATTTAAATCATATTGCTCAGTTACATGTAATACTATCACAGAGAAGTCTTCTATAGATATCAACAGAGCTAAAAGAGCTATCTCACCTGAGCAAAACGGTTTCAATTAGATAAGGTTTCCCAAACATAAACTGTTGGCTGGAATATAACTATGTACACCACCAACAGGAAGCACTGTACACCAGTAGTAACAGCCAAATATTTTACCAGGTGATGTGAATAAATGGCAATCTTCCTTTCACCTGTGGACCATATCCTTAGAGCACAGGAGAGAATGTTTTAAAAAATAATAAAAAGGGAAAGGAGGAACTTGTCTATGTTTGTGAAAATTCACATTAAGCTAAGGCTTTTGTTAGTGAAAATTATATTTTATTATTTATCAAAGGAAAGCAGGGTAATTTTACCCACCTGACATGATCACCTTGTCAAAGTCCATCCTATCTGCGTCACTACACTGACTTTCATTATTGTACTTGCTTCACTGTTTAGGGACAGAAGTCTTCTCTGCTTAATTAACCCCTTTCCCCTGATGCCTTTTTCCTTTGTGGAAAATCCCACCATAGTAGCAATACAAGGCTGCAGATATTTGGGGTGTAAAGACTGATGGCTGTTATCTGGGACTCGCTCGTTTAGAAAACAGGAGCACCGAGCAGCAGCAGCAGCACCTCCTGTAGATAAGAGCTACAACTCTTCCAGAGTTTCCCTAATGCAGTCTTAAAGAATTAGCAAATAGCAAAATGAGGTACCAGACCACCAAACAGTGTAGGTTGCTTCTTATCATCTTTGCTGAATAGCAGGACGCGTGAGGGGGATGGCTGTGTCCTCCTGACCGCACAGCAAAGGAACTCAGGACCAGCCAAAACAGCATACTGAGGCCAATGGTACTGTTAGCAGGCTGCTAACCATGTAACTTCCTTCTATTCTTATGACTGAGGAATATCATTACAGCAATGGACAGTATTATATACAATTAAGGGTCTAAGTTAAACCCAATAAGGTAATGAGGGCTAGAGTTCAAGATAACAGACTGCGGTGTGTCCTTTATTCAGATTTCTTGGAAGAAATTTAATATTGCAACGCAAATGTGTCTTCCAGTGAAGTACAGACCCACTGGTGGTATATTTTTAATGTGTTTTTAAAACACAAACATACCCATAAACTTAGAATATGTGATTTCTTCCCTTCTCTAGCATCTCTGGGAGCCACTGGTTCCACAATACTGCATTGCTGAAATCCATGTATGTTTATGACCTGAGCATAGCTGGATTTGATTCCCTGAAATTATGCATCCCCACTGCCTGCCAGTCTTCCATTTTAAAGTGTTTTAAATGCCATTGCCAAATGAATCTTCCTTTCTTATCTGTTGCTCTGATCATGTCACTCTCCCTTCTGAATCCCTTTATTGACAGTTTTTCTCCTTCCTAGCACGGTAAAGCTATTAATTCTTGATGACAAAACCCTTAACAATCTTATTTATATGTCTATTTCTGGTTTCTTTTCAACTACAACATTCCCTATTCCTTCTCCCTTGGTTTCTTCCTTTTCTTCTCTTGACTTAACTTCCTATCATCCTCTCATCCCCTGGCTAACTCAGTCCTCCTCTTCCATCTGTTCTGAGTATTCAGAGGCCACTCTCAAGCTTCCTTCAGCCAGTCATTTCTTGTTATCATGAATAACCATCCCATCCAGTATTGCCTAGTGTCTGGAGCTGACTGTCACTGCAGGCTTTTTAAGAAAATGCCTTGCAATATATTTGTAAAATGTTGTGTAAACACCAAGCACACTATATCACTTACAGCTCACTCAGAAAAATTGCACGTAAGCTGCTAGGTCCGCTGTGAATATCAGCAGGCTCAGGTAAACTCATCAGGTAAACAAGAGAAACAAATTGCAGTCATTCTCCATTATGCTTCTATTGCATATTTTCATCTTGATTACACTCCCAGAATTCACATCTGAAAATTTCTAACAGGACTTTTTAGCTGACCACACCATCTGAGATCTTGAAAAGTGGGGAAAGCGAGTTTGTAGCCTACAAATCCCTGTAGAACAACTTTAGTAAAAAGGGAGGAGTGGCTTTATTTAAGCACCTGTACATGTACCCTAAATACCAAAAGCACCCATATACATGGGCATCTAAAGCTGCACACACAGAAATCGCTAGGCATTTTTCTTGCCCTGACCAAGCTGCGACTTTAAAGGGAAGAGCAGAGTGCTCAGCACTTTAGAAAATCAATGCTCTAAGCACTTCATAGTTAGGATTTAGGAACTGTCTTTAAGGTACCATTTTCATGTTCTTAACTACCAGGCTTAAAACAGACCTTTAATGGAAAGTTGCACCTATTCTTCTCAGCTCAACAGTATGAAAGCTGACAAGGTGAGACATGCTTGTATCCCTGAATAAATTGCAACATGTTTATTTTTGGGGAGCTTTAGTTGCAACTTGTCAATTTAATGCTCTCCCTCAGAGTGGTGTCATTTGTGCAGAGTGCCATATGAGGATGACAAGTAAGGATTTTTGTGGCCTGCTTAAATGTGGATTGAAGAAACAGAAAACAAAATTTAAAAACCTAAATCTTTAAAAATGGTCTTTTATGCTCATTTCAGCAATTACTGAAATAAAATTGAAGTGAGTTTACAGATTCTTACATTGAACACTCACACCACCACCAATGGGTCATTTCTAGTGCTCAAGAAGATTGTTGGAGATTGTTTGACAAGAAATATTGCTGTGAATTTACAATGATGTATTTTCTGCCTTTAATATGCCTTTAGGTGTCATTTTCCTTTTTGGCATTGTACTGTGTCTTGCTTATTTTGCATTGTAGTATTATAGGAAACAGGAAGCAGAGCTTTTTGCAGAGGTTTATTTTAAAAGTATAGAGTTTGCACTAAATATTCATCTGATGTGCAGGTTTTTTGGAGTACCTATGCATTATACATTTGGAATCTGCAGAATGTTTTTTAAATTTTATGCAAAATGTGTGATAGTATCATTACTGCTTCAAGTAGAGACTTATAAAAGTGGAGGAAAAGGACAGGTAAATGGGCTATAGCTCTGCTTTTGGCATAGCAGAACAGTCTTTCTCCCCAGATTCAGTCAACTCAGCATAGTGCCTATCCGATATGACTGACATGTACTTAAATAACAATATATTGCTAAAAGGAATGAGAACTTATCCTAAAAATGTGGATGTTCTCTTTTGATCATAGTAGCTATGAGTCCATGGTCCTGCTTTTCACATAAAAATAAAATATTTTCAGCTGGCTAAGAATTCTCTCATCAGTCCAGATCCCTGTCCCACTTCAATTTTGCAAACATGCAAGGCTTTCTACTTCTTCCTGCTGCCAGATTTTAATCCCAGCTGGTATTTTCTTTTTAAATTATAATGTTGGTTTAAACCCCATGGTATATGAATTACAGACCTTGAGCATGATGAAGAAAATATCAGAAACCTTCACTGTATCATTCTAACAGTTCCTGGATACCTGGATGGGTTGAGAAAAAGAAAGTCTTAACTAGATAATTCACATTAAAAGATGTGTGTTTCTTGCCCATGCTGCAAACTGAAGGGATCCTAAGATGAAAAAAGGT